>NC_134180.1:35057824-35394822 GCF_964188355.1 Buteo buteo
TGTGATGTGGGGTTGGAGCTAGTCCAGCTCACACCGAGGACTTCCTCGTGCCCCTGCACCCACATCTTTGAACAGTTAATATCCACATGTGCGTGACTCGGGTAGGGTTGCATCTAGGGGATTATCTGCCGTATTAGGTAGTGTTAATGGTAGTGGCACCTTCTCCTATTACCTCTGCTCCCTAAAAGAGTGTGGAGGTGGGAGAGTAAAGCTGCACACACTGCATTTCCATGCAGTCATAGACAACAGGGATCCAGAGAGGACATCTAGCTTGTGCTCAGCTCAGTAGCTCCTCCTAGCAGAAAATCTTCACTCTCAGAGGTGTATTGTTTTCAGAGTCCTTTTAAGAAGGTGGAAAAAGCGTTTTGCAAAACAATAGGAAGTGGAGAGTGTCGTGAAAACACACTCCAGCTGAGTTTTGGCACCAGCAACAGAAAGCTTAAAGAATCTTGTCCAACTCTTCATGGCTTTCAAAATGAACATCGCGATGCTGTAAGTCAAATAACATTGTCCAACCCTTTTCATCCTGTTTGTAATTCCACTAGGGACATCATTACAGTAACCAGCTGCTCTGGGATTCTCTAATGAAAACTTTGTTTCTGAATAGAATAATTAAAGCTTCATAGTCAATTGTCAAACAGCTCCGTCTTTGCTTGGTGCATGGATGTGATTAGCCACGGCAAACCATTCTGCAGCTTAAACACACAATTGCATCTAGTATAAAAATGATTAATTAGGCGACGTGCTGTTTGGGAAGTTTACAAGCAGATCAATGAATAATGTTTAAGTGAAAATTTTATAGAGACGTTACGGGCGCTGCAGGTTGTGTGAAAGCCTTATTGACGGCTTATGAATGCATGTGTTCATGTCCCATAAAGAAATTCTACATCATGAAGGCAGGTTCAGCAGTTATACATGGGACTGGAAAGCCTGAGGTTTCGGGTTTTTTCTCTGTATAAAGGTTTTTGACAGAAAATAATTTCTTTTCCCCCTCTCAAAACAAAGTTCAATGCATAGTTCCTATTTTGAGCAATATTTCCCCAATTCTGTTAAAAAAAAAGTCTCTTTTCTTGTTTCTTTTCCTTTTAATTATTGTTCAGAATGGGGAAACAAAAGGGAAAGATTGTGTATGTCTGGAAAAATTACCAGTAAACTGGGAAAAATTCCACTATCTGTAATCGAGGTATTAAGAAAAATAACCACACAATTCAAATGAAGTGACCCCGCCCTTAGTTTTCATTATGGTTTTTGCATATGTGGAGAAATGGGGAGTTGTATTTTGGTGTTCTTGCAACTAATTTTATTACATAATCCATAAAATTCTCCAGCCTCTCTTGAAGTCTATGCGTCCTGTGCCCATAGTCCTCATGGCTTACTGACTTCTGAGATCAGAGGTGAATCAGGGCTTTTAACTGAATCTTACAGGCTAACTATCATCTTGTATTGTTCTCTAGAGCTGTTTTGCATAATTTCTTCAGAAAAAGTGTTAATGCCCGGTCCGTTGCGATGTAGGAGTATCACAGTTGAAGCAGTTCTTGAGATGTCTTTGTCACCCTTCATTTCTGGTCCCCATCAGAGGATCACAGTTGTCTTCTGCTTCTTGCAGCAGGAGCCACTCCTTCAGCTCTGGTCACTGAGATTGTTGGGTTTGGTATTGGGTTTCCTGAGCTCTTTTCCTAGGGAAAGCTCAGAAAGGACCTAGTATGGAGGCAAAAATGAATTCTCAAAGAAAGATTAATTCTGTCTTGGTGTATGTGGCCCACAGATGGCCGAAGGCTTTTGATTTGCACCTGAGTTGTCTCTACATTGACAGTCGCAGGCTTTCTCTGAAGTTACTTCTAATACATCTTTCTCCCTGTTTGCAGCCTTTGGGATGAAGACAAATAAATAAACGCGAGCAAGCGCATTTCTATCCTGTACCGTATGTTGCCAAAAATAGTAGTCAGATGGAAAAGATTTTTCCAGAAGTCTTCTGCTGCATAATCTGTTTCAAATAAAGATAATAAAATAAACAACTGTTTATAAAGAGAATGCGAATGAGCAGGGCTCCCCCGCTGCCTGTTGTGAGGGCGCTCTGTGCAGGCGTTGTCTGCAAGAATTCCTGATCTGGCATACAAAGTTCTGGTTTTTATCTCCAAACCCCCCACTCTGAAACACTAGGGACAGATTTCAGGAAACCTTTGTTAAATATAGCGCCCCAGGAATCTCTCAGACTCTGGTGTGAACAGAGAAGGTTTGGGGTCCAGACCCCTGGGTCCTCATCTCCATGAGCAGCAGGCAAGGTACTCGAGTGGTCCCCATCTGTCCGTTTGGCTCCGTGGTGGAAAATCTGTTGCATGAGCTGGGAGACTTATCAGCTAGCACTGCTAAAGGGCATTGCAGAGCAAACGCGATCCGTGTAAATACTGATCCAGCCAGAAAGGTGTCACTTTGATGGAACTGCTGCTCGGCCCCCCTTTACCGTGAATGTTCACAAGCTCCTGGAGCTCTTTATTTCTCCTCAAGCCTTGCCGTGGAAGTCTTTGCGAATCAGCTCTATTTGGAGATTTCCAACTCGTCTTGCACTGAGAGTGGTGGCCAGAAATCCTTCCAGAGCAGCCTTTCACACCACAATATGTTTAAGAAAGTCTGCCTCTGATCCTGGCCAGATAGCTTGAAATGCAGAAGAGCAACAAATGAACAAGGGCCAGGGAATGTGGGAAAGGAAAAAGTGACCCAAACTTGGGGTTGGTTTTTCTTTCTTTGGTTTTTTTTTTTTTTTTTTTTTTCTGGGAGGATTTGATTCAAATTTTGGCCTTTGCTTTGGACTGATTCTCCTATTAAAAAGAAAAAAAGCTAAACCCCAAACCTAAATACACAGAGAAATAGATTTCCCGTCACAGGAAAAGAGGAGCGGACCTCCATGGCAAGCACGGAGGAGAAGATTGCCAGAGGTGGAAATTTTCTGGGATCTGCGAGTTGGGTTCAGCTGGTTACAAGTAAGAGGGGCTAGATGTGAATATTGGATCCCTCTCTAATTTGATTCTTATGGCAGTGATTATATTTATATACAGCCTGCAGACTCCAACCAAGTGTGGTGTCTCCAGGGATGGCACAGCCACACGCAAAAGTGTTCCTACCCTAAATTGTCTGTAGTCTAAGCCAACAACAACTGAGAAGGGAAATGGAAGAAGAGAAAAAGGGATGGTCACCAGGAAAGTTTGGACGTGAGGTTTTGATTCGGGCTCCCCTCCCGCCGGAGAATCTGCCTCAATCTTCACAAATCTCATCCCTTTTTCACCTTTCCCTTGGCTCCGCTGCCTCCCTGCTGATCCTGCCGCCTGGCCTCCAGCCTCCAAGCTCTTGCAGAGATTTGGTGTGGCCAGCTTTTGACAGCACCCTGCAACGTTGTGGGGAGGGAATGGTACAGGAGCAGAGGGAGAGACAACTGTCTTTCGCCCTGGAAACCCACAACCTGGGCCCCTTGCCTGGATGAGGGCCTGAAAATGTGAATCTCTTTATAAACTTGGGTTATCCAGTTTATAGTACAATCCCCCGGCAGCGTATCTTTCGATGGGCTTTTTTAAATTTCTCTCTTTATCACAACCTTTTCACTATTCATTGTAGAGCACTGTTTTATTAGTGTAAGTTTACATGTTATGGGCACCATAAGTTTGGATGAGGCATATAAAACGGGCTGATGTTAGTTTAGAGTAATTAAAAAATTACTGCCTGAACTCCCTGATCTGATCAGACCAGTATTTGCAGCTTGTGCCTATTACAAGAGTCCTTTAAATTGTTAATTTTGGAATTAAGATAGGATTTGTTCTCCCTCCTCCCTCCCAGCCCTCTCACCAGCACGCGCTGCGTGCTCCTAAACATTTTATTTATCTGCAGAGCGGCTCTGCAAACTGGTTCCCATCTCACCCATCCACTTTAATTGCAGCCAAAGTTTCCTTTTAGGAATGAGGAGGGGAGGCAGGCTTGGCTTTTGCTTTCTGATCCAGCCATTTCTGGGCTTTATTTAATTTTTGACTGTTTTATTTAAACGTTCATAAACTTGGGGCCTAAGCCGGGCTTAAGAGTGCGCCGGGAAAGCGTTAAAAACCCATGTCTTGAGCGAGGCTGAGAAGAATAGGTTGATGCCAGGGCAATGTGTGTTTGATAAACATATGGATTTAAAGGCAGATAGGAGCAAGGAGGCACTTCGCCTGCATATAGCTGTATTATTTATGGATGTCTTTGCTGTGTAGTGAGAACCAGGTTCTGTTTAGCTCTCTCTTTGGGTGGTCCGTGAGAGATTCCGAGTAGCCTTCAGTAGCCTTCAGGCATAATTGCCAGGCATGCTCTTGTATCTGAGATAGCTTAATAAAGCATTACATATCTTACTGCTTCTATATTTTATTACCTAACCCAGTGCATGCGGTCAGCGGGTAATTAAATTCAGCTGTGTTTTTACTCTCTGTTTTAAGGTCGAAGTATGAATTTCTCCACGAATTCTTTGAAACGGACTAATACGATGCATGCATGATAAAGGCAAGGCTAATCAGAGCCAGACTGTTAGTGCAATATAAGGTTGCCCCAGGTGTAATTTATTTTCATATTATTGGTGGTTTTACTGTCGAACATATTAGAAGACGAAGAAGAAATAATAATTCTTTTCCGTGTATGGCCAGAAAGCTACAGCCTAGGTTGAGAAGCTGGGTTTTCTTTTCATTTCTATTTTATGCCACGTTTCGGCTCAACCGCTCGTGCTCCATACTGAAGTCGATTTCAATTAACCTATTCCTTCATTAACTCACTCTCTAAGTGCATGAGGGTATTGCTAGATTGCTCGGTGCTATTATGAAAAGGATTGTGGTGCAGCCTTTATTAAAAGCAATGTCTGCAGTTAAACACATGCTGGAAAAAGCTTATACAAATCTTTTTCTTGGATTTGACCAGCCAGGGCTGGAGCAGCCGCGTGGGCTACAGGAGGTGGATTATTTTCGCTGGGGGTGGCTGTGGGTTGGGGAGGAGGGAAGGGGCAGTTGACCCCTGTCTTCTGCCTCACCGGTGAGTTTGGGCAAGGCCACTTGTGTTTGGCACTCTGTGGTTGTCACGTCAGGAGTGAGGGTTGGCTAGGTGAAACGGAGACGTAACAAAATCATGAAGACAGGACCCAACCCTGCCGCTGTTAGGGGATCACCTGTGGGACCCATTGCAGGAGGGAAAGCGGGCATTTGTACAGCTCTCTGGGAATATCCAGAGTTATGATGAAGCTACTGTGTTTCCCCCTGCCGCCGTCAAGCCTATTTAACAAATTATATCCCTTCTGCCTTCAAAACTAGCCTTGCTTATCTCCTTAGACCACCATATGTGGAATTTTGCTGTTGCTGCAGCATGCCAGTTGTCAGTGCCAGAGAATGGTTCCATGAGCAGCAAAACCAGTGAGACCTGAAGTCCTAGAGGCTGGTGCCCCAGCTTCAGCCCCCGAGAGGCACCTCTGGTGCCTGCTGGTGGCTGAGCCTTAACCTCGCAGGGGCCCTCTCTTTCCTCCAAGAAGACTTTTAGAAAATTTACAGGAACTTAAGGTGTAATTCGTCCCTGAATTGAGTTGATCACAAGCAAAACATGTCTGTGGAGCTAATCAGCACCACCTTTTTTGGTGGGGAGAGGGGGGGCACCTTCAGGATGCAACTCATCTGACTCAGTTCAGCATTTCTTTAAAATATGCCCATAATGTCTGTTTACATTAACTGATTAAAAACACTTGAGGAGAAGACATCACATTAGTCCTGATGAACCTTTATGATTTCCTTCCCTGGGTGAAGATGTGTTTGAGATCAGCTGCTGGATTGAAATCCACTGGAGCTGGCCCCATGCGTGCATGTATGGCCACACAGACCTCATGAAAGAAGGCTCTAAAAACCTTTGACTTTTGAAGGGGAAAACTCAAGTCACCCATGACCAAACACGGCAAAGCTGTGGCAAATTTGCCAGATGAAGTGCTGCAACTTACTGCAATGTTGCCCTTGTTTATACCTGCCTTATGGCCTAATGCGTTAGATTAAACCCTCCTTTGCTGAAGTCCTATTTCAGAGCGGGGGGGGGGGGAACCATCCTACAGGTAAATGGTCCCCCACACACCACTTCCAGGGAATTTCTTTTAGCATCATCCTTCCAGACAGGTGGCTCTCGACCCCAGTCAGGGGCAGGAGGCTGGGCAAAGGGTGGGCACATGCAGCTGCTTGGTGAATCTGCCCTTGGAATTGCCACAATCACTTGGGCAAAGCTCTGCGGGCTGTAATTCAGCATTGCCCAAGTGAGGTCCAGCACCAACAGAGAGCCTGGCTTAGCACACGTGAACTCAGGTTGTTGTTTGACCCCTGCTTCCCCAGCTGTGAAACAGCGAAAGAAATGTACCCTCTCTCACGGTTGACTTTTGCCTCTGAATTAATATTTGCAAAATACTCGGAGCTCCCTAGCTGATGGTGCTGCAAACCACACAGCTTGACTCTGCTGTCACCAATTGGAAAGAGCCATGCTGGGCTCGGGATTTAGTCCTATAGAAGTAAGATTATTTTATTGTTCTAGGAACGATAGGGTGGTCTGGCTGCTAAATTACAGCACTCCCTGGGCTGGGCCAGTGCTTTCCCTGCCTGTCTGGGGTCAGGATTTGGCCCTTTCTGGTTTCATGTTTTCCTACTGAACTCATGAACCTGTATCGAATGTCGAAGCAACAAGAACTTGATGGTGATGCTCTGCCAGCAAGAAAAGGTTTCCCAAAAATCAGAGCTCTCCTTCCACTGAACTCAATCCCTTTCTTCCCCCTTTCCTCACTCTCTCCCCCATCCCATCCCTGTCACCCCAGTAGAAAACCACCCTCTGAAGCTGGTGAGCCCAAGTGCCGCCCGAGGTCCAGGAAATCTTGATAGTGTGCAGATGCTGTTCTGTCTCTCGGCAATATTTACTTTTCGGATGGGTCTTAAGTAAGCGTGAGGCCAGGAGATGCTGGAGCATTTCTTGATGTGATGAAATGGACATCGCCTCTTCCAGCTGGAGGTGGGAAGCCCTTCCCTAAATTTTCTCACCCTCCTCGGCCTTGGGGAGTGGGTGGAGCTGGACCAGCACCCCTGTTCCCTGACCCCTGACTCACTCTGTGACCTGGGTGTGGAAGAGAAAAAGGCCTGTTTTTCCCTTCCACCCCCCTCCCCAAACACAGTCTGGGACTATTCAGGCATTGGGATTAACTTTGCTCTGTCTCGTCTTTGGCCTGCATCCCGCAGTCGGCACCGGGGGCATGGAAATGCCTGCCCGCTGCTGGAGTGAGGAGACGGGGATGCCCTTTCCCCCCAAGGGGGGACCGAAGGAGATGGATTCGGGGGGACGGGGAGCCGAAGGGCTGCCTGCGTCCCTGTGCTTCCCAGGCATGGTTCCGCGGACGCGCGCAGCCTCCGCCGTGCAAAGGCACGCCCCGGGGCCCCGGCGGGCTCTTGGGGGATTTGAGGTTTTCTCCAAGCCCATCTCTGATGTTGAGATCTGACTTGAACACATGCGGCAAGCTAATCACGTGCATCTGTGCCTTTTAAAAATGCGGTCGCCTGCTGATTGGGTTTAATTCTTTATCTTATTCCTGCTAATCCTTTTTCCAATCTGGTTCCCATTTGGAGACAAATTCCCCCAAACCCCAGCCACTGGAGGGATGGATGTGCGGCAGTGGGGGTAAGAGGCGGGGGGAGAGAACGGAACGGTGCTTTCTGTGGGGCAGTTACAGGCCGAGGAGAGGACACGCTACCCTGTTAGATGCCGGATAACAAAACCCCACCCTGGCTTGTGCCACAAATGTATAACAGCCTCATAACTGCCTCCACTTGGGATCCCACCTCCCGCAGGCTGCTATTGCCATGAAAACGTGACAGCAGCGCGCTGCCAAGCATCCGAGGAATAATGGCCTGAGGGTTTTATTGCGTGGAAAGATTCCCTTCAAACGCACCACGGAGCTGGCCTGGTGGTCCAGGGGTAGCGCAACAACCTGGGCTGCTTTGAATTTCGTGACTGGTGTTGGCTGGAAGGCGGCAGTGCCCACAAGTTTGCTGTAGGGCTGGTGAGTCCCCGGCGGCTGCGCTGGCCCCTTGGAGGCAGCCAGTGCTTCCCAGACAGTGAAAGTCGCACTGGATGCATAAACTGTCCTTCTTGCTCTCGTTCCTTGCCCAAGCCTCCGGTGTTTTCATGCTCAGAAGCTGCCAACAAGGGGGAAAACGCGCCCCGGCGCTGTGCGTTGTCTGCAGCTCTGCTGTGAGGGCATTTCCCCCTCTGCCAAGTCAGAGGGGGGAGATCTGTGGTCCAAGGGCTGGGAAACCTTCACCCTGCCAGCCCTCCAGTTTTTGGGAAATACATTAACTGTTGTGCCTCTGTTTCTCCTCCCATTTCCTCTTGGTTATCCTCCGTCCCCCCTCAAATCCTCACCATATTGCTGCAGATTTTGGTTCTCTTCAACTGTAAGTTTTCATGGGCCATGGAGATGAGGCAGAAGCCCCTATGGTGTGCTTCTCTTGTGGAGTGTTTCTCGGGACTCACAGGGCTGGTTTTGCCTTGGGAAAAGTAGGTGTTGTTAATGACATTGACTTAGCAACAGGTGAAGTCCTGATGAAGACCAGAAATGTTTTAGTATGAGCTGACCATGAGCCCCCATGCCTCCAGATCTTCAGCTTGTCCTGCCACCTTGATAAAAACTCGGTTTCCTATCTTTGCTAGACTTTTAACCCAAGTATGTAACCTTCAGGTCTGTTTTCTAGTAAAGATCAAACCCAATGAACAGATAAAGTCCTTCCAAGTTCCGGGTGGTAAAAGTCAGCAGCAAAAATTTAGAGCCACTTAAAAAAAATTAATCAAGTCGTGCAAACAAGGTATTGATGCCTGGTTTAGAGTCATCTGGGACATGTGTTTCCCCAGGTGCATGTATTAGCCCTGGTTCCTTGGTGAGTGTCCAAAGGATGGGCTCTGTCCTCCCAGCTCCCCTAACTACCCATGGGCCAAGAAGCAGATTTTTTGCCTTGAAAAATACCTTACAATTCGCTGAAAGATTCAAGAGTTATGGGTGGGAAGTAGCAGGCAAGTACAGAAGGCAAATGAGAAACGGCTGATTTGTTCTGCAGTGATAAACATCCAGAAGATGTGGCTCCTGTTCCCAGATTTATCACTGGTTTGGTTTGTGGCCTTGAACGAGCCATTTCATTTCTTTCCGTCTCTGCTTCTCCTCCTGCTCTTTGGCCCTTGAACTTATTAGCTCTCCAAGGCGAGCAGGCTCTGCCTTGTGCTCATGCGTCAGGATCTGCTCCTACAGCTCCGAGAACCGGTTTGTGTGCTGGTGTGACCTATGTGTTGGTATAGCACCTCGCGTCGCAGAGAGCCAGGATCCTCGGGTGCTGGGTAATAAATAATGGATTTTTTAAAAAATGCAGAAACATAGCTAAAACAAAGAAATGAAAGGAAATAACCATTTCTAAACTCAGAGGACTAAGAGAAAAATTAGCAAGCTTATATTTTTTTCTTGATCCTGCCATATTAGCACATCATGCTATCGAAGGACAATGAGTTTGAAAGAACTGTGCCTTTTAAAGCTGTTTCCAAGCATGTGTGTGCGTGCACATGCGTTAAATCCACAGTGTGTTTTATAGGCTGGCCAAAAGGCACATGAGTGAAATAGCACGTGATGCAGCCGTCGAAAGAACCCGTCACCCAGCCCAGGAAAAAATTATGACTGTAGCTCTAACCATTTTTTATCGTTTCCATCTCTATTGACTGACATGTATTTTCTTCCTTCCCTGACCCAGAACACCAGGACTCTGAAACTACTGAAATGTTTGCACAATCTTGAAGCATTTATTTAAAAGTTGCTGTTCCCTGAAGGATAGGTACTACAGCCAGATTCAAAGTCAGATCAAAAAAAACAAACAAATACTATCTTTACAAGCCCTTCATATCGGTATGTACCAAAGGACCTATCAGCTTCCTTTTCCTTTTGGCACGCTGACAACAGCCCAGCGCCTCAGGCAGAGAGCTGGAGTACGTGTTTACAACCCTTTCAAATTCACAGGCCAAACAGGAAAAGAAGGAAAATGTCAAAAATTACAAATAAAACAGTTGATCTTCAAAAGCAACGAGGCCTGCAAATGAATAATTTTTAGGCATGCTGTATCGGATTTCTTAAATATTTGTCACAGCTGTGAGCTGCATAGTGCAGTGTTTGTTAACCTTAGAACTTGTCTTAAGTGCTCTCATGAATAAATTTATTTATACTGAAAAATCCAAGTGTCTTAATAACTAAAACGTTTTTCGGAGGAGTTTTTCCTCCTATATTTTTTTTTTTATGCTGCTGCAGAGAATCCTTCCCCATGTGCTCAACATATTGCAGCTTTGCTTCAGCACAGAGCAGGAGTGATGATAGAGATAATGAGAAGAAGAAAAAAAAGAATGGGAAGGCAAGAGGTGGAAAAAACGATGGGACTTGTCTATGTCTTGGGTTTTTGGCATTGACCCGCCGTTATGTGATGCCCTTTGGGTTATGCGTACATCACTGCCTTGGATGTTTTACTTTTCTAAACCTTTCTGGTCTTGACGGAGATCTCGTCTGAGGAACTGAGGCACAGAAGGGTTTGCAGTGGGAATGGTATTGCACATGTTTAGAGACTTCTTAATTGGGGGCATCTGGTCCTGGTTAGTCTAGATTTCCCCTATAGTCAATGGGGAGAGACTGCAGCTCCACAGGGTGATCCTTCTTATCCTAAGATAAGTACTGAAGTTGCTGTGAGGGACATATTTCTCTCCACTGGCTATTGTGGGATCCCGAATGACTAGTTTGGATTAGACACCTCTGTTTTGGATGGCTGGAGTCAGTTGAGATGAATCCCACTTTCGCCACTTTCTTGGGGAAAATGATGGAAAGCAGATGGATCTGAGCCCAAGTGCTTGGTCAGGTACGGGGTGTCTGAAGGCAGCGTGTGAGAGTGGTTTGGGTTTACCCCAGACTCCCTGAAGACTGCAGAGAGAAGTCTACCATTTGGCAGTCTGCTCTGGGCAAAAGAAAGCACCAATGCTTTCTTTGTGGCCCGGGCAGGCAGATTTGAACAAGCCACTTTTTAGCTCCATGCATCTTTGTTATTTTGAAGAGAGAAGGAAACTGTTCCAGCCTACAAGGACTATCAGATACGGTTTGGTAAACCAGCATAGCTTGTTTACTCAAAAAAAATGCAGGAAGAGGCTGAAAACAGAGTACATCTAGTACCTGTCAGAATAGCTTGCCTGGGGAAGAGATGGAGTGGCTGTCACTGGAGGTCTTCAAGAATTCAGAATTAAGAGATTTTTTTTTTTTTTTCCTACTTTTGGCAGTGAAACGTATCCTTAAACCTCTCCCCGTTTTCATGCTGTGGATCTGTAGCTCTCAGCGTACCCCACAGATGACAGTTTCTGGTCCAGGTAAAGGATACAATTGCAACGAGGGATCACCATCAGTCGTCTGCTGCCGTGGTGCTGCTGCTCTGGCCTAGCCCAGCCACCAGCATATCTGTGCTAGCCAGCATGGTATTGATTAAGAAATCCCTAGTGTGATGCACAGAGTAAAAAGAGACGTATTTAAAACCGCTATTTTGGCAGTACTCGCAAACTTTTTTGTTTTGTTGAGAAAAGCAATTCAACGTGAATAATCTTTTCCTGTAAACGCGTAGAAAACCTTTAATCAAATACAAATTAGTTCTAGGCATGAGAAATAAATGTTTGATGAAAACGTATCTTAGTCATGGCACATAAATAGCTCTTCACAGTCAATATATAATCTTGCATCATTATGAAAGGAAGTGATCATTAAAAATATAATTTGGAGAGCAATATTTTACCTCCTAGTTGTCACAAGACCCCCCTTTCTGCACACAGTTCTGGACAGGGTTAATCCCCAAATGACTTGCACCATTGTAAATCAGGAGTAACAAACCCTGACTTCAAGCAAAGGCTCTTGGTGTAAAACACAGGAGGATCTAATCCCGTTGCCTGAGAAAAAAATGAAAATGTCTTAGGAAAATACAACTGCTTTGGCACTGCAGAGAGAAAAAAAAAAGCAAAATACTTCAAACTTCTAAAGTAATATTTCTTTTCAGCTTCACCTGTGCTTTTAGTCCTCTAAATCAGTAAGCTGTTATAAAGGAAAATTATATGTTCCAATCTCCTGATGAATTGTGTAGTGAGATTTTGCATTAGTAACCATGAGTATTTACACTTTCCTAAGATTAAAGGCAGTTTTCCAAAGCTGTGTCTGCTTATTAATTAGTGTCTGATGAAGACAGATTGCAGACAGAAATAGTGGTAAGAAAATGGAGCTAACCTTTAAGACTAAATTAATCTCAGGTTTAATGGGTTTTAGTATGATTTACAGGTTTTGTACAATTTCTGGTAAATTTCCAATAGAAATGAAAGTGGGTACAAGCACAAAAAAGAAGGCTGAGTAAACATGGTGAGAGCAGATCCTTAAGAACTGCAGATCCACCATAATTTGCGAGAATGGGCTTGTAAATCTTTGCAAGTGCACAATGAGGGGTTTTGAGGGACCAGATCCTCAGCCCAGCACCACCTGGAGAAGGTCTGTTGCACCCCTGGAGACGTCCCAGCTAGTACCAGTATGGACCAAGCTCTCTCACAGCAGCTCTCTCCAAGAAGATGGGAATAGGACCAAGGCTGAATGCACGTGCAGCCTTAGGGGTATCTTCAGGGATGCTTTTGGAAGGGGAAGTTTCTTCCTAACCACTAACGTCATTTTGGGGGTGGTGCTGCCTTACCCCTTGGAGACGTACTTGGAGCAATTGGGTAGGTCTCCTGGGGATGGGAGAAAGTGAAAGCTGAGTTCACAGCAACGTGATCCCACGGCTGTATCTTAAACAGAGGCCATGGATTTTTTTTTTCAGAGATCTCCTAAGATTAGCAGCTGTTTTATTTTCTGGCATTTAATTTTTGTATTGTGCTGTCAGGTATCGTGTGATGTTAAAAGCAATGACAACAAAGCATGAGGGAGAGTTGGCTTGGGGGGAAACCTAGTCTTGTACGACTAGTTAACATGTGTTTCCATAAATCTGCTAATCTACTTCAGTGTGCTTTGAACATAATCTGGGCCTAGTAAAATACAGTTAATTATATATCCATTTTAATTGTAAACCAAGTTTCAGAATGCTTGCATTGTTACGTAAGTGCTTATAATTCTCCTATTTCTATCATATTTCCCTGGCACCTCATTTGAATTTACATGTATCTGAGGTCATAACTGGAGTGGAGGTTCTGCTTTTGGTTAACTCTGGAGCATAGATCAGCTATCATGAGTTTAATGAAAACATTGTCATTTTAGTGGCTTGCTAAAAAAAAAAAAAAAAATTCTAGAAAAGCAATGCCATGTTCAGTGACTGTTCCCTTCTGTCAGTGCAGGACTGATGTTTCATAGCACACCATGGAGCAATTGCCGTGGCAGATAAGCGTACTCGCTACCCTAAATCTATGTGATTTCATGGGTGTGTATACGCTGCTCTTATTTACGCTCCTTAAGGATCTGGCCCACCAGAGACGGGCAGCTGAGGTTTGCTTTGAGATGCAAGAAAACAAATGTGGTATTGCAATGAGGAGTGAAGTTAAAAATCTGCACCAGCTTTGGGGTACCCAGCTTTATGAGCCCACTTACAATTGCAATTTTGACACTCTTCTAGTTCCATCAATATTGGTTATTTCTGATTTACGGTGAGGTCGTTCTAAGCTCTGTGTCTGGAGAGTGGGTAAAGTCAACTCCAAATGTCCCTACAGGTGATGGTTGGAAGCCTGATTTTCAGGCCATGCTTTCCCAGCCTCTGGCACCTCCGGCGATTGTGTAGACAGTACAAACTGCAAATAAGGCCTCCGAATTGCACTCTATTTCCAGCTCTGGAAACACACTAAAAGACAAACAGCTCTGGTCTTTTCCTTCACCTTGATTGATTTGATGTTGCTGCCAGAGGAAAAAAAAAAAAAAAAGCCATTTTTTCATTCATTAAAAGAAAATCTCCTTTAAATTGTTTTAGAGTTCTGAGATAACAAACAGCAAGACAAAGATCACAGCTGAAGACTTTTATACCATCGGAATTGTTAGTCATTGTCTTTGAGCTTTGTGTAAATAAATGATCAATGCCTCAAAACAAGACCCTTGAAGGTGTTTTTATAAGGCCACAAATGTGTCAAGCAGACTTATTAGATGTGAAGGGAATGATTATTTGTACAAAGTGAAATGAACATGTGCAATAATATTGTAAAATGTTTATTAGTCTAGAGTGTGCTGAATTTTCCTAAAATATATCAGGTTCTCAGTTTGCATTTAATGTAGTGTTAGGTATGACGCTATATCCTTCCTAGGCTATTTTCAGTTAACGTTATGCTTTTTGCAGAGTAAATCATGGGTTTGTGTCCTTCATAACAAGGGTATTATCAAACATGAGGCAATGCTACCTGTCTAGAAATCCAGCGTGAAAGAACACACGCACTGATCCTTGGTTCAAAGGGTGGTTGATTGGATTGTGTCTATTGAGCAAATCTTTGCAGAGCAAGTGGGATGTGAAGCTCTGGGAACCCTTGAGCATTTCTGCTCTCCGGTGGCTGTCGATGCACCCGTGCACCAAGGTATGAACTCCCTTGCTGGTAATTCAGTTCACCTATGGCTCTAGCATCAGATGTTACATTTCCAGTCAAAAGACAGGATTCCACCAGGAGAGATGGTTTTGGGGTGAGCAGAGCTGTAAAGGGGCATTTAGTCACACACTTCTTCTCTGAGTTGCCTCCTTCGCGCTTGCGCTCTACCGTCAAGGCTTGCTCTCTTAGGAAGGTAAGAGCAGCAATGCAATGGCGTTGTTCAACCTGTTCTCTATAGGGGAACCTGTGGCCACTCTTCCTCTGCAGTTGCAGGGATGACAGGGCACCTGCATGGTTTGTGCAGGTTTGGAGTTAACCTCTGAGGACCTGGACTTAAATACTTAGTGATGCTCTGGGACACTCTGCGAGCCCCATCTGAGCTAGAAGTCTAATGGAGTCATTGAGTGTGGGTCCTCAGCAGTCTGTCGCACCCATTCTAAGGACTGATAAATTTTGCTGGGTCTTTTTCTGCTCCCTCTTCAATCAGGGTATTGCTCCAGCAGTTGAGTTTTTCCTTGGTTCAGCGCTATGTGTCCTGATGGGGGGTGGCAAGTTAAGTCATGTTGGATCTATGCAGATCCATTTTGTCTTCCCTTCAGACATATATCTAGTTAATGGACTTCAACTAGGCAGGACCTTTCAGTCCTTCTTCAGGAAGGACCTTTAGGGAGCCTTTGCTAGCAGACAATCTGAAATAGAGCCGCCCATGTTAATGGCACACAGCCTACTCCAGACTTGGGTTTTCCTATGGAATGGAAGCCCTTCGGCAGACCAGCACTGTCCTGGTGCGACTAGTTTTCAAGATGATTGATGGCTGCACTACTGTTATCTTCCCTTATTATTCCCTGCCCAGGGATACAACTCAGAGGTGCTATTGGTTGTGGAAACATTTACATGAAAGTCTAGCATAGGTTTTATCCTTTTAATTTTTTTGAGGCATATGGTTTTGAAATGACGTGTCTTGAAGATTCCTTGGGGAACTCCATGGAAGGCATCCACTTTGATGAGCTCATATTCTTATACAAAATTTAATGCATTTCAGGTAATTGTCGCCAGGTTACTCTTTGGCTCTCCCGGTTCAAAGAACTGGTTGAATTTAACAAAGAAATTAGGGCATCACACCTAGGGAATAAAGCTTGCTGTGAAATGTTTTCTGTGAAAGCCAGAACCAGGTGAAAATCACTTAGTTTCAGGTTTCATTACAAATTTGAAAACCATATCTCAGGTTCACTGAAAGGTTGGTTAAGGGTCATGCTGCAGGGCCTGGTTTGGAATGAATGTGGCTGATTTATGTCGTTTGCAGCAGAACTGGGTATCGTTCATTGCTTTGACCCAGGTTCAGGGGTCTGCTCCTCTAAGCTCTCCTTGTGTGTTGAAGTCAATGGGAATTCCCTCCTCAGAGGCCTTGGAGGATCCATCTCCATGAGAAACTCAAGTTTTTGATTGCTTTAAATGCTGGCTTTATTTCAACCCCTCACCACCTCCTCTGGTGTGAGTTAGCCTGATTCCATGTTAGCCAGATGAACTGCTCTGTTGCCCCCAGGTGAGGATCCAACCTGACTTGGAGAACCCAGGAGTCAAGTAATCTAACAAGAAGTTTGCACAAATCCATCTCTGCTGAAATCACTAACTCCCACACAGCCCTGTGTGGGCTGCCATTTTGCAGGCAGTCAAACCCACGGGTTAAAATCCAGGCCAGTGTGCTATTGGTTGAAAATTAGTCACATCTTTGACTAATGAGCATCTGGTTCCCCTTACTGTTAAGAAGATCCATGCGACTCACAGGCAAAGTCTTGCAGACCTGGCCATTGATACAGAAGGATCAGTCACTTCATCTCTGCTCCCCAGGGCGGCTGATCTTTCCCACTCATACCTCCAGGCTGCTCTTCACATCCATATTCTGGAAAGGCAAGCAAATCGTGATAAGAAGACTGAGTATCATCTTAACACTTCTGACACCCCAGGAGCATCCATTGGAGCCTCATCACCAACTGGAACCTTTTTGCCTTGCTCTTTTCCAGTTATTAATCACTTGCAGATGCTCCTGCAGCAGCATTCCTGTGGGAGACTCGACGTCAGCATGGTTTCCTTGCTGCAGCGTTACAAGAGTAAGAAGGAAAGCTGCCCTGAAGATCTGGAGAGGGTCTGATTAATCCCTCAGAAGCAAGAACATTTATCGTGTAGCAAACCTGGAAAGCTGGGCTAGCAATATGCCTTTGAGAAGCAGCTGCAGCAATGCTGAGCATTCATCTTCAAATCAGAGGTTAGGTTCACTGAACTCAGTGCCTGAGCTGGGATTTGTAAACATTAAACTGGAAATCAACCTGGAAAGCTGATTGGTTTGCCCACCCAACAAGGCAAAACTGAATTTTGCTTCTCCTGATTTCTGCTTTTACCTCCCTGGGAAAATCTTTACTTCCCAAACCAGTGGTCTGGCCAAGACATGAGCCAGTTCAGAACCTTGTCAACATCAACTGGGATATCCCTGTGATCTGTTGGCTGGAAGGTACACCCCAAAGATCAGATTGTGACTGAAGCGTCAGTTTGGTGGGATCTGTGGGAGGCTCAAACTGACAACCAAATCTAGAGATGGATTTATCCTGTGGGGCTAGAGTGAACTCTGTAACATGCAGAGTCAATGGTCAGGGCATCAGGGCTCGGCAATACCTTGGTTCCTGGTGGCTTGAGATAACTTTGTCCATATGTGTTTTGGCCACTGGCAAATGTGAGATGATTCAGCCTAGCTTAAACCTCCTTCAGGGCAAGTTGAATTAATCCAAATTACCTCATGTTTGCTGCAGGCTAGGAACATGCACAGGCAATTGCTGTGGTGGTTCATATGATGCAAGATTGGTTATACCGGGTAGTGCCAAAGGCCTCTCTAACATGGTAGTCTGCCATTGATGGTGGTCAACAGGCTACGCTAAAGAAAAACTGCAACAACAGGACAAGCAACTGGTGATGTTTTTCCAGCATCATTCTTTTAACCTTCAGCATTTTAAGTCTCAAAGACTCATCAGACGAAGGTGGTGTTTTGTATTTAAGGAGTTTTGTTTTTTTTTCTGAAGAATTTGGCTGATCACTTTTTGAACCCACATACATTCCATAACATCCCAGGCAAGGAGTTCCTTTAGCTTCACCCCCAGGTGCTGGGGAAAAAGCTGTTTGCTTTCCTTTGTTCTTAGTCTGCTCCTTGCTGTTTTCTTCTCTGTTTCCCAGGCTTTGTGCTGGAAAGGAGAATAAACAACTCATCCCATCTCACTGTGCCAGGGTCCCACCAATCTCTACCACATCCCATCTCAGTCTTCTCTTCTAATTTTAGAAGTCCTTCTCTATTGAATAATGCCCTGTGCAGCAGCCACTCAAGACCTTGGATCATTCTTGTCATGTTGCTGGTCCACATGCAAAGACAATTTGAATCAGGACTTTTTATTCAGATCTCTTTCCATTCATAACTTTGAAGAACAAATCACATGACCAAAAAAAAAAAAAAAAGCAGTAGACATTGAAGACCGGCAGAATCTGCTTGGTTTCATACTGATGCCCTCTCCTTCTCTTCCTTTTCTCGTGAGTCAAGGCACCATCAGTAACGTTCCAACGTGCCCCCCTCTGTTTCCCCTGTATCTGAGCCTTGGGAATTAAAGATAGGGTGACAAAATATGGTGTTAAAAAATTCTCTACAAGGTTAATGGAGGAAATGGGATTGTTTGTTCTTTTCGAAAAGGTGGTTGGATTTTGCCTTTTATCAGAGATTATCCGCATTCATTTGCTTAAAAGGCTTGGACGTATTTGGCTCTTGAAGCTTTCAGGGTGGGGTAGGGAAGATGTTCAGTATATATGTACCATGTTATTAAGACAGATTGAGCAGTAACCCGACGCCCAACCTCTGTGTGGCCGTTCTGTTTTACATGCTACGGACAAGTACATTACTGTTTTAACAGTCGACTTCCTGTGAAATGGAAAGCTGGATTTTTATTGATCTTATGCTGTTTCAAATCCACCTACTCTCAGCTGCATGGTGTTCACTTGGAAAGCATCTGACGGGATGTTCCTGGAAAAACCTCACTCTGTGGAACAATACAATGCTTCTTTGTTTGTCGTCTTCTCACTGAGGCCAGTCAGCCCTATTGAATGAACCTCAGATGTTTTGATTTGTTCTTTGGTGAAAGTTTATATGACTTAAGCTGTCTTTTTACCCTTCCCGCCTTCCCCTTTAGGTTTCTTCTAAAGAACAAAGCCAGTTGAATTAAATTGCTCTGTATTGGGATTTCAAACATTAATGAATGTTGTTTCAAAGTGTTATCTCATTTGGGGCCTGAAATGACTAAGGGCCACCGTTCTTGTGCCAATAGAAGAGTCTCTGTGGCTTTGGGATTGTTTGCTATTTCTTTTAACAGGTCGGCACTTTGAAAGGGTCATTTGTTTCCATACATTTCTTATTATAAAAACAAAAATAATGAACAGTTAAAAGGCCAACATAAAGCAGCTGTATTATACGTGTGGGGAGATGCAATGTGTAGTCTAGCTATTGAAACAGTAGACTGAGGATTATTAAAAAAGAACCCTTACTACTATTTTTGAGACCTACAGGCATTGAAACTGTTTATTTTATGTAGGTAAGAAGCCAAATTCTTCACAGTGCAATGCCTCCACTTCCCTGGAATCACAGAGATGAAGACGGCCTTCTGACATGGTGTATTAAAGAGCTTCATTTAAATAATGTGTCCCCAGATAACAACCTTGGACTGAGCCTTTCAGGCTTCCTCTGAAATCACAGCACAAAGGCTGTGTGTAAAAGCAGATGTTTGCAGTATACGTATTTCCAGAGGAGTTCAGTGGCAACAAATATTATGTTAAAAAAGGACTTTTTTTTTTTAATAGAAGAAGCTGCTGAGTAGCATTCATGGTAATGGGTGACTATGATCAAGTCAGGTTCTTTATTGATAATAATCCCCGATCCCTGTGTCATTGAGAACAGTTTCTATAGGTACAAATGAGCTGGTATAAAGGAAGCCAGTATAATACATCAGGGCTGGGTGGGAGGTTACTTCATTTAACTTCCGCCTTCCTTTCTTTGAGTTCCTATTAAGCTAAATAATGGCAGTCTACAAAATGAAGGAGCGATTGAAGTGTGCCTGAAAACCAATTATATCATTCTGGACATGGTCTCCAGGACTCTTTGTATATGTATGTGTGTCTTGTCTCTCTTGGCTAGGACTCTGACTCTCTTGAAACTGCTGTTTTATGGACATTGTGAGAGCCTTTGGTTTTCAGAATTGTTGCTTTTATTCTTTCTCCCCTCCTTAGCCGCTGGTTGCATTTTGTGTCACAAAAGGTTTTGTGAAGGGCTGTGCTCTGAGTATGGAGTTTAAAACCTGAACTTGCATTTTGGTCCTCCAGCTAAATCCCTGTTAGCTCTGCCTAAAAAGGGAGAAAAAAAGAAAAGAAAAGATGAAAAAAGATGTTTTGACGAATGTGCATAAACCAGATCTTACATTGACTGCCTCTCTGGGAATGTCACCGGAGAAAGGAATATCTGGAGTCAGGCCTGGGAGGGAAAACATGAAAAGATACTTCACACCAAAGCCAAATACTATTTTCCTGCATGAGAGCGGGTGGGTTGGTGGGACCCACCATATCAGGTCATGATCCATTTAGTCCTTTCTTTGACCGAGACCAATAATAGAGGTAAAGTTAAAAAATCTATAGCAGATAAATTTGTATCAAGATGTCAGAGAAATAAATTTCTTGCTCACATACACTTGATATTGCTTTATAGAAGACTGAAGGATTATATCTTTTGTGTTTTGTGCCTTTGCTACATCATGGAGGAGTTTCTTATAATTTCCATCAAAATGTCATCCTTTTTCATTTCCAGTGGGACTCTTGGACCTGGTGATGTCATGGGAGAGGAAGTCCCATGGGTCAGTGGAGTAAGGAGTCAAGAAATAAAACATCTTGCACACTCATCAGCTGCCCTTCTTTTAAGGTGTGATGGAAAAGAGTAAATGCAAAGCCAACGTTTCTTTTCCTTGTTCCGTGAAGTCCCTCTCTGTTGGTCTAGGTGAGAAGTTTAGGCTGGCTGGGCAAGTTTGAGATTTGTGAAGCTAGGGGAGATCGGACCCCCGCCAAATGACTCAAACTCTTTTATCAGGTCTGTATGTCATTGTGATGAGGTTTAGATGAAAGTAATGTCTCTGGCCCTTCATGAAACGTGACGTAATCACAGGGTTACGCCTTAGTAAACCATTTCTAGCCATCTAAATGCAAACAATGGATATAGCTGATTAAGCCAGACTGACAGGTCTGCATAAATCATTAGAGCTTTAGCCTAATAGGACCAAACTGGGAATAAACTATCCAAATAGGTGCACCATGACATCCATGATCAAGTGTGATCGAATACAAAAATTGAATGAGGCTACATATTATGGAGCACAAAATCCCAAGATTACATGTGTATCTTGCTGCTTATGAAAAATCCACTTAGAAGTGTTTGCTAAGGATTAGCAGGTGATTAATAGGTGTTTTAAAAAAGATTATAAATTGTTATGGAAGCCAACAGGTTGCGTAGAATCACGGCTTAGAGCTACCTTTTACTAAAGGCTTTGTAATGGTCTGCACCTCACAACGCTCATGCTCACCACCATGTTACTACATCTATTAATAACTTCTTGGCTCCTCTTAAAAACCTTGTTAAGTGTAACCCTTGCAGGAAGTGAGATAGACATGTCTGTGTATCTGTCTGTTTTATAATGGTAGTGTTGCTGTAGCTGTGATGATATAAAAATATATTAGAGTTAAAACCACCCTGTTGTATTTTATAGTATTATATTATGGGAGTAGTGAGATTGTAGCCGAGATGAAGTGGGAACTTGCATTTAAACCTCAGTTTTGGTTCATTTAAAACTTGAGTACAAAATAGTCTTTAGAGGCCAAATTTTTCTCTCTCTCTTTTTAAACATCTAAGATGATTCCATGTCCAGACATTCCTTTGGGCGCATGGAAGGTTAGGTCAGTTTTCAGTGGTCTTGTCATTTGGGAGAAGTCTGGCAGCAAAGGTAACTTTAGGATGCTGAATATACACTGTTTCAAAGTAATTGCTGTTAGGGTCCACAGGTGCTGTCAGTCTGCTGGACTGGGATGCACAGATCTGTCTGCCTTTCTTACACCTACTTCCTCATTACAGGTTATCTTCCCTTTGTATGTATAAAGATACACTTTATGTGCTCTACCTTTCTTTAATTAATAGTAAACCATTTTGTACTCATAAGCTGATCTGAGCTTGGAAACACCATAAGACAACAGAGGTTTCCCATTACCAAAAAGGAAGAAAAAAAAGAAAAGGTGTATTTTCATTTTCTTTCATTTAAGTCCAGAACTCTGTAGTTAGTAGTAGTAGCTTTCAGTGAAGTGTTCATGAGTATGTATGCAAGAAAACACGTGTTAAATCTTACTCAGGAACTTATGCCCATGGACAAGTTAGCAGAAATCTCCCCGGTAAGAGCCTTGCTTTGATTGCCTCCAACTTTCCTAAACTTACTCTTTTCAGCCTGCAGTTTTCTATACTGATTAGAATTGTCGTCCCCCCCAAATCGTACCCAAATGATACAATCATTTTGAGAAGGGAGGGTGCTGCTCCAAGGGACATTACTGCTCCCTAGGGAGCAGTCCAATCTGTTTAATGCTTCTGAGAAGGTGGGAAGGATTTTGCTAATTCTGCAAGAGATGATGTGAATTTGGCCAGGAAAAAGCCACTGAAAAGAAAAAAAAGAATAATCAAAGTTTGCATGAGCTTAGTAGATAAATATGTAGTAGATATATATATTTGAAAAATGAGGAATGTTTTTTGCCCTGTGTCCCCCCATTTATGAAAATCAGTCCCCAAAGGGGAGTACAAATATCTTCCCTGCCCAAAGTCCATGCTGGACCTTTTCTGTGGTTACTCTACTTTTGGGTTTAGGGACTGAGACCAGAGGGTCTCCCCTGGGTGTTTGTACCCTCACACCAGGCTGAGAAGGAAGTGAAAAAGGAGGCAGCCAGCCTTGGGTGGGAAGGGGAGAGAAGCGCAGGCGAGGAGGTGAAGGGGTGGTCAGTTTGGGGGTCTATTTTCCTGAGCGTCTGCAGCCAGCTGCTCGGAGAAACAGACTGGCGGGCTTTTGCTTTAATTAAACGCCAGGATTAATTGGTTGTCTTTACAATTTGTTTTTAACTGTCTAAACTTACTGAAGAAATGTAGTGACAGTAATCTATCTTTGCTTTTGGCATGGTTTAGCAGATGATGAAGAATTTACGGTATTTCCATGTTTATACCTGGATGGTTGTCTTCAACCATCTCAGCAATTCACGTGTGCTGAGACATCTTCAGTCTCATCTTCCCCGCAGCCCTGTATCTACCTTGCTTTCTTCCCTACGGCTTTGTTCCTAGATCACCCCTTGCTTCTGCACCTCATTTGACGTCAGCTGAAGCTAAAGCATTATCTCTGCTTAACGGTATTTTAAGGTTTTCTGAAGTGCAAGCCGAGCATGTGAAAAGTAGGCTTGCAGTCCCTCTCGGATGCAGGGTTTGGGCAGTACGTTGTAAAGGAGGCTTGGGCCAAACATCAACTCTAGAAGATCGCAATGACGTATTGAGTACTACTGTATCCAGCAAACACCATCCATCCTGGTCAGTGACCAAAGCAGAGGTTGTGTGAAAAAAACAAATAGAGGGTGGTGTATTTAAAGACTCTTACATAACATAGGCAGCCAAGGAGCTGTGCAAAATTTACAGACCTTCTTAGTTCTGGCATTTCCTGACTTTAGATCACTTGACCTCTGCAGGTTTAATGTTCTTTCTATGTACGTTATTTTTGAGTGCAATAGGTGCTTATATTCTTGACTGATGCATAACTCATAAAAATTTTCATGCTGGTATCTGTATTTGTATACAGAGATAGCTGTTGCTATGGTTATGTGGTGTCCTGAAAATGCTTGGTCTTTCTTTTCCTATTTACGTTTCAAACAGGGCTTGGTCAAGTAAAGTAAATATCTTGCCTTAATTCTGGTTTTATGTTTGCTGTAAAACTTGTTGAAAAAAAAAAAAGAAAGAAAGAAACATTAAGCATTTCACAGTAGAAACACAAAAATTTTACATTACCAGGCAAGTCAACTTTGGCATTTTTCCTTTCAGTCAGTTTGTTTTTCTAATATAAAACTAATATGACATAATGTATAATCTAATTTGGAAATTACAATTTACTTGGAAGGATTATGCTGCCAGCCAATACCAACAAAGAAAGAAATTATTCGAGAATGTTTCTTTCCTTCTTAACGTGGTCGATAATTTATTTTTCCTTCAGAAGATTACTTTTTTCTTTACGACATTTCCTGCTGGTGTGATTTGCATTAGGATTAAATAATATGTTCCATGCTTAACTTATGCACCGAAGAAAGTTAATTTTTCCTCAAATTAAAAAAAAAAAGGTGCAAATTACTATCTTGTTATGGACTTCGCTCTGCTTACTTCGCACCGAAGAGTGTTGATCATTTTCAGATGGCTTGACAGTAATTACTTTATTTATACTGACAGTATTTACATGAAGGGGCAATTTGAAATGGGTAGATCTGTGTCTTTTATGAATCAAGTCCACTAAGACAGCTTAGAACAGGAGAAGCTGAAAAACGGGTAATCCAAGCGTGGTAATTCTGACTAACACCAAATTTTCATGTTGACTCTCCTTAACCACATAAGTTTAAGCATTCATCCAGCATGTTGTGTTACAGGGCTGCGGCATTTGTTCAGGAGCTTCCCATTTGCAGCAGCGCGCCAGGAGCGTGTTAGTTGGGTTAAATGTTCCAGTATCTCCTGCAGATGCTGCGGAGGGAGCAGGAGGGGAGAAGGTTTGTTAGCCTTGAGCATGTAAAGGAGCATTAGGAAGAAGGGGGGGTGCCCAGTTGCTGGAACAAGTTTGTGTCTGGCACGGCACCTAAAAATGCAGCCTCTAGGTTAAGTGGAGAAAATTAGACACAAAGGACCCATTTTATGAAGAATTTACAGTCCTGAGCAAAATGTGGCATGGACTAAATAAGAGTGCTCTTAAAAAAAAAAAAAGTGTATCCACTTCTGATTTCTCCAGTTAGATTACAAGTGAGATCCAACTGTAATGTTCTTAGGGCTGGGTTAAAGGCAAGTCTGCTACTAGATTTGGATGGTATTGGAGCTGGATTTGGAAAATCTGGGCTCAGTTATGGCTCTGCCACAGACGACTTACTGCAGCCTCTGGCAAGTCACTTATCCTTTGCATTTCTCAGTTTCCCATCTGTAAAATCAGGGGTCATTTAATTTCCCCCCTTCTTTCCCTCTTGCCTATTTAGTCTTGAGTTTCTTTAGAGGGTGGTTTCTTACAGTGTATTTCTTGTTGTTTTTTGCATGTGTCCAGGACAATGAGACCTTAGTCTCAATTGGGATCTCTGTTGTAATACAGATAATATTATTGTTGACAGCTGTTGTTGTATGTGTGTAATGTAGTAGCATAAAGCAATAAAGCTTCCTCCCCTCCTGGTATTTAAAACTTAGAGAACAGTTTTGTTGACTCTTCTTCTTGTTTGTTCTTTAATAAAGTTAGCTCAAAGCTATTTTCTGCAAGGCTGATCAAGTACTCATGGTAGTAAACCAGGACTTTGAATGAAATCAGGGTACTGCCATCCCACTGTAAAGATCTACCTTGTCCTTATCTTGAAACCTTGAAGATATGCTGGTATCATAGTAGGTCATCTACAGAGTAGGTAATTGGGATCATCATTTTAAACAGCTTGTTTGAGTTTTTGAAATGGTTTTGTTTTTTTTTTTTTTCTTGCTGTAAGTAATCCTGTTCTTCTGAAGTTGAGAATTAAACTATGTGAATTTTCAGTGTGTTTTCCTTATGCAAGTATGCAGCCTATCCATTTGTCCTCATTTTCACTGACCTGTTAGATTTGGTGGAAAACCTGACACTAAGCTGAAGGTCTTAAAAAGACTAACTCCTTACCAGATTCATGAAAATCCGAAGCTGGGGGAAGGAAAGACACTCTGTTAGCCTCCCCTGGAAGATCTTTGGCTTGAGCTCAGCCTGAGTATTAGACACTGGAGAATCTAAACCACAAAACTCCCAGGACGCCGGGTTTCATAAGCTCTGCTGCTCATGAAACTTCCTAACATGGCAGGGTGTGCTGTAAGTGCAGCAAGACCCCAACAAAAAACGCTTTTAACTGTGGTGAAGGTACCTTCTCCGTTTAATCCAACCCAGGTGTCCTGTCCCCCTGTCCCTCCATCTCAGGGGGCTGCAGGCAGGCGGAGGGTGCAGTTAGCACCAAGAATTGGCTGGGCCAGGCATCCCAATGTGTAACCTAGTTACCTACCCGTAACCTAATCTGCATTACCTAGTGAGTAAATGGGTGCAGGAACCCCAAACCGTCTTGAGTTCCAGCCACAGTGACCACAGACACAAACTTTTGTTTGGACGTAAATAATATTGTCCCTCTACTGAGGTTGCTGGTGTCAAGTTAGTGCCAAAGTCCAAGAGCATCCAGCAGTTTATATGGCAGCGGCAGATGGCGAAGTTCAGGACAGGCTGTAAAGATTTCCACGTCATCAGTGGTGTTTCCAGCCTTAATCGCCAGACTCGAAGACAGAAAACAACATGGAGGTAAGGCAAGTGATCTCGCTTTTATTGAGTGAGTTTGGCCTTGAGGATTGTCCACTCCATGGCTTCATTTGAAAGTCTATCTCTGAGAGATTCAGGAAGGCTTAATGAAGCTGTGCAATGTATTTGGAAAATGAGTATGGACGCACTGAAACACCCTCCAGTATATCCCACCATAAGAGATACATATCAGGTTCCTCGTGTGGCATTTGAGGACTATAAACAAGTTGCCATGATTTGCTATGTTTCCTGAGGGTTTACAGAAAAAGCGGCTTTTTTAGGGGACTGCCGTATTGAGATTGACAATTTGATATAAACCATGGCCCAGCATCCAATGTTCTGTTTAATGCAGTTCTGTGTTTGTCAGCTGTAACCAATTATGCTTTTCATTGTGTTAAACGACACCAACATGGCTCCTTTCTACCAAGTTGTTGCTAATGCCATTTTATACGCTTTCCACGGCTGAGCCCTGTTGGAAGCTGGGTCATCTGTATAAGCTGCTGCTCCTCTCCCCGTGTGCCGGCAAAGTGTGAGATAGCCAGGTCAGCGCTGAATTCAGGATGCCGGGAAGTCTTTTGTGGGTCTTGGGGAATAGGATTTTGAGGAAAGCACTGGGACTTGGAGCTGAGTAGCAACGGGATAATCTTCTGTAGCTAAAAATGGCATCTGAGATGCCTCTGGCAGATTGTGCGGGTCTGCTGTATACTAAGGCTGCTAATCCCAGTTTGTAATTGCAGTAGGAAACCTTAAACTGGAAACAAGTCAAAGCTTTAATCTCAGCCGCTTCTCCTCCCAACCCATACGCACAAAGGCCGTCAAAACCTTAATCCTCGTGGTCCCCAGTGTGGTCCTGCATGGTTTCATGGTGAAGTGTAGGACCTGAAAGGACCCTGGGGAGGCGGGGGCACGTATGCCTGTGGAGAGAGTTTTCTAGCAAAGAGTGCCCTTATGGGATGGGTGTCTTCTTCACACCCAGGGCTGTTTTCTTCCTGCCCTTTCCCCCCAAAAAGGAGCTCCTTCTACTACGGGGGAAGTTCAATAGCTGGTTTGGTTCATTTTAAATGGCTCGTTGTTTGTGAAGCTGTCAGGAAACCAGTGGCTGGCTCTGTGCAGGTCCATGTCTGCCAGAGAAGTAGGTCACGGCAGCTGTGTGTCTTCAACGCATGAGCTCCCATTGCCCTTTGTTTGGAGTCAGGCAGCTTCTTTGGAGGTGGTGCGAGATCCCCAGGTGTTAGGCAGCTGAGGCCTGGGCATGCCTCCACGCAGCATTTCAGGACTTTGCTCGCACAACGTAGAAGTGGCCACCCTGAGGGTCTGTCTGATCCAGGAGCTCATCTCTGACTGAGGCTGCAAGTGGGCACAAACAGAAGAGGAAAGGTGCAGGGCTAGCATGTAGGATATTTCCAAATACTCTCCATCCTCCAAGTACTCTCCAAGAACCCCCTGAACTAGTGGTGTTTTAATCTTTTTTAACGACCCTCAGGGTTTGGATTCTTTTTCTTGAACTTGTGCAGTCCTCCCTTTAACCTGTGTTATCTGTAAATTATACATCCTGTGACAGAGTCCCACAGCTTAACTCCAGGGTGCATTTGAACCACCCAAACTATTCCCTTGCGTTTGCTTTGAACCTGCCACAGGGTAGTTTCGTTTGTTGTTCTGGCTCTAGCAACCTCAATTCTGGTGTTGGAAGAGATTATGAACAATTGCTTCTTGCCCAACCCCAGGATTTTGTACAACTGAATCATATTTCCTCTTGTGCATTTCTTTTCCAGCTGGTGGCCTGCTTAGTCATTCCTTGTATCGAGACCATAGGCTATTTTACTCTACTCTCCTTGGTCCTTAGGCAAAACAGGCAGCAGGACCCCAGATCGTGTCCCTGAACCTCCGAAGCTTTGCACAAAGCAGCTGGGTCTACCTCCCCCAGACAAAAGCTGGAAATGTCTCCGGTCTCTCCCTTCCGTTTTGTTTTTCCAGTGTCAGCCAGCAGCCATAGTAGACACTAGATTACATTGCAACTGGGAGTTGGGATTACTCTGCTTTTTAGGAGATCTCTTTGCAGCTCCCCATTTGTTCATAGTCTGCTTGCAAATTTTATGAGGTAGTGGGTTTGGAGATTAGGGCCCAGGGATACTGCAGCTGGAAATGGGATACAATCTGGAAAATGCTTTTAAATTTTGACCCTCAGATCTGCCCTGACACCGAGTGTGGACTTTCCCAAGGCAGCTGGATGGGTGTCTTCACCCTGACATTGCTGCAGAGAGCCTGGGACTGTGGTGCAAAACTTCTTCCAGTCTACCCAAGTAATCTGTGGGAGAGCTGGGAAGAAATCGGGTTACCTTCACTCTGCAGCCAGGACTTTGCTTACCATTAGAATAAGTGAAAGTACTTCACTCCTTCATATCATAAATAAACCATTAAATCCAAGCTCAGAGGGAGGAAGCAGAATAGCACTTTACAAAAGTGGTGTTGTTTCCTCTGAGATTGTCTATCAGCTGGCTTCAAACCCAGGATTTAGCTGCTGCTTGTTTAAAAACAGTCAGCCCTGCTCCAGTGCCATAAACTTTCAGAAAATTGGAAAGACCCCTCATGGTATGAGTAAGATTTTTATTTCTGCTGTGTTTCCAGCAAATCCATGAAAAGATTGGATGAGTGACTGCAGAATGATTGTTTTTTGGTTTTATCACATTCCCAGTAGAAAGTTATTTTCCAGCAAAGAAAATACAGGGGAAAAAAAATTTGCAGTGAAAATTTTCATATTTTGCCATGAGTCTTTGGTTTTAAAAAGCTGAAAAAACAGCCTTTGCTTCCATTGCTTTTAAAATGGCTGTTTTTTAGAAACATAACATTTTTGGCGGTATGGCATAAAACAAAAATATTAAAATGAAGAGCAATTTTCTTTTCATCCAAGCAAAAACCCACCCCTTTTTGCATTTTATCCGTATTTTCCACCAAGAAAGATTCCTCAACTGAGACCCAGACCATGTGGCCGTGACAGGGAGGTTCCTGCTTTCCCATTGTGGACTGTGCTCTTTGAGCCATGCGTTGCTGGCTGTGAAATGATGTTTCAAAGCCATTCACACCACAAAAGCAGGGCTGTGTCTGAGTCTCTGAGACCCCAACAAATTAACTAGTTGCTTCAGCCAGCCAGTTTCCCAGGGCACCAAACAGCCCTGGATTACGGCAGAGCCCACCCGGAGCACGGCCACGTCCCGCACCGCAGCCGGCTCAGCTCTCTGGACACCCCATCCTGGTGCTGCCTCTCCTCCTGGCCCTTTCTCTTTTGCTGACACGACGTACAAGGACACCACCGTCTGACGTATGCTTTGGTGCTCCCTCCGTAGGGGTGGCCTCGGCTCGCGGTCCCTTGCCAGTGTTTGGTGGTGCACGTAGCACGGGCATCTCTGCGTGAGGGCACACGCGGGGAAGGTCCCCCCAGTCGGTCTCTGTGCGGGGCCCGTGTGCCATGGGAGAGAGCGGGTGGCCACGGCGAGGAGTGGGTTTCCCAGAGCAAAGACCCTGTGAAGTGGGGTGTTTCCAGATGGCAGTGGAAGACAGGCTGCTCCCCACAAAGGTTTAGCAGCAAGGAAGGATGTGGGAGGTGAACGACTCAGGCTGGAGGGAGAATTTGGTGCTTTCCGCTCTCATTGTGATCCCAACAGTGTTCCTCACCTGGGAGAGCACAATCTCTGCAAAGAAAAGCAGTAAATGCATCGAGGATGCTGAGGGGCTCAGCTTGGCTAAGTGGGGTTTTATCCCCCCTCTGGGCACTTTGGCTCAGGCTCTTGCACACCACACAGTTCTTCAGGGAGTCTCAACTGAAAGAAATCCATTTAGGAGAACCCCACCTCCTTCTGCCTTTTGCTGCCCAAATTTCCTAGCAAAGAGGTGTCTGAGACAGACCCTCAACTCCACCAGAGGCCTAAGGCAGAATGTCTGGCCCCAAACCAGCCCTGCAGGCCAAGTGGGATGTCGCTGGGTGAGATCTCTGCCCCGTGGAGGCAGCTCGAGTTGTTCGTGGTGCATAGGTTGGAGGTTCACCTGATGTGAGGCAGGCACATGCTCCTCCTCCTCCTCTCTCCCTGCTGCTACGTGCTGTCGGCCAGCCGGGCTCTGTTCCCCTCAGGCAGCTGTTGCAGGATTTCCAAGTGCTCTTAGGAAAAAAACAAAGAAAATAAGCATGGAGTTTTATCAAGTGTGACTTGTAACAGACCATTAGCTGAAAGCCGATTTTCTGGATAATGGACGTTGCTTTAAAGATTACTGCTGGAAGCTGGTGCTTGCCCATAAAACCATCAAGATTACACTTTATGATGATAATGCTTTGTCTTTCTGAAAGTCCCTTTCACCCCATTTCTCCTAGAGCTTTGAAAATGTTCATTTAAGCTTTGAACAATCCTGTGAAGCAGATTTTTATTTTTTTTTAAGCGGCAGATTGACCCAAACTGAGACATACTGAAGCATGGACGCTAATTTTCAAGACCTGCAAGGGAGCTTATGGCAGAGTTAGGAGCTGAACTACCTCTTCTTCTACTTTCAGCACTTAACAGTGCCAGTACTGCCTTTGGAGGGTGTCATTTGTAGTTGGAAGGCAGTTGGGTGCCACCCACAAAGGTGACCTGTGTTCCTCTCCTGTCATAGTTTACATTTCTCCTCTTTCCCTTCTGCTTCTTTATTCCTCTCTTACTGTACGTAAAGGAAAATAAAGAAAACAGCATATAGGTAGTGGGTTATCTCACTGGGCAAGGAAAGCTTGCTCTCTGCAGCTTTGCTGCACAGCAGAGAGGATGAGGACCTTGGATCATTACTGGGGAGACTCAGGGAAGAAAAACTTTCTGTTGGGAAGGCGAGCGAAGCTGTGGCTTGTATTGTCTGGAGTCACCAGCCTAGGAGGACTTTGAAAGCAGATCAGGCAAATATCTGACACATGCAGTTTGCCTTCACTCAAAGGGATAGATCAGACAGTCTCGCAATCTATTTTTGTGATGCTATTTGCACACGTTCAGAAGTGACCAGGGACAAGCACATTGGGAGGTGAGGGTGTGTAAAATGTTACCTCTCCTCTTCTGCCAGCAGGGGATGCATTTTAGGGCTGGTAGTCTGTTTTTCTAGTGGAGGAAAAAAAAGATCGTTGATACAGTTTCTAGGGGAACTTTGCCTATTTGATGTGCTGCAAAACAACTGGTAAGACAGAAGTGATTGAAACCAGCGGTCAGGGAGAAAAAACACCAATAAAGAACAAACTTCCTCCCAAATCTTAGCTTGCACTGAACTTCCCGTTCCTGGGAGACAGCTCTCCTCTGCAAGGGATGGTAGGAATTCATGGGCTCAGCTTGCCGGGTTTGTTCCCAGAGCTACGGCAGCCTGGCACGTCTTTGCAGCTTCCACGTTGCCTGTCGCTGTGTGTCGCGCTGCCTTTAGCTGATGGTACTGCTCTGACCCACAAGTGCCCAGTCTTTGCTAGCCCTGCATGGGGTAAATATCTCTCCAGGAGGGAAAGGTCCAGCCCCTAGTTGTCCGTTTGGCTAATGAGAATTGCTCTGAATCACCAAGTTATAAAGACAAATTCAAGTTAAGTGGCTGGGTAATCCGGCATAAACTCATATTTCCTCTGGAAGTGGTGGTCCTGCCTTTTCCTCACCCTGGGTATCTGCTCCTGTCCCCTGCCTTGTATATGGAAACTTCTGTGCTTATCCAGGTCAGGGAGCTGACCCAGCTGAAAACAAATCCCACAGAAAAGAAAAGCTAGTTTGAAGCCAGTGCAGGTCCTGTAGCATTCCACCTTCTCTCCGGGTCTGCTGGCAGTCCTGGCTGGGCTGCCATGCTCGGTGCTACGTGTTTGAGCAAAATGCAACTCTGATGAGCTCAAGGAGACCCCAAAGGGTGGGAGCAGCAAAATGCCATCCTCTCCATCTGCCTGCTGCCCTTCTCAGTACTGTGGATCTCAAACAATTGACAAAAGGATTTAAGTGACATGATCCATGCCCAGAGCTTGGATGGCTGGACTGAAATGTCCATATTCACCTAACAAGCTGGGCTTTCTGATCCCTATTCCAAAAAGTTAATCACTAAGCTACACTTCATACAGTTTTGGCCCAGCATCACACAGCTTTAGTCCCATCTGAATCCATCTGCCAGTTGGTGTGACCCCTCTGAAGACCCAGAAGCAGCCTGCAAAAAACCTCGAGGCGCCGGGACATCGGTAGGGTTTAGGCTGCATCAACCCAGGCCTTTTACTCATAGCCAAAAGGACAGGAAAAACATAGGAAAAAAAAATACGACTGATTGCACCTACAACTCCTCAGTGACTCATAAGAGGAAATGGAAAAGCTCCAGCTCCGCTTTCAGAGCAGCTTCACCCCGTTCCTGCCTGGGCCCGGGAGAGCACTTGGCTCGGGGAGCAAAGGGTGACATTGTTCTCGGAGCAATTTCCAACACCTCTGGGGCCTGGGTTGGGATGCTCGTACCCATGGCACGTTCAGGGTAAGCTTCTACTTGATACAAATAAAAGTGTCCCAGGCTGGCCATCAGTAATTGGAGCTGATGGCCTGGAAAAATCCACTGCAAATGACTGGGCTTGACCATAATGCAAAGACTAAGGTGGCCAGGTTGGCTGGGACATTCCTGCCATCAGCATCTCATCCTCGCCGTCCCGGTTGGTCCAGGGTTTTCTTCTGTTTTCCTTCTCAAAGCAGCCTCGGAAAGGGAGGTTCCTGTGCTGTGGCAGGCAGTGTTGTGAAACACTCTCCTCGTCCTTTGGCAAATGCTCTTTGGGTTTGAATTCTGCCTTGGATTTGCAGAGCCTCACAACGTACGAGTAAATGTTCAGCAGTGCAGTTTGTGGGACTAATGAAGTAATGTGACACTTCATCCTCACTCTCTGCTATTAAACTTTGTACAGCAGGAGGCAGAGAGCGTGTGTGTGTGTAATATGCTCTTATGAGCACAAATAATAGATGTGCAGGAGTCTATCTGCTACATTTTTGTTGTATTTTGGTGGTCTAAAGGGTTTGAATTAGCACTGATTTTCTTTTTTCCTTGTTTTCTGTTTCATCTTCTAGTATTGATTATATTCTTAGGAAAGGGTTTTCCATCTCCTTGGTGTCTTTTATCACCCACAGTGCATATGTAACCAAAGGAGCACTAATCACAGGAACAACCAGAGAATAGCATAAGTCAGGCAACTGGGAAGAAACTTTGCTTATTTGTCAAAGGAGTCACTTCTGTGCTTGCAAAGGTGGAGCGTTGTTGGAGACCATCTGAAAATAATACCCTTTAATGAAGCAGGGAAATACATGGCAAAGTATATGCTTTTCTGCAGCACCTGTGATCTACAGAGTGCATAGAAAAATCTTTGTTAGTCTCTTAAAACAAACTCCTTATTTGAGAGAAACTCTTCTTTGTTTTTAGTGAGATAAATGCTTTTCTTGTTCAGACACATGGTAGAAATGATTCTTAGCAATCTTTTTCCTCCTTTTTTTTTCTAAAAATAAGCTGTGACTCTCGAATCATCTGCCCCCAATTTACTCCTGTGTGACCCTAAGACCCTGATCTGTCAGATCTGTCCACATCTGTGCCCACCACCGAAGAATGTGGCAGATTCAACACAACATATGGCTGGAGCTGTGCATATGATATTCATGGGAAATGGAAGAAGCATCACCATTTCCTTCGTACCAAACACCTCCTTGAGCTATTTGTACCCCACGCTCACAGAGATTCCAGGGTTTCGCTCTGCCGTGAATTACGTTCAGCAGCAATTGGAGTTTCAGTGCAACTGTTTGCAGATGCCTTTCTAGGGATTTCTTTAAGACGTACTTTAGTTGCTGAGTTTTTCTAGCAAATAAATGAGCTTAGAAAACAAGGCATGTTTTCAAGCCGTGACACTATACTGAGGATGTGGCAAGACCCTTCTGGTTAGGGAATTCATTTTGCATGCTATGAGGTTTAGCTTATTTCCCTTTAAATCCTCACTTTCTCTTCTCTACTTCTTTGCACGAGCGGTGGGAAATCCTAGAGACTTACGCTTTTCCGAGACTATAGTTCAAGCCAGGGTTGAAAAGTAACTTACTGTTGCGTGTTTCAAGCTAAGCCATACCTGACCCTCAACACCAGCTGTGATTTTCAGTTTTGGCATCACAAAAATGTCAACAGGCTTTGAAATTTTGGGGGGCTGCTCTGGTCCCCGGAGTTGCCCCCTTTGGGGTATCTGAGCATAGTTTAAGCTGTGCTAGCCTTTTTTAGGCTAGCACTGTTTGGAGGGAGCTCCGAAGCAGGTCCGAGCATCATCACACCTTCCCACCCACCGCCGAGCCCAGGTAATCGCGTGCAGGGTCTTAGCCCACCTCGGACGCAAGCCAGACCACAGCTTCAACCTCTGTAAAAAGAGCCGAGGGTAAGTCATTTTGGCTCATGCTCGTCTCATTTGAAGGACACAGACATTGCTGTTTATTGTCATTCAGTTGACATGTGGTAGTCCATTAAAATGTGGGAATTTACATGTGTTTTTAAACTTGGGGTGCAAGGAAGCTTTTTACCAGTTTCCCAAGAAGAGTTGTCATGGTGTAGTGTAACTGTATCCACGCTAAGTGTTGTCAGGAGTAGAAGGGCATTGGTTATAAAAACCCCTTATCTCCAATGGAAATAGGTTTAATGCTACAAACATTTTGTGTAGCCTAAACTCTACAAAGAAAGGGTCAGGAGTCTGCAACTCTGTAATCCCAGGACAGAGAATTGTTTTGCACTTTTCTTAGGTAAGTTTGGTGTGATTCATGGTTCTCATTTATTCTCCCTGTGGGAAAAAAGGCTTGTATAGTTACAAATACCTTAAAATAGAAAAGCATGACTTAACAATTTATTTTTTCAGGGTTGGTTGTTTTATATTTTTTTTTAGTAAACGAGGGGAAAGGTAGTGCTGCCAGGAGAAGTGGAATGAAACAGTGTCAAACCATTTTTCAGTTCTGAAGGCTGCCTCTTACCCAGGAAGAATGCAAATTGCTGCTTAATTGTTGACAAAACAAAAGGTTTTGTGGATTTTAGGTGGGAGGGAGTCTGTGAATGTAACTCTTCTGGTCTCTCTTGGAATATAAAGAGCTTATGGGGACCCTCGTGTCTTTTGAGACACACGGGTGTGCTCAGTGTTGGAGTGTCCAAACTGATAGTGTTTTACAGACAAAAGCAGACTCAGCCTGCGAGGTGGATGATTTGCCCTATTTAAGTCTGGGTGTAGGTCTGGCTCTGAAGGTTTCGTACGGCTGATACCGACCCCGAGCAGAGAAACGTGGGTGTCAGCTCCCGAGCAGGGCATCCCCACCCAGGGGCGAGGGCTGAGGGATGCGATCACGTGCGGTTCCCGAGGCTCACCCCTTCCCAGGAGGGTTTGGGCTGGATGCATTAAGGAAGACTCGGATGCGCCTCGCTGCTTCTCTGTTCCTCGGACGAGATGGGCCTCCGGGCACAGGCTTACCATGCCCTGGCTCTCGCCTGCTTTGTTTGTACACTGCTCTCTGAGCAGAGATAATGGGACTGATCCGAAGCCAGCTCCGAGGCAATCGCAAGTCTTTCCTTTGTCTTCAGTGGGGTTTGGATCAGGCCCAAAGCTCATAAGCAGTTTTCCACCAAGAGTTCCCAGCACTTATGTCAGTCACTGGCAAAAAGGGAAGGGATAAATCCAGCATCGGCTGCTTCAGATGCCAGGCACATTCTGTGTGTGTGTGTGTCACAGGGGTATATATACTCACAGAATCCGTCTTGGTTCCTCCTAAATTATATGACAGCTTGCAAAGGGCAGGCTGCTACTGGTCTGCTTCCAGGACAGACCTCTGAAGATTTCTCTCTGAAAAGAGCTGGGAGGATCCGCACAGTGCCCAAGAAAACCTTTTTTTTTTTTGCGAGCAGCTGCCCGGGCGCAGGGAAGGAGCTAGGGTGGCCGCCCGGTTGGGCTGGCACACGGCGGTGAGGATTTCATCAGCATCCCAGAACGCAGGGCGGCGGGAAGGTAAGCCCAGGCGAGATGCTTCTCCTCCCACGGGGCTCCCTCTGCCCCTCCAGACCTATTTGCTTTCCCTCCAGGGCACTACAGCTGCTTTTTATCCCAGGGCGGGTGGTCCGTGGGGGGCACCCACGCTCACCCACGTCAGTGGGAGTCTCTCGGCAGCCTCCGGCAGCCTTTGGATGGCGTCCCAGCTGCCTTTTAGGACTGGGTGTTCATTTAACGCCAACCTTGGCCAGTGCGTGGGGGGAAGAGCCACGGGGGGGATGGGGAGGGAGAGGGGAAGGTGTTTTTCTTAGGAAAAAGGCAAGCAGAAATAGACACTCCTTGTCATTTTTTTTGGCAGGCGAGAGGAGTTTTGGGAGGGCTAGAGGTCAGAGGAGCTAGATCTTTGCCTGAGTCTTTAATTGCTTTTTTGTCAACCCAATTGTTTTAATCTCTCCCTTCCCGGGGGGAGAGGGGAGCCCTCTCGCCCCGTCTCTGTGCCGGGAGCGGGGCAGAAGCTCTGCTGTCACCTGCAGAGCCATTTTCGGAGCAAGGTGCGGGCAGCTGGGATTTCCTGATGCAAAATGCAGCAGGAAAGCTGGGCTCCTCAGGCCAAGGAATTAATGACACTGTTAGGGGGGAATTTGAGTTTCCACATCAGTAAGGAAAGGAACTGGATACCCGAGGCAATAGACCAAAGTCAAGCTATAAAGTAATTACATTTCTCCCTGCGTTTCATGTGTTTGTTTAATTTTAGTGTTTAAAGGGAAAGGTTTCCTGAGAGCACTGTGCCAGCAACTCTAAAAAATAATTGTGTGTCTTTCTTTAACATATATTCTGGCAGGAATGTCTTGCCTATATTTTTGGCAGAGGCTTTTGCTTTATCATTAGTCTTTAGACTATGGTTTTAAGCCTGACTTGAGGTTGGTAGGATGGCAAACCCACCACTTCTGGGCCGCCACCTCCGTCTCTCACCCTTCACCTGTAGGACTCTGGGGCACTTTGGTAGCCCGTGCCGTGTTAATCCCCGTTCCTCCATACAGCAGGCAAGAGGGGTTTGCACAGCCATCTTTTGGCGTTGCTGCCTGCCTGGCTGGATTGAGGTGTGAAAAACTGCAGACCTTTAAAACAAAACTTGTGAAGACGCGGGGCCAACACTTTGCTCTCCTCTCTGACCCCACTTCTGGGTTGAGCCAGTGCTGCACCTGCAGCTGGCTGGGGATGCTGGGGGACGGTCCCTCCTGCACATCATCCCCCTGCCTGAAACGCGGGTGCTGGGTCTGAAGCGGGGGTACCCCTCATACCGCCCAGGGCTCCCTCCAGCAGGAGCTGCTTCCAGCACCTCCACAGAAAGAAGGGAGCACGGAGAGATGCTGGTGCTTGCTGGCATCGCCACCGGGCACTTTGCAGGCTCGTGGGAGCCTGACCTGGAAACTAGCCCTGTAAGACTGCCCGGTTCCCCTCTTACACTGTTTGCCACGCTCTAGCTCTGTGCCGTTATGCAAACCCACCATGCTCCTCAAAGGGAGGGTGAAGTTTTTCTCTAAGTTTTGCATGTTTTTTTGGTGTTGCTTTCTACGAATGATTTTTCCCCGCCCCTCAATGGTCTGCGAGGGGCTGCGGTGCCAGGAGAGCAACCCAGTGCAGGGTGTCCTCTCGCCAAAGTGACACCTTTGTAAGGGTGCTTTGCAGTGACACCCGTTTGTCCCTTGCCCTGCTGGAGCAGACCTGGCTGTGGTTGTGTGCGTCACTTCTGGGAATTATTTACTTTTCTGTTAAATATTTTATAATTCCTGTCACTCTGCCTTTTGGCAGAGCTTCTCTCCGCTGCCTCTTCGCAGGGTTGCGACAATGGCAGCCTGATGCTGGGCTTGGAGACATCAGGTCAACCACCCCAAATTGCCATTTGGCATCTGTGAAAGAAGCCTCCGTCCCTGGTAAAAGGAAGGAAATGTGTGCCTGGAGCAGCCTGCGGCTGGGGACGGGGCAGGTCATCTCTCACCCTGACATAATGAGAAGCATGTCGTCTGCATAGCTTGCAAGGCGAGCAATTCCTATTCTCATATGCAAAACCGTGCATAAATCCCAACACATTGGAAATATGCTGACATGCTGTGCATGTTAACACACTCTTCAGTGAACTGGGTAGCACAGGGAAGAGGAGAGGTCATTAAATGGGGAAAATAAAAGGAATATGGTAGAAAGTGCTCATACTTTAATGCCAGAGTCACTTGCTTTGTTGGTTGGTTTTGGGTTTGGTGGGGGTTTTTTTAGATTAGAGATATCTTTTATTTGGTGTAACAGCTAGCAAAAGAGGAGAAAACATATGCAGGGGTATAATGAAATGGAACCATTGTAAAAGCACGTGGCTGCGTGGAATGACATAAAAAAATGGCACAGCTGTTGTCACGCTCACTGTTAGTGTTTGTAAAGTAAGCTGAAGATGTGAGTTACTGTGCAGAGCCCTATGCACATAGAGATCCAGCCCACGTCTTATTTACAGTAGTCTAATTCTTTGTACCTCAGGAAGGAGCAAGCATTTTTATTTCATGGTCAATTCAGTATGGGTGGGAAGGCTTGTACCAGCGTCTCAGAAGATGGAAATCCTGTATTTGTAGAGCTGCATGGTTAATTGGGGATATTTTGGGATATAAGGAAGCTGCTTAATTCACGCAGTTGAAATAATCTGATAAGATTTAGAGCCAGTCACTTCTCACAGCTAAACCCACGCACCAACAGCTCTGCGGGACCTCTGTGCAGCTGGGAGATGCGTAAAAGTCCCTCTCAAGAATGAGAAGTGCTCATCTAAAACAGGGAGCTGAGGTGCTATGTAATGCAAAACCGGGTGTCGTGCCTGTGTTTTTGCATAGAATTGCAGAGCTTCTCAAAGTGTTATTGAGATAGTTGGGGTAGGCTGAACCAGAGCATATTGTTCAAGGTATATCTTCATATTTCTGGGGTAGCTGCGGATACCTTTGTTGGGCAGATCTGGAAACAAAGAGCACCTCCAAGATTTCCACAGTCTTCAACACAAGCACCCAATGTTATTTAACCCATTGCCTCCAAAAGAAACTAGAGATATGTTTGTTCTACCAAAAGTTTTTGTTACTGAATATTGATTTTGTTGAATATTGTGAATCTTACTACAGAAAAATGTGAATCTTGCTACTCTCTGTGCCTTGCTCCTGGTATCGTGATTTTTTACAAAAGCAGAATTTTCAGAGTTTTTCAGATATCATTTGCCAGAAAATTCAAATGAAAAACTGGTTGAGCTGCCTGCTTGGTGTGTGTTAGCTGGGTTTGTGACAAACCATGTCCCAACATCTTTGAGCTATGACTGTGGAGGAGGGTGAGGAGAGGTGTAAGGCAAAGGGGAGAAGATCAGAGACTCACACGGGTGTTTTAACATCATTACAATTGATGGGGGAGTGGATTCGCTCAGATTCATGCAGGCTTGTGTCCAAAAATCTTTAGAAGTAAAACTAGGTATGTAAAGTGATTATGGTATATTGCTTTGGAGGTTACTGGAAACTTCTACTATCATGCAGAGGTTTTCTGGATGTTAAAGCTTATCCACAGAGAATTCAAGTATTCAGTAACGTGCTAGAATTTCCCACAAAGCTACTCAGTCCATTCTGTTGGAAAGTCCATGGTGTAGTTGTTTTTGTGTGGTTACCTTATAGAAGTTGGCTTCACCATTTCCCCTGGTTTGATAAGGGTAGAGAAAAACAGTTTTCTGAAGCTGTTGAGAGGATGCAATAACATTTTAATGCCTGTCATATTTTAAGATGATGTGCAGTTCCCTTAAATCATGTTTTCAGTCATGACTAATGCAAATAGACACAAAACAGGTGTCTCGTGCGGTTACAAGCCTGTCTCCTTTGAAAGTTTTGGCACTAGGACTGTGTATGATAAAACACATGGATTTTCCATGATAGAGGAATGCAAAACTAGGAAGAAAACCTGCTTCAATGAGCCTTTAGCAGCATCGTGACAGTGAGATCGTATAGTTTCCTCTTATTGGTGTGACATACCCCAAAAGAATCATCCTCTTAGTTAACAAAGCTTTTCTCCTTTTTTCTTCCCCTTTCTCCTGGTCGATTACCACTGCTTGGAATTTAAGATAATTCCTGATCTCTTGTCTAGACAGTGGGTTTTAATTTTCTGACGTGAAAGGAGTTTTCTGGCCCTTCCGCATGCTATTTTGCCTGCAGTCACGAGATTTGCTGTACTCTTAGGGGAGGTACGTTGACTCTGGAGCCGAACTCTCTGAGGCTGTATCTGTGCTGGGTGATGCTGCGGAGGATATGGGGGATCCAGCCTGCGACTGTGTCAAATGCATCCCCAAACCAGAGCAGCTGGGGTGGGACCATTTCAGGGAAGAAGTGGCTGTTCTTCCCTCACAAGCAGGAGAGTCCTTGCATGACCCTTGGTGATGACACCTGTGAGCTGTGATTCCCAAGAGCTAAGGGTTGGTCACCCCAGATCCAGGCTGTGACTTGCAGCTCAGCTGTGGGCAGACCCTCTAAAGAGGAGGAAAACTGCCCTGATGGAGAGGTCCACGTAGCCAGTTGCCAGTAGTAGTCCTCCAGCATCCTCCAGCAATTGCTCATGATGCAGTTTGTGCCTGGACCTCTGTATTTACTAGCTGCACATAGAGATATCCTCTCTGAATGTGTCCTATCATGTCTTGAAGCCATTTATACTCCCAGCTGCTACTGCATGCTTAGGAATGAGTCCTGCCAGTTTACGAAGTGGTGACGATGGCCATGCTTTTAGCGGGAGTTTGTCCAGGTTGGATTTCTTTTCTGAAAGCCTCAGCCTCTGAGGTGTGCAATCCATTGGGCAAGGACAGATTTCAGTAACAGAAAACTAGAATTTCTGCTGCTCAATGTTGCAAAGAACGGTGATTCTTAAGGGCTAAAAATTTCCTAGAAGTCGTTCCTATGGATAAAATCACGAATGTTTATGTCACAGTCATGATTTTGTGGGGAACTGATTTCCAGCCAGAGTGTCTCTGGATAAAAGCCGTGTGAGAGTTTTGAGAGCAGACTTTGATTTACTACTGCAGTTCAGTACACCTCGTGCATACCATCAGCGTACTCAAAATTATGGCATTTTCTAGCCTGACTATCTCTGCCTTCTCATTACGTCCTCCTGCTGTGTCTTTTTAGTCTGTCAGCTGTTTCAGTGGGTGGTTGATGTAGCAGTGAGATGCTTTGCTGTTTGGTGTCCTGGCCTGGTGGAGAGCTCTGGGTGCTCCAGAAATGATAACAGGTACAAACTGTTATGCATGAGAAATTTAAGGCCAAAACTCAGAAGCCTTGAAACAGGAGAATTAAGGCCATATCTGTGGCCTTCATCCACTTCCTTGTGCATATGTTTCATCTCTCCTTTTATTATATATCATTGCCAGACTATCCTGATTCATTTTTCTACCTGGTCCCTGGGCCCAACTTCTCCCCCAGGTGTTTGCTCCTGGCTTCTCCCTGGTCCTTCCCCCATTTCTCCTGCTTTGTAGTTCTGCTGCTTTCCTTTTGTGTGATTTGGGCAGCAGGGGACTACGGGGGGAACCCAGGGAGCGAGATGACAGGGATGGTTTTCTGGCTCTCTCTTCTTGTGCCCAGAGCCGCAGCTGTGTCCAGCAGCCAAGAAGGGAGTCATAGCAAGGAAAGTCCTGAGCAGTCCCCAGAAGCAAGCCCCAGAAGCCCCAAAATGGAGCGAGATCAAGGCAGACGGAATCTGTAGAGGTTTTTCTCCCAAAAGCTAATAAATCTTCAGTGGGATGTTTTCAAAGGCTTTTCACTTTGCCAAATTTGGATGCAAAAGGCACATCCCTGTTCCCAGGGTGACACCAAATTTCCAGTCCCCTTTCCAGAGGATGGAGGCGTGAGAGAGTCTCCAAAAAAATAATTGTTAGAATTTGTTTTAACATCGACTAAGCACTTTTCTCTAATCTTGTGTTGGAAAACCACCAGGCCTTCTCCTCTCCCACCCTCCTTGTAATTTCCTAGAAAATTCTGCTGGAGGCAGACACCTGGCAAAGGAAAATTTCAGCCCCGATAGTTTTAGTGGGGTGAATATAACTGGGAAGAGGGACTCCTGATGGCACATGTTAGGGTATCTCTATTGACTGCTAACAGCCTTCTAGCATCCCAGCACCGTGCTGTGCCACATCTCCCACCATCCTGAACTCAGGACCTCGTGCTAGAAAATTCACTACTTGTTGCTTTGAGCAGAACAAACGGGAGACGTAAAACTACTTTGCGATGTTCGGGGAGTATCAGGCATTAGCACAAATGGAAGGACCATGGCAAACACTCCCCACTTGTGCTTCAAGGTAACCTCACCAACGCATGCCTCCTCCTTGCAAATGCCATACGATGTTTTTCACTCTCTGCTGGAAGAAAAAGCTGCCCTAAGAAAAGCAGAATGAGGGCTGATGTTTTGAAAGGTGTCCAAGAGTAACAAAACTCAACTCTCCAGGGCTGAGTTTCGCCTCTTGTGTTTCTCAACCAGGGTGGTTGAATGTGTTACAGACCTATCAGAAATTTTGCTACAAATGCACAAATATTAATCTACAGCCATTTCCTTTGCTTTCTTAAACATGAATGAGGATTTTTGTCTCTTTCTCCCTCCATAAATTGTTCATGGTCAGAGGGGGCATGTTCCGTGTCAAAGTCTTGACCGCCAGGATCAAACAAAAAACCCTTGTGAACTCAAAAGTGGAGACAAATAAATGACTATTACTTTTTTTTTTCCTTTTGCCTGGAGTTAAACCTTTTCTCTGTCAACAATATTGACTTTGTTCACTTGGAAGGAAACAGAGAGAGAGGGGGGGAGATTTCTCTAGATGCTGCACAGAAAAAAACATTTTGGAAGGAGGAATGAAAAAAGACAGAGGTTACAGGAAATGGTAGACATTTTTTGTTGAATTAAACCATTAGGAGTGACCCAAAAACCAACGGGAAAGAAAGGAAACAACTGGATACATTTAGGTCACAAGAACCAGCCAAACGGGGAGCTGAAACCAATTATCATAAATGAATGTTTCTCTTTTATTCATGACCACCGTGTATGCTCCCATGATGCTCTTTGTCTTATTATAAAAACAGATGAAACTATTTCGTTTTGTTCTTATACTTATTAGCTAATGCAACTTTTGGGCAATTTATCAAACACTAACACATGTTGTGATTAATAAGCTCAGATAATTAATCACGGCTAAAGCCCCTTAAAAACCAGAGGATGTCGGGTCCTTCTTAAATATATGTTTGTGCAGGATTATGTAATTTAAGCGGTGACATCTAGTTATGATGCATATTCATGTATTTTACACGCCGAAAGATCCTTGAAACCATATGTTCAGGCAAGCTATAATTACAGTAACTTCCATTTCTATGGGACTTTGCCCTGTAGCGTGGGCAGAGCAAGCCCTGCTCACCCTAGCCGTGGGTGCTGGGGAGCGGGAGGTGGTGCACAGAGCCTGCTCCCCCGCCGGCTTTGGGGCAGGGGAGCAGCATTTGGGGCTTGGACTATCGCTGCTGGGCTTCAAAGGGGACATGTCACAGCTGCTGCGGACCAGGGGAAAAAAACCCCTGGCTGCTCCTTTTCAGACTCTTTCGCAGGGGTCTCGCTGCCCCCTTGAATCCAGGTACCATCAGGGGGAAGGAAAATGCCATTAAACCTGGCCATAGCAGCTCTCGGCATCTTTCTCTCTGCCGCTAACCCAGCACAGCCTCTAATGAGCCATAACTGGCTCTTAAGTGCCCCTAACCACTTCACTGAGGTTAGAATAAATTTCTAAATGGGGAAGAGGAAAGGCAGAGGCAGCCAGCACGTCCCACAGCCTCACCGAGGCGCAGAGGAGCCGGCTCCGTGCAGTGGGAGGCAGCTCCGGGGCTGGGGGAGCCTCTGCGGGGGCGGCGGGCTGACGAGCCGGGGCTTTGCTTTAGGGTGGTCTGCTCGATAGGGAGACGACCACAGTTTGACATAGAGAGGACCAGGGGGAATAGTTTCCACTGGAGCAGTTTAGTGTTGTGGAAGTAGATGTCGCGGGAGTTTGGGTGCCCTTTGCCGTGGGAGTTCTGTGTGTTTGCGGCGGGGAGGGGTGGGGGGAGCGGTCGCTTTGGCACCGGCATGGGCTGCGTTGCGCATAAATATCTCCCAACAGAAGCCGAAGAGAAGCATTGAAAAGGCTTGCTCTGGCCTGGCTGAGGCACACTGTTAAGGGTGACATGAAATATTTGAGAACACTTGTGCTTTGTTAAAAATATATATGTGTATATATTTTTGACTTTGCACCCCAGCTCCAGGCAAGACCAAAGCTTAACTTCCTCGAACGTCACACGGGATGGGAAGTCCATTGTTTGATGGCTATAAAAATGAAGAAATGCATCCCTAATTCTAAGCTCCAAAGTACAGTCATGCAGTTCACTGAGGCTCCCCGTTAGCAGTCTGTTCTGCTCAGCGAGCTACTTGCTGTGTCAACATCCAGTTGACTTCAGCAGGAACAAAGTATGTGTTTAAGTGCTTTTATTGACTAGGGAGGGACTTAAGCATGTGTTTAAATGCTTTCTAGAACTAAGGCATAAATGCTTGATTCTCAAAGCCCAGTAAAATAATGCGGCTGGTCTTCAGTCGAGCATAAACTCTAGGAGCAGCCGAGTGAAATTCTATAGTATGTGTCAGACTAGATTTTCATAATGATCCTAAAACCTCTGCATCTCTCCATAGACTTCAATGAGATTTAGATCTCGCCCTTTAAAAAAAAAATAATAAAAGGGAAAAGAAAAGCAAAGCTATTATCCTCTCTGGTCAAGGCATCTGAATAAACCGTTGCTCGCTCATGAATAGCTGGGGAATGGAATTCGTGCAAGTTTATGCAGCTAATTTGTCAACCGTTCAACAAAATATGCAAAAGGATGCTGCCAGGACTGTGTGTGCAGAAATAGTCTGGCATTTAAAAAGAAAAAAACATCCCTAGACAACACCTGCTGGCATTTTCCACAAGGACAAGATATTTTGCTATGCCTCTCACATGTCAGCAAATTAAAATTTTTTTTCCTCCCAACCTAATCCCAGTGAGGTGTATTTTTTTTTTTTCTGAAATAGGCACATGCCACCAAAATGTTTTTGGTGTGTGTTAACAACACGTTGGCCCTATGGGCTACATTTCTTCTGGGGAAGACAGATGACCTTCTTTTACTTCAAGTTTCCAACCGAGATCGCCAGAAAAAGAAAATTAAAAAGCAGGCTTTTCGTTTTCGTCTTTCGGCAACCCTGATGTGGTTGCCGAGGCATTGCTTAGAAACACAAACATTACAGCACATATGGAAGTCTACTGTCGAGTGGAACCGAGTCCTAAAGCAACATGTTAAGTCGGAAAAATTTATGTTCATGCTAAAGCGGCAGTGTAGTAATCAGTTTCAATGGAAGTAAGAGGAATGCATCAGAGATGGAAATGGCTCAATCCCTTGGATGCAAGTGCAGGGTTTCAGACCTATGGTCTGGGATGACTGCATGAAGAGGAAGTTGCTTTTATCACTAAGAGCAAATCAGGCTTGCGGTGACTGTACTTCTCTGTGTGCGCTTGCATCTGTTTGCATAGAAGCAGCTTTATTTCGTGCGCCCATTTATGCACACTCAAAATACCCATTTCTACCCTTTGGTTGGATGTAAGTGAGGTAGTTCCAGGCTTGCCAAGGGCAATGGAGGTGCAAGTCCAAATTCTTGCTTTGCCAAGACAAGCCATTTGACTCTCTTCAGGGGACTTATCAGGGTTGCCTATGTAGGTTCCCTCTGTAATCAGGAAAAGGGAGATAAGTATGTCCAGGCAGTGATTCATCTTGAATGTTTTAGGATGGTCTGAATCATCTCATGAACATGCCTTCTTCAGTTGATTCAAGAGAGAGCCTGGAAAACTCACTTAGACAAGATATGTTACCTTAAAGCAAATAGATCCACATTATATGGTTCCTCCCTTTGCACTCCAGTTCACAAAAAGCTCTTGGCATCTTGATCACACAGCTGGTTCAATACCCTAAATATCTTCAAAAAGCCTGAAAATACCCCTAGTTCCTTGTAATTACGTGCCTCAGTCTCGTTCGGGAACTTGAACCTCCTTATCTGATGAGAACAACGTAAGGCTCAATAATGAAGACTGATTTTTTTCAGATATTAGGAAAATTCATGGTTTAAAAATATTTCAGAGAGAGACAGAGCTTCTAACACCATCAGGAAAAAAAAAGGACAGAATTTTTATTGCTGCTTGGGTTCACGTGCCTGCAGTCTCAGCATTTGCTAGTCAATGGACTTAAGTACTTTTGCAGATATAATTGCCTTGAAAATGACTGTTTGCCTTTCTCCACTGCCAGGGAGGCTGCCCGTTTAAAGACTCCCATGTTTTGGAGTCTTGGGGGATGCTTTGTGGGCCCAGGGTCAAGCAGGGTGGTCAAACGCAGGTTTGAGGGTGGAAGGCGTTGGGGAAAAGCACCTCTCCTGGTCCCATCCCTGAAGCACCCATCACTACTACTGCAATGCCGAGGGCAGGATAAAATGTACGGCTCCAGCTGCTCCTCATCCCTACGGCATCACGTCCCTGGCCTCAGCGGAGCCAAAATCACGCGGTACCTGGGTTAGACATGCCGGGTAGCCCAAGCCTGGGCAGTGGTGGGGAGCTGCTGGGGCAGAGGCAGCAGGTGTCTGGTGGGAGAGAAGGAGGTTTTGAGGACCTCGCACGCAAATCCTTCGAATCCCGATTTTATCAGCTTGCCTGCTCAGGGAATAGCTTGCTTTTTAAGTTGCTTATTGTTTCAGGCCTACAGCTAATCCTCTAAGAAAGTAATTTCTGCTGCTCATGGCTAATGCCCCATCCTGCATTGAGAGTTATATGGGAGCAGAGTTGCTGCTTAGTCAGTGGCTGGTTTTCAGCCAAAGAAACATCATGGGTTCTGGATTATTGTGAATTTTTTTTTTCTTTTTTTTAAACCCAGATGAATATTTAGATGTAATTTTCGATGTTCAATTCCTTGATTTTGCCCATTTAAAAAAGCCACCTATTTATTTGAAAAATATTTTTGGAAGCCTGAAGATAACCACGTCGCTCCCATGGTTAAAATGTTTTATATAAAACTTGTTATTACCATAGATCAATGGGATATGTACAGAATATGTTACAATGGGGCCTGTGTTAAGGATTTGTCAAGATTTCCATTATAAACCACTATTTTCGAGGGTTTATAACTCAGTCATAAAAATTCATTCCAAGCTAAAACTTGGCAAACAAAATGTCAACCCAGGAGAGATTTTCTTTTACCAGATTTGCTTTAATGCTTTAAACTGATTTGTCTATTTTAAAATTATACGAGTGCCCTGTTTTATAGACTTTCTGTGTATACAGGGTGCGCGTGTGCATGTGTGCTAATATAACACGCATACCAAGGAAGAAACAATGTTAAAAGCACGTTAGCGCGGCAAAGCAGAGCTCCAAAAACCTCACAAGGTTAAAAACGGGGTTGGATTTGCAATTTGTGGAGTCTTAAAAATTGGGGTTCCAACTTCTGGCTGTCTTCAAGTGGTGACTTCAGCCGATCGGGGCTGATCCATGCCAGCTGAGCTCCTGTCCCTTTGTGTCACCGTCCAACGCGTGACATCTCCAGGTGTCTGGAAAGGCTGCTGCTGCTGCTGAAAATCGGTGCAAATATTGACACTAAAGTGAGGGGTGGTTAGTGAGGATCCGGGACCATCTCAGGGCACCTGGTGTGACAGGGAGGAGATGTTCAGCTGATCTCTCATCCAGTAATCCTGGATCCTGGTTTATTCTTGATGGTCAAGGGGGAGAGGTAGGTGTGACAATTACGTGCCGGTACCAGATGATTGAAGCACAGCTCTCCGTCTCTTCCCTGCGATTAGGGAGCCAGGACCTGGCATCACCAGCCGGTAGGTAGCCTGAGCTGCTCATCACTCTTGACCACATCACCAACACCTACATTTGTCCTAGGTGCTGTGGTAGGTGGTCCAAATATTCCTTGCCTGGTGCACTGGCTTCGGCTGCGATAGATGAAGTCTGGCTCATCCCACCCCCAGCCCAAACCCCTGCAATTGCAGCAGTGTCTGGGGGAGAGGACGACATGCAGCTGGGCTTGCAAACACCCAGCCTGAGCCCAGGTGGTTGGACACACAGCAGAGAGGCAGAAACACCTCCAGCAGATATTCTGGGCATGGTCTAAGGCCTTAAGCCTGCCCCCAAGGGAGCTGATTTCTGTCCTTTGACCACAGACGGAGTCTCCAGTGACCGTGGTCCCAGCTTGTGTGCCTCAGCTGCCTGCCCAAAAGCTGGAGGAGAGGAATCTAAGCCTTGGCTCTTTGCAGGACCGAGCTTTAGGCATGGAAGGTCAGATGAGCTTCTCTCTCTCCGGGGGCAGATGCATGAGTCTTGAGTCTGGCATCTTTCCCTGGTGCATTGGCTCTCTTTCTCCTGAAATCCTGGGGTGTGAACTCATTCTCCTGATAAGACTGGGGTGTTTGTCGTCTCCAAGTGTCACGAGGCTGTGTTAAACTCTCCTCCAGCAGCTCCCTCCTGGCTCTTGTGTGAAGCTTGGTGTTGACTCCTGCTTGCTCACGGGTTTCCTTAATTGGGGGCAGAAGTAGGTTCCCCTTTCTGCCATAAATTCAGCATACACACAAACACACTTGTAAGATATTTAGAAAAGCTCTACTCTGCGTATCTTAAATGTGTGTGTGTGGGGAGTAAAGAAAAGCAATAAAGAGCCTACATTATACCACATGTGTGAGCAAAGGGCTGTGGTTAACTCCCTTCAGATAGATTTCAACCAGGGCCCCTTCATAACAGCCCCCAGAAGACTACTGAAAAGTCGGCATCCATAGTTTTAAATAGGTTCATTTAAAAAATAAATTGTATTAGGGCCTTTTCCTCCCCCCCTCTGCAAACCAAATACACAAGTGACACAAATAAGGAAAACTGCAGCTGGTTGTGGCTTATGCTGGGTAGCCAGCTTCTCCTGGCATGCCGGAGACATCAGCGGTGGAGCAGGTCTCCTGCAATTAAGGTGCTTGTGGGAGGATTGCCATGGGTGTCTCTGTTTAGTGGTCCCACTACGCTGGGAGAAACGAATGGGAATTTTGTGGCCAATGCACTGGAGAGAGATGATGTTGAGTAGATTGGTGAATGTGTCTTGGCTGGGTATGGGATAAGGAAAACCTTGACCTAAATAGGAGAAAGGGGAGTACTACGACCCCTGTGACCTTTTTTTGTCCCTATCCCTGCCTCACCTTCCCTTCAGTTAGGAGGGATGAGGAGCTGCTGTAGTCTCTGCCCCTCACATTGCTGAAGATGATGGGGTCCTCTGGGCCAGGGGCCTTCGCTGCTTCTCCTGACGCGCTTGTGCTGCATCCTCGTATCTCCACAGTGTGCCTGCAGGCTGCCGTGCCACAGCTACACACGTTGCTGCAACGTGTCCAGCTCTGAGCACACAGGAGATTAAGGGACATTAATAAGAATCAGATTGAGGATAAAGTGAGTTGACAATTGGGCTTTGATTTTCCAAAGTGCTTTTTGGATGAAAAATGGCTTCTCCTTTTTTTTTTTTTTTTTTTGATGAGGTTTTGCACAAAGGATGACACTATTTGCATTGGCACCTTTTCCAGATCAGTCCCCAAAGCACTTCAAGTCTAGGATTGTCAATTTTTCACTTGTCAAAAAAACCAAAACAAACCAGAGTAGAAATGACGGGTTTGGCTTTCACTTTGTGTGTTGTGAAAAACAAATAAACAAACCAAATATTTTTCTAAGTTTTTAATGGAAAATCAAATTCCCATTCTTACCATAGCTGCTAATTAAGCAAGCTAAGAGGAGGACGCTACGCCCAGGGACACGCAGCCATTCCTCTTAGCTAGTCAGACTGTTTATGAGCACGAGAAATGTACCTCAAACGTGTCTCCACATTGTTTTATTCACCGCCGATGCCAAAGAATTAAACTATTGGATCAGTGGAAGTAAGATCTCACTTTTCTGTTGAACTCAAAGTCAGAAATAAAACAGCTTCACAGAGAACAATATAGCCACAGTGGAGGGAGCCGGGTCACCTTTTGGTGAATTTAAATGAGTTCTTAATGAAAAGGGGAATAAATTTTTCACACATTCCTCTGCATTAAAGAGGGGTCAGAGACTAGCATCAAGGTGAGCCTAAACTCAGGAAAGATACAAAGGGAATTCCTGAGCTGCCGACAGAAATGTCTCTCCAGTCTGCCAGGAGCCAAAACGCTACTGCTGGAAAAACAGCAGGCACGGGGGAAATCTGGGTCCAATGAAGGACCAGCAAGGGAAGCTGCGGAGTGGGGTCACGGGGGGGGGGAAAGATAAACAGCATCCCCCCCATCGGAGTGGTCAAGCTTATTACAGAGATGAGGCCGGTGGTGGGCGTCAGGAGGTTTAGCCAGATGGCAGGGACCAGCAATCCTGTCCCCCATCACTGAAACTTTGTAGCATCCAGTCCTTACCGTACAGATGTGATGTTCTTGAAGAGTGGCTGTTAGCATTTAGAAAAAACGTGTCACCTCGGGCAAGCTACCAAGTCTTCCATGCCTCAGTTTTGCTATCTGTAAAATGGGCTGTTACTCAAAGGGAATTGCTGTGAGGATTAGAAATGGGGGTGGACAGGGCAGCTTGTCTTGTCCGAGAGCCAATTTTTCTTTATCTGTCTGATGGAAACTTTAAATGCCAACGCAATGGATTTTTTTTTTTAATATATTGGTCATCGCTAAAGCAGTAATACAGAAGTGCCATTTGTACAGTGCTTTTCTGATCTGTAGTGTTCCTCAGAGATGTTGCCAGGCAGATTTAAGCAACGATCTTGCAAAAATGGGGTTCAGCCGTGCTGCTTGCTCCAGTCTCCCCTCCGTATCACAGCCCCTTCCCAGGGCACACGGGGGTCTGACACTGCTGCAGCCGTGCCTGCAGCACCCAAAGCCTCTGCGGCGGTGGGTACCGAGTAGGGAGGCACCTCCAGGAATAGGGCCTGGGTTTGTTTTGCATCTCGTTCCTAAATTAGGCACGTAATTACGCTAGGCTCTTTCCAACATTAATAAGGGACAGGCATCTCCAGAGGGCAATTCAGACCTGAGTTGTCTATAGCCCTCCCTCGGTGGGGAAAGGGGCCCAGTTAGGTTCCTACTTTAGGCTTCTTGGTTGAAACCTCACATTTGATGCAAAGACTCTCAGTCTTGGGGTAAGCATAAGAAAACGTGCTAAATCTGCAGATATCCCCCATTGCTGATAGTGTCCCAGGAGAGTTATTTTCTCCGGGGTAGGCAACTGTCCTCTTTCCCCCCCGTCTTCTTGGGGGAAATCGGGGGTCCGTGGAGGTGAACGGTGCTGAGCTGCCTTCCCTGTCTGACGACCTGGTTCCTTTTCTATTATAACATTATTTAAAAGGGGGGGCAGGGAGCAGCGGGGAGACAAGGAAAATATTTGTGTAAGAAAACTACACTTTAAAAGACAACTTAAAACTGGGATTAATAAGTCTGCTTTTATGGAAGCATTTCTACATGTTGTAAAACATTTTTAAAAACATTGTAAAAACTACAGAGTTTCACGTTAAATATGGCTGATTTTCTTTATAGAGCTGACCTGCTTCCCAGAGGTGATGTATACACACCATATGACACAGGGGTTGCTAGGGTAGGCAGTGTTTTTACATTGATTACTGTAGTAAATAATAATGTAAAACCGTGTATAAATAGGGAGTTCAATCCAGAGCTGCCTCTGGGGTCTGCAGTTCTTTACACATGGCCCATTTTTCATCACTTGTGTGATTATTTTATTTTATTTTTTTGGAGGAAGAGGAAAAGGGGGAGGGAATGTGCTGGGTTTTTTTTTTTTTTCCCTTTCTTTTTTTCATCTCAAAAGAACATCTCCTCTTGGGTCAGCTGTTGAGCAGAGGCCAAGAATACTGGTTAATTCTACAGGGAGTTTGTTCCCTTGGCAATTCAGGAGTACAGAGAAAAACAGCGAAAAGGAACTGATGTTTCCAGAGGTGGCCAAAGAGGAGTGGACAGATGAAGTGTGCTCTGTAGTTGAGAGGCTGGGGGAGACATGAGAATATTATTGAAATATCTCAGAGGACCGGCAGCCAAGTGAGTAACCTCTGCTCCCTGCCTGCCGTGGGTAACGTATGGAGTGGCAGGCTTAGGCTGCAGAAAGGCAGCTTCATATCCCTCAGAAAAATGTTTTAACTGGATAGATGGCGAAGCGCTGGGAGCAAGCTCATGGGTGTCTGTCTGTCTGTTCATGGGTGAGCCCTGCTGCTGGGATGTGCCCATTGCCACGAGCAGCTCTGGGCAGATGGTGATTTCGGCTTCCCTCTCATGGAGACACAATTAATTGCCCCCTAAAAATACGTTCTGACTCCATTGCCACTTAGACAGGGTTTGTCCCAGCTGGAGGAGGGTGGAGTGGAGACGAGGACCTCTCCGGCTGGTCTAATAGCCTCTGTCCCTGGTGAAATTATTGGCCACCACTTAGAGCAATTTGTTTCATTTTGCAATTATTCTTCAGGGGAATTTTTATAAGCTCCTGTAATAAGTCACTTCTGCTGGGATCCGGAGAGGAAGTGAACTGCATTAGAGGCAGAGGCATTACCCCAGCCTCCCCTCCATGCTGCCTCGGGATCTTAACGTGGGGCTTTCCATAGTCCCACATACGTGTGCATGGAAGACCGTGCAGGTGTGTGGATACATGTGTAATCCCATATATGATTTTTTTTATATATAGATATGTGTGGGTGCTGCATATGGAAGTAGGGATCCTCAGGTTTTGGGGCTGAGGAACACAAAATACAGCTGAGCTCTCCAATATTTCTGCTGTGGAGACATGAGCTAGTAGAAACCGGTTGCTTGCTGGCTCTCCTTGGCCATGACTGGACACATACCCTGGTGCTGCCTATCTAGTAAGCCTTTTGGAGGTGTAACCCTGGTCTGTGCCACGCTGCTATCGCTCCGTGCAGGACCGGAGGTGCTTAAGTGCAGGTGTTCATGTTTCCAAATCCATGGCCGTGGCTGAGCTCCTGCTCTCCAGTCTGCCTCTCCCCCCGAGGTGCTGTGCTGTGAGCTGGATTTCCCAGGGTAGGTTTTCAGGTTACTGTGGTGAAGCTGGTCAACACTCAGTGGACATCATGGTTGGCCACTCTCTTGGACTTTCCCACTCTCTTGGACTTTCCCACACGGATAGAAACATCAGGCTCAGCCAGCTCCGCACGGATGTGACGCAGACACGGGCGGCTTGCAGGCCACAAACAACGCACCGCACCATTTCCACACGAGCAAAAACAACACGCGTGCACACACACAATAAACGTGTCACCCTATTTCCATACAGACAAACACAATGCGCGCCTATATAACCACACACGCAGAGATGCACACACGCTCCTCTTCCAGATTCCAGCAGGGTTGTGATTTTTAACTATCTAAATTAAAAACAGATATGATCCTCCAGTGGGGAGCTGCCAGGAACTCGCCCCCCCCCCCCCTTCAACTTTTGTCTCCCAAAAGCATTGGGGAAAATATATATGCGGTTCTCCAAAGGGGCAAATGGTTTCTCAGCATGCAGCAAGGTTGGGGATGGGGATAGGGGGACACAGGGAGGAGGAAAAGGGAATGCGCAGAATTACTTTCTAGTGGCAGAAGAATAAACAGCTTAAGTTAATAAAGTTGAGGCCGAGGAGAACTATTTGGAGAGTGTGGAGGAAGTCAGGGATTAGGGAGAAAATAGGAGCCCAGCAGCAGGAAATAGTATGGCAGTGCAGCGGACCTGAAGGGAGAGCGGAGGACGGAGGGGAGACCTGGCCAACGCGGCGGGGGTGGGAGCGAGGAAGGAGAGGGCTGCGCAGCTCTAAATCACAGCCCTGCTGAAAGCAAGCCACCTCGTGTTCATCAAAACCTGCCCCGGGAGCCAAAATCCCTTCCGAAAAAGATGCGACCTATTTTTAGGAGCCGGTTTACCGATGGAGATACGTTCTTTGTTTTGCGGCACGTGTAGCAGAAATGAAAAGGGGAAAAAAAAAAAAAAAAAAGAGGAGAAAGGGGAGCTCTGGGGTGTGAGGGCAATGCCAGCCCTATGGGGGAGGCACCGAATTCCCCCAGCCCCGCAGTGCCTGCCCACCCAGGAGCCCCATCCACCAGCACCGCCGTCCCAGGCGGCAGCCGTGGGCAGCCCCTTTGAGTGACAGCCCTGGGCGCCGGGCGCATTGCTGACTTGATGACTTTTTGCAACTGTTGAAGAAGCTTAGCAGATAAACGCACAACAGTTTTTATTATTCCAAGAGGCAGAAGACTCGCCTTAGTGAGCGGTAACAAATACGGACATTCACGACCAGGATTAGAACAAACTGCACTGGTGGGCAAGGGCCAAAGGCAGCACGGAGCTGCACTGTAACCCAAAACCTCCACAGCTGTTTTCATTTTCCTCCCTTCAACACAGTCCCTGTGTGGTACTTCAGGGAGAATTATGAAAGTGGCGTGTAATTCAGAGAAGTAATGTCTTTTTTTTTTTTTGTCTTTTTTTTTTTTTTTCCTCTCCCTTCTCTCTCGCTCTCTTTTTCTTGGAGTAATGAAAATTGCTGTGGTAGATCATTTTGGATTCAAAGGAAATACTGGACTCTATTTTCCGTGGGTGAGTTAGATAACAATAGATTGGATGGGGTGTTGTGTTTGAAAGGCCCCGCTGCTCTTGCTGCCGCTTTCCATTGCTCCCCAGCCCCTGCACAGTTATGGATGGGCAGAGGAGCAGCTTTTTCCCCCTTAGCGGTTTAAATCATAATTTTAAGAAAAAAAAAAATTAAAAAGGAAGAGGGGAACAGCTTAGAAATCCTGGGCATTGTGCAAATGAATGCAGTGACTCTGGGGGCTTTGGTGGCCTGAAAGGGACTTGGTGCTCTCGTTCCAGTATGAAGCCCGGTCTGTACAAATCTCTGCACTGGAGAAGGGCTCTGCTGCCACGAAGCCTGCTGGCTTGTGCTGGCGTTTTGATGGGAATCATTTAAAAAGAGTGAGGCCACATCCTCTGCTGTACCCTGATGATTCATACCAGCCCTGAGGATGCTCTACCTACAAGAAAAAAAGATGATTTTCTTTCTGGAAGACAGATCTTCTCCTGATCTAATGCTCTTTGCTTTGCTAGGATTAGGCCAGCAGGGAGTTTAGCCCTCTCGTTTTCGAACAGAAGTGATCGCATCATGGTTCCTCTGTTCTGTGAGCATTGCTGGCATAGTTTTCCAAGATGTTATGCATTTTCTCATTAAAATTTCTTAATTTCACATGTACCAAAAATCTGAAAGAAATCCATCCATTCAGTCAACTAAAATATTTTGTTTAAAGCATTTTGAGGCCTTTCCTTTCAATTTTGTTGTTTGTTTTTTTTTTAATATAATTTTAAATTGAAAATCTTTTAAGCTGGAAAAAAACACATCTTGTTTGTCAAAATATTTTGCTCTAGCATCATCAAAGATCTTATTTAAAAAACAATAGAACAAATTTTGAAATTTTTTCATCTTCCCTTGATCTTATTCTGTAAAAACACCCCCAAGATAATACAGTAGCATTTAAAAAAAAACCCCAAAACATCAAGCCAACTTCCCCAAAAGCCGTCAGTTCTACCCCAGGAAATACTTCACCTCTAGTGAATAGTAGGAAGAAGTGCTGAAAAGTAATATTTCTCGCCTGAACTTGTTGGGATTGCTCAAAAAGCTTAGATAACTGCTGCATCTTGTTATCAGATTCTGTTGGTCTTTCCTTTAATGGGTTTCACGTTATTTTTATTCAACAAGAAAATAACTCAGTGAGCAACTGGAAACACTTAACGTGTGTACCCTGACACATCTGCACATACCATAATAGACACATGAATTTAATGCTCAGTTGATTCAATGCGGGGAGTGGAATTTAGTGTCAAGTCAATTAAAATATCCTGTTCCCACCCCCCCAGACCCCCCCTTTTTTTTTTTCCCCTGAAGTTTTTATCAGGATCGCTGCATGGGAGGTATGTGGTGTGGAAGTTGTGGGAGTCCTCGGCGTGCTCCGCTCATGACGTGGTGTTTGTGCAGCACAGCAGTAAATGTACTCGTTCTGCTGCGGTAACCCGTATTAAAATTACCGCAACTGCGCTAACGCAACGAGGCTTTGACAGAGCTCATCTGTGCCACGGAAAAGAGAAATTGGGATGATAAAAGGATGACCGTAGGTGGCGATCCCCGCGCTGTCCTGGCTGGGCTTTGGCTGGGAGGCGAAGCAGCGAATTTGACTGTGTGCATGCACGGCAGACGTGCTCGCTGCCAAGCCCGGCTCGATTCCTTGTGTAAGTCTGGAAGGCTACTGTAGCTAAACAAAAAAGCGTTATAAAACAAACTGTTATGAGCGGCAGATAAATACAGCGTGATAAAGATGAATGGTTAGGCAGCTGGGGTGTAGAAACGCAGTGCTTTCCATCTTGACATGAGTTGTTTTGTTTTTCTTAGAAGCTTATCCGTAGGTCTGTTGCCACCCGTCTGGGGTTTTATACCCGTGTCGCAAGGACGTTGGGATGAGGGCTGTGTGTATCTTGCTGTCAACAAAGTGCCTAGCACTGTCCTGGAGCTGGTAGGCACTGAGCAATGTGAGAAATATGTAGAATAAACAAATCCTTTATTTGCCAATGATAAGGGGTTTTAATGCCAGAGTCGTTACAAACGCAACATCGTCGCTGCCGTAATTTTAAAACCAGTTTTGGTTTCAATTTGGAAGATCGGCAGAGCTGGTTTCCTGGGCTGCTACAACGTCCCCTTCTAGTCGGTGGATTTTTCTCTACTGATGTGCGTGAATTTTGGGTACAGAAATTTATTATTAACATCTGCATCCAGTACATCAGAAAGAACGTGTGGCAAAATCTAAGTATATTTATAAGGCGAGTGCATTTGAATGCTTACATCATTTTTTTAACCAAGAGGATAAACAGTTGTGATGTTTTCTATTGTTTTAGTATTTCTTCTAGTGCAGGCAACCTTTGCGGAACAAAGCGCTCTTTGTAAAACTAAGTCCTTCAGCATGCGAATACTTACACGTGTCCTTCGTTGTTTAACTGGAAGCAGGAGGAGCTTAAACCTTGGAGATAAGCTTGTACGCAAGTCTTTGCAGAACTGGACGTGATCCTGCACTGTGCCAGTGCAGTGATCTCAGCACACCAAACTGTGTCTGGTTCACTTTTGGGGCCAGTCCCGATGTATAATTCATACGCGACATTTTATTAACTGGCAAATTTCCCCCCTAACCCACCCCCGCAAATTCTCCAGACTGTAAGGAAGGAATTTGTTGTGCGGTGGCCTCTTCCCCCTCTCTTTGCCCATTTTTTTATTACTGAGGAAACCCTTTTATTGTATGCGAAATAAAAGCTTGATGTGGTCTGCCATTTTTTAATTTACCATGGTATTAAATACAAAATGTATCCGCTTACAGAAGGTGGGTCGTGGATTGTGGTCTGGGGTTGATCCAGTGCCTGTTGTGACTGGCTGTAGGGGCACGGGGAGAAGGTAAGAACTTCTCCAAGGTCCGAGCAGAAATTAGTGGGCTGAAGGTGTGAGAGCCCTTACTCATCCCCTGTTGCAGAGTTTATCATCCCTATATTTTTTCTCGTCTTGTGCAATCGCTGCCTCGTAGTGCTGCAGGATTAATGCCGTTCTCCCGGGCTGAGGGTGACAAAGTGACCATGAATACCAGCAAGAAGTGAAACCACCAGGTCAAATTCTGCTCTTCCAGCGGAATAAAGTGCAAAAACCCAAATCAGCTGCACCGGTGGGTGGGAAGAAGATGCTGCAGATGACTGCAAAGTGATAGCACAACCTGCCTTTTGCTAATAAATAAATCTGTAGTTCCTCCGAAGGAGGAAGGCTACACAAGCAGCTGGGATGCTTGTGTGGGGTTTGCGAAGACAGAGGCTCATTTTGAAGCAGTACTGTTGTGCCCCCTCGTCTTGGTTTCTCATTTGCTAAATGTTGTGGGCTTGCGGTACAGTGCTAACGAAAATCGGATGAAGGGGTCTGGAGAGCCTGAGTGCTGATGGGTCTGTCTCCATAAAGTGCTATAAATAATGTTTGGGGCTTTGAATACAAAGATCTCTGACTCCAGAAAGCAGAATAAAAGACATGAAAGCATCTGAAATGCAAAATATTAAGGCTCTCGCTTTTGAATGATCTTCCTTAATACTGATCCATTGTCATGAAGAAACCCCTTTCTGACCATGGTTAGACAGTGTTAGAGATGCTGCAACTGCCTTTTCTGGGAAAAGAAGTTTTAATGAAGACCGACGGAGACTGTTTCTGCTACTCTTATTGCAGGAGTCCGATTCTGCTTTCTGGAAGGAGAAAGCAAAACCAAGTCCCAAAGACAAGCACATATGAAAAGGAGGGAGAAAAGAAGAGCAAAGCTAGAAAACGGCTTCTGGAGCTGAGTCACAGTGAGGCCTCTGTGCTGGAGAGGGGCAGCACCCTGCCTTATCAGCGCCAGGCAAGCCTCACCACGGGCAGGCTATTTAAGGCATTGCTTTTTGTTGCCTTTTTGGTCACAGGCTCACAAAAATACAGCTACATAAATAAATAGAAGAAGTAATGTAATCTTGGCTGGCTAGATCAGTTTTGTTTTTTTTTTTTTATTTTTTTAATGTGTAACAGGCTAGAGAGAGAGAGAAAAGAAATAAATTCTAGAAGGAGCAGAAGACATGGGAGAGAAAGGGAGAGCAGAAATGGGAACCAGGGCAGCACCTGGCATGTGCCTGGAGCTGATGGAGGAGGAAATATCATCTGGTCCTTTCCAGGGTGGGTCTGGTCAGCTCTCAGGATGGGGGGCTGAAGTGGTGGGATCTCAGGAGAAGACTTCAGGAAGCGGCAGCACTCGCTCTGGGCAGACCAAGGGGTCGGCTTCACATCACTCTTGAGTGATGGGTTCTGCAAAGGGAAGGGTAGGCAAAGAGGGCTCTTTATGTTGTCCGTAATATAATTTTGCTTACAGTTATTTTTATCCAGCTCTGAAATTGGTTATTTACTCCAGAATGAGAGAATCCCACTTCAGAGTTTACATTGACATAATTACTCTAAAGTAACTAGTCCACAGTCATGGTTTTCATTAAGTTCCTACGTATGAACAATCTTCAAAATAGATATTCTGGCAAAGACATTAATAATTAAGCATAAAAAAAAAATATCTCAAATGTCTTGTCCGAGTAATATAGTAAGTTTAAATAACAGTAATAAACAGTAAGTTTAGCACTAAACCATTGCTTTGTTAGTTAAAAATGTGTTTCAGGCAGCACAGGCAGTCTCCGTTCTCCGCCCAGGGAAAGTGCTCCAAAACTTTCACCAAGACATTGAGATAAACAGAGAGTGCTGAGGCCATCTCCTCTTTGCTGAAATACTTTGAAGCAACAATCAGGTAAAGAAGATCAAGAGTTGATGGGAAATAATTAGAAGCTGTTAAGCTGGCTGTTACCTGGGCTCATGGATGCTGTGCTGTTCATGTCATTTCACTTTGGAAGGTCAGACTCACCAAAATAATTGCAAGCCAATCTCAGGGGCAATAATTGCTGTAACAAAATATCAGACCTGCAATTTTCTTCATGGAGGGAAAGAAAAAAATATCATTTTGACTTTTTGCTGGTAACAGCATTTAATGGCACACAGGCAGTTTTTGAGGCAGTTTCTCCCTCCCTCTCCAGGCTTTCGCCCCTCAGTTCCACAGACCGTGAGGTCTCCAGGACTTGTCTTCAGCTGGTTGAGGTCCACAGCAGGGGCCAGCCCCAAAACGTAATTGTTCTGGCCGTGAACTTAGGTGTGCCCCTTGCTCACCTAGGATGAGCTGGTCCAAACGCTCACCTAGATGAAGGTCTAAATGTCTATCATCCATGTTTTCTGTTCGCACTGATGGAGGTTAGCCCACCCATGGCTTGAGCTTCCTCACGTGGGAGGAGGTGCTGGCAGTGCCTGCTGGGGAGCAGGGCACCATCTCATCCACCAGCCCATCCCGGGCTGGGAAGTTCTCAGAGCTTGCTTTTTCAGCAATGGCTGGTGGAGGTTGGGCTGAGATGGGGGGTGGGTTGAGGTACCCTTGTGCCCCCTCCTTGCGCCCCTGGTGCCCCATCCTGAGCATCTTGTTTGGGGCCAGCCCTCATTCAGGGGTGGCCTGTCCCCCGGAGGTGACTCGGGGTTGTGAGGAGTGAGCTCAGGACACAGAAACAACCGCTCCGTCCATGGAACTATTGTTGTATCGCGTTACCCACATCACAGGGAAAGTTTTAAAAGCTGAGCATTCGCTGTGCATGTGCAGGAGCTGTTTCTAAAACATAAATAGCATGGCCATTAACTGAGGCTTTTCCTTTTTTTGTTGTTGTTTCTTAAGGACAGTTCATATTATGTACTCAATGTTTTTCGAATTAAACCATTATTTATCCAGAGGTAGCCAAAAATGTAGCCGAAAAACCACCTCTGATTATTTTTGACCTCTCTAAGGCTAATAATCTGCTAAAACGTCTTTAAACCATCTTAAAGAAAACAGAAACACCACTGCTGACAACTCACATACCTACTTTTTAATGCAGTGTTATTTTAAATGGCTGCGTTTATAAACCTCTAAAGACTGAGGTTTGTAATAGAAATGCTGACAGATCCTTAACACTCCATCCCATAATAACAACGTTTCGAGAAAGAATGGGGCTGTGGACACCACTGTCCCCGTTACGGCGCTGGGAATTTCTTCCCCCTTTATTGATTTCACTTGCCTAGCCAGAAAACTGGTTTTCCCGTGAATTCGGGGCGAGCGCCAGATCAAGATGGCAGGACCCAGATGTTGCTATGGGGTGGCCAAAAAGTTTTGCTCTGCCTCCACCGTGGCCTGGCCCCACCAGCCTCCGGCGCACCCTTCACCCCTGCCTGCTGCCCGGAGAGGAACGCTTAAACCAGAGGACGTCTCCAGAAAGGAGGAACCGGGTAGAATTTTTCCTTCTACTATTGCAAAACCCGCCAAGAAACAGGAGTGGAAGTGACGGACGGGGGGTTTGAGGGGCTCTGCACCAAACGGACCCCATTCCCAGCCGGCGCGCATCAACCTCCGTGGCCTTCTGCCAGCCTATGCGCTGGCACGGGGAGTTTAGGGAAAGGTATTAAGCACGCAAAGCTGCAGCATCTCTCCGGGAACGGGTGGTTTTCTAGACTGAACTACCCACATAAGAAGCTCCTTATGCGCATCTGGGTGGATATCTTTTTTCCTGCTCTCTGGCCTGTAAAACTCCCTGAAGGGGAAGAAACGCTAAACGAGATTTATGTCCTCAGAAAGCAACGTGATAATTTGCGCTGTGCAGTGGAGAGGGGATGCTGCCATATCATCATTAAATTAAGATGTGCAGGCCAGATGTGAAATCTTGATAACGAGCTTTATAGGGCAACGCGGCTCGGCTTGCGATTAGCTTCACAGGCAGAGCGAGGAGAGCTGCGCGCAGCACAAAACGCCTCCGTGTCCTCGAGTCATTATCTCGCTCTGATCGCGGGCGTATTTGATCTTTGCACCCTGTGATCTCGCCCTTGCTCATCCAGGTCTCCCGTAAAGAGCACCCACGTACTGTGGGAAGAAACACGGATGGTGTGGTTTTGTCCATCCCACCACCACCAGGCTCTGTTTCTGAGGGCATTCCTCGGGAAAGAGGGCATTTTGAATATTATTTTTCTTTCGTTTTATTTTTAAATCCGGTCGCCTGGTTCTGTCTCTTTTTCCTTGACCGATCTGATAGACGTACACTTAATTTCTGTCCGCTTTACTGTCAGACGTTCAGTGTCATGAAAAAGAAAGGCGGTGGCTCAGGAAATGCAGGCAGGTATCTTCACAGCCCTTGTCCAGCTTCCCTGCGCATCGCTGCATCAGGCTCCAAATTTCTGATATATCAGCAAGGAGAGCCGGCTACCCACAGCACACCACCTTTTTTACGTAAATCCCCAGGGAAAAGGGGCAAAGTTTCCCAGAGCAGTGGCAGACCCCCGGGCTGCTCCCCCTGCAGCGTGTCGGGGTCGTGGCTCCCGTCTGGGAACCAGCTCTCCCTGCCGTGTCCGTGTCCTGCGTGTGTCCACCGAGGACCTCTCGCTCCAGTCTGGGTTTTGACGAACAGAGCGTGGCACAGATCAGGACAGACCAAACGCCTTCGAAACTGAGGGGTTTTATGCCTTTGAAGGTCAGAGCCTCAGCTTTCTCCCAGTGTTTTTTCCGTGAAATGTAAAGCAGCCCTGAAAGCGGCAAACAAGATCTTGGCTTTGTTTGTTTTGGGCTTTACAAAGAAGGGAGTGGCAAAAGATAATGAATTAACTGCCAAAAAAAAAGTAAGGAAAAAAAGGAGAGAACAAAGAGGGTTAAGGCACTGGAAGAGTTCATTCAGATATTAACTCATGTCATTCTCCTAGCTGCAAGGAAAGCACAGCATCGTCAGACCTGCTTATGAAAACCACAACACTGGGCCAAATCAGGAGCAAATCAATACATCAACAGTACTTAAATGCAAGTTTTTCCTTTTGCGTAACGCTTTAAGTACTGAAAAGCAGGGAACTGCTTTTAGCTTGTTTTCCTGCAAACAGTGTTATCATCACTGTTGCTGGCCTGTGATGCCAAGCTATAATTTTAAGGGTCTTGTTTATAATTTTGCAAAGTTTTCAGCAGCAGGGCTGTATTTTTGACTATGTCTTTGGCTTCGCTTGCCACATTCAACCAGCTGGGATCACTGTGTATGTGTGTGTGGTCAAATTTACTGTGAACCGATTAGGTTATTAAACAAAATGAAATAAACATGTAAATCTTAAAAACCATCTTGGAGTTGAGGTTTACTTCTATGGAAAGAATACAGATGGAAAAAGTAACATAAAATTAAAGACATTCCTAATGGCAGGCTTTTCTTTTGTTGCCACTATTTTATTTTCAAGGAAAATAAATAGAAGGAACATAATTTCAAGGAAAATAAATAGAAATTACACTTTATATAGAGAAGGTCCTGCGTCTCTAAGGAAAATATCGTGTGGTAGAAAAGCTTGTTTTAAATAATTATATCGCTATATGTATTTGTGTTCTCCACCATGTGATTGAATATATTTAGGCAGGCAGGGAAAGAGAAGGAAGCTTTTATTGATCTTTTTTTTCATCTTCTTGATACCAAAATTCATTAGCTACAGTCTTAGCTGGCCAAGAGCAAAAGCACTTGATAGATTTCAGCAGACTGACAGGGGTCTGATATGATCTAATTTAATCAATCTATAGATGAGAAAAGCTTTTATTTTCATGCCAGTTTGTTTGCTTAGTGAAATTGTGACTCTAAGAATGGCAGAGACCACCAGGAATAATGGAATTATCCTTGGAAAGTCAAGTCCATTTTTCTTTTGCTTTTTTGGGTGGCCTGTTAATGATTCAGATTTAATGAAGGGATCGGATTTTTAGTAGGACAGCTTTATCAGAACATTAATTATTTGTGACTCCTGGTGCTTTGTAGGGGACAGGTCTTCTGCCTAGCAAAAATTTGAAACTCAAAGTCTGGCTTTATTCTGGCTCTGCAAAAGAAGTCCCCAACTTTCAGATTTCTCACTGAAGGAGGTTTCTAAATCCCTTTTGATATAGTTGTCACTTTTTAGCTTTTTTTAAACTATTTTTTTAAAAAAGAAAATGAAAATGTGTTGTTTGATTTTGATTTTTGTTTTTAAATTATTCGGTGTATTGCATATTACCTGGTGAGTAGATATATTTAAAAAGGAGCAATACAGTTTCTCCCAAAAGAAAAATCAAAGCATTGTATTAAAAGTTGCTGAAATGAAGGTTTTAAAGTTTCTCACAATCTTTACTGTTTTGGCTTCTCCAAAATAAAATTTCAGCTAGGTTTGGTAGCAGGCAGATAATCTCCTCCTTGCAGTTCCTATATCTGTGGATTAAGATTTTCTGGAAATTGATAAAGGTTGAACTTTCTTTCTTTGATAGCATCTTTTTCTCTGTCTGTTATACCCCTCAGGGATCTCAAATTTCTTCCAAGATGTGGCTTTTCAAAGCAAGCTAGTGCTTTCTGTTGTCTCTTGACAGTTTTCTGGGACGTGGATTTTCCCAGTTGTGTTATATTTTGACAAATTTCTGCGTCAGCTCTGCTCCCTAGTTTTCCTGCCACATCTCCTACTTGCATCAGTGCTGTATGAAAGCCTACTGTGTTATTTGTAAAATATGTTTCTTGGGGGTTTTAAATGAGATCTTTTGGGCTACAAATGCCAATGATAGGCTCAGAAGACAACTTTAGGTCTAGTCTACTGCTTTTTTCTTTTCATCTACATGAAAGCCCTCCCTTGTTGCCACCCAATAAAAGTGGGGGCACCTTTATTAATATGAAGATATGATGGAATTAGAAAAGACTGAACTGTTTTTGTCACATACTGAATAACACATTCAAAGTTCCTAGTTGTTTTTATTAATGTTGGATCCTAAAAATGCCTGTAAGAGAAGTGCAGAAAATAGATATTAAATTTAATCTTACTGAATATGGGCTTGTTTATACAAGTTACCTTCTGCAAATCCTTTGAAGAGAATCTACAGATCTCCAGCTTCTAATCTGGCTCCTTTTATGTTCTTGCTATGTACTATATTATGTAGTGGTTTTGGTCAAAAGGTCAACAACTCTTACAGATATATGTTACTAAATAAGTTGCCCTGGATTTGTATTTTCCGGTGAATGAAAATATGCAGCTCAAATTTTTATTGCAATTTTCATACAGATTTTTAATAGGAACACTTAAAAAAAAGGGAGAATATAAAATCTCTTTTGCTATTTTAGTCTGATGGAAAATAGCCTGGTGTGTCAAATATGTGTGTGAATTCTCTTTGAGTTATCTTGGACCTCATACCCAGCCTTTGGTGGTTCTTTTGCCTTTCTCATTTTCTTTAAAAAAATATTTTAACACCTGACATTTCTGCTGCTTAGCTGCTGAGACAGTGGTAACTTTTGAACTTTTTGATATGCTAGACGGAGGGAATTCCTTAAATTTCTCTAGTCTTCAAGTTATTTCATCACTACTGTCTGTCCATCTCAGAAAGATCTTAGGTCTCAGCTATAGCAGAGCCCAGGAAAAGCAGGGAAGTGAAAGCCTGCACACCGGGCTTGAAGCACACCGATGTCTTTTAATAGGTCTGAATCCCATTTTCACTCTGGTATTGATCCAGCCTCATTTCCATAATGTCCCTTTCACACATGCTTTTTCAAGAGGAATATTTTGAATATGAATATTTACATGTGTATGAAGTCTTCAGTAACACTTGCAAATGAAAAAAATCAGAATGGCATAATATAGAGAAAGGACCGCATTTTTTTTCTGGAGAAAATTAGCTCCCCCTTTCTTCAGCCTTGTATATGAATTCTGCGATCTTGTGACAATTTGGGAGTTATTTAAAACAGTCTCATTCAATTATTTGGTCTTATTCTCTTTCCTTCTTTTTCACAATGCCTGTGCTGCTTTGTTCTCTGAGAACCAATTGCACTACAGTGATTTTTTCATGAAAAATCAAACACAGGCTTTAACGGGAAAAGATGATAAAACATATTTTAACAACCGAGGGAATCTCTTGGGGAACCTGATCTCCTGAAATTTCTAGGTTAAACTGATCTGGATACATTTGTATAAGTATCCATCCATCTCTCCAATGAGTCACATCCCCCGGGGAAGTCTCAAGAAGTGTAGCACATACTCTGCGAGCCATTTTTTGCCAGAACCTGAAGCCCATTGATGCTAGTTTAGGATTTTGTTACAAACTCCAGTGCAGGTGCATAGGTCAGCAGATGCTGACAAATGGATTCATTTAGCCTCGGTCAATGTTATGGTTTTTCATGGGAACGCAACAAACAGAGCTCTAAAGGCTGTGTGTGGACTTGGTGCAAGACGTGAGGAACAAGGCTGTTATGTCTAAAATTAGCTTTTATATTTTAGATTTGTTGGAAGCTAAAATTCATGCTGACATCCTGGGTGATTCAGAACCACATAAATCCAAAGAGGGGATTTCTTCCCCAAAGGCCAAGTTTGTAATCTGTGAATGCCCAAGTTTTGTGTGGTTCTGTTACGGGTTCCTCATTTATCAGGTCTGCTCTAGGAGAGGGACTTAAAAATAAGAGCTTTGAAATCATAAGCCTCAAGATTTTCTTTTTTTCTAGAATAAACCAAGTGTTGTATTCACTCTGGTTATGTCAATCAACAATGTATTTGGTATTCTCCATTATATATTCAGTGTCTAAGGGACCAACCGGTCCCCACAGGACTAAAGTTGAAATTAAATACTTGAAGGCTTTCCAATGAAATACATTAGATATCTAAATAATAATGCAATAATGGTAATTTCATGTAGAGATGAACTATGTCAGTCATTTAGATCCAGGTCCAAGCAGATAATTTATTTTATTTTGTTGTTTATCTTCTGTCCACCCATCTGCCAGATTTGTGTTCCTGCAGAAGATAAACCTATGATAACCAACAGACCTAAATATGCATATATATGTATGTCCTTACCCCTAGAGCAATCAGACCGTCTTTAGTCTCAAACAAATCTCTATTTCCTCTTTCTCTCCCTAGCTATCCATTCAGATAGATGGGTGTGGAAGAACTTAAAATGAATTTATTATTCTGCAGAAATCACGGACAATTGTGAAAAACACTCTCCTTGTAATACAAAATAATGCTTTTCTCAGCCATTTGTGTTATAAGTGTATGAAAGTGTGTATCGGGTTATTTCAGGTAATGGCAAAACGGATGAGCCAATGCGGAGAATACAAATTCCCACTTCTGCAAATCCAGACTCAGTCTTGTGTGGTATTGGTCATATCCGGGACAGATTTGGTCCATATCTATTAAAAATGTTATTAAAAAGAACAGCAACGGGTAATAATGAGAACAGAAGCGAGACCATATCTCTGCTTTCCCAGTTATCTCGTAACACATTTGATCCAGGAGGATGCCATGTCATCCTCTCCCGCAGCACAGAAGCAAAGCAGATCCACAGCAAAGGAAAATGCATGCTGAAAATATCTATTTTACTGTTCTACTTTGTACCTTGTGACCCTGCCGCGTACCGGACTCCTGTGGCCTCCATTGTCTCCTTCTCCGCTCTCCATTGTTCTCTTGCAATCTGAGATGGTGCACACAGCATGGGTTGATACCGTTCGCCGCGTGACATAATTTAGGTTAATCAGCATCAGTTACACCATCTGGAAAGGGAATAGCTTCTTAATACTTCGTCACTGGGGGTCTTAGCTCTCCGCATAAAGTGGTCTTCCTTCAGTGAGGTCTAGCGGTGGCCTAGCAAACATCGAGCAGGAAGCTGGTAGCTGTGCTTCAGGATTGCTTTTGTGGGCTTAGAAAAGTTCAGAAGCCCCAAAGAACCGCTTTCCTGATCAACGACCATCCTCTTCTCCTGGACTTGACATTTTCAGTGTGCTCCTGCTGCCCCGCCTCACCGAGCCCAAACCTTTCTTTCCCCTCCCACCCGCTTTGCAGAATTTATTTGACAGTCCTTGTGTCACTTCGTTTCATTAATAGATTGAGATGGAAAGTTTATAAGACAGCAATAAAAGCAAACAGATTATTACTTTCAGGCAGAACAGGACTTCAAATGATTTAAGCGAGGAGGGATCCAGGCCCTGGCTCATGCACGTTATGCAGATGCTAAAATCATTATCACCATGTAAAAATATATCTATAAGTTTCCACTTTTGCATTTCCCCGCTGCAGCGTACTGTGGGCCGTGATGCCATTTTCCACCGATTGGGAAGCCCAGCAGCTGTTTCATCTCGCCCCACACTCCTTTCCCAGTCCTTTCCATGGCTTTTTCTGCTGACTCTTGTGCCGCCCTGGGTGCCTGCAGGAGACCAGGCTGGCTTTTCTCTCGAGCTCCATCAGCAGTTCATCACGCTGCCGAGTGAAATAAACCCTGCTCATCTCTGTTTTCCTCTCCCTATCTTCATGGTGGTTTCTTAGCAGCGTTGCTTAACCAATAGACTAAATGAAAGAGGGTTGTGCAGCACGAGCAGTGGTACCGTTGCTAGTTATGGCCATCGTGGTGTGAAAATGGGACATCGGGAGGAGAGGGTTGCTCTGCCAGCTGGAGCAGGCACAGCTGAGGGACCTGGGGGACTGATGAAGCCTTGACTAACTGGTTGGAAAATGGTGATGTTTTGCACAAATAATTATTTGCTTAGGGTTGCTTTAGGGGGGATGGGAGCTTTAGAAATATTCTGCTTTTTCTCCCTTGGTTTTCCCTTCATTCTGTCTCTTTATTTCTAAAACAGTGTAGGAGACAGAAGAGAAAAAAGCCTTCTCAGTCCTCTTCCATCTTCCAATATTTTTTTTTTCTCTGAAAAGTAAAGAGAGAAGAGAAAAAAACAGTATTAAAAGAGGGAAGGGGCATTCAGAGAACAAAAATTTGGGATAAGAAATTCAAGCAGTTTAGTAGTAATGCTAGAACAGTAACATTATACCGAGTAGTCTCTGTAGTGTCCTTTAGCTCTGGTCTCATAATTCTGGGTATGAAACAAAAGGTGCAACTGCAGCCAATGGGTTTACTTTTCTATAGGCAAAATCACTGTAAGTTCAGTTTTCAAAAACATTGCTTCTGTTTCACCTATAAAGTGATATATGCTGTTAGCCTTGTAAGACGCTTAGATCAGGAGCAAGCTGGTGATGCCCCTGCGGAACTGAAATATGTTAGGATTGTTTTGAATTGGGAAGGATGACAGTACTTTAAAAACCTTTTTTGAAAAAAATGCAGTATTGCTTGGAGTGAGTTTATTGCCTTGGAAAAGTCTCATATTTTGCAGCTCTCTAATGAATCCTTGTACCATAGCCTGTCAAAATCTATGGTAAAAAAAAAACACATAGAGAGAGTTTATCTCTCTAAAGATAGAAAAGATGCCTGGAAAGGAATTCTTCCATTGTGATTTTAAAGATGGTTTTAATTACCTGCGCAAACATCCATTTAAATGTAGCTGGTTTATCACCGAACAGTATCATTGATGAAAATGCTGTCACACATCTGTGAAGTCACTGGTGAAACATCTTGCTAAGCACAGATTTGTGATTTGCGCTTATGCATGACTTGCAGGGATATTCTTCTGTGAAGACACGAAGAAAAAGAAGAGTAATGTATTGACTCACATGTTTGTGACATATGTATGATATACCTCTTTGCCACACCTAAAATAGTACCTTAGGAGTTACTAAAATCAGATCAACTTTTATTTTTCATTTACCAACCCTGTATTTCATTGAACAGAAGCTTTCTGTTAAACTGAAACAGATGATGTTTTAAACTAATACTAATTGATTCCATTCCTGGAGTTCACAGTGGTAGCAAGTAAAATAGCTCCCTGACCCTGACGGTAAATTCAGATTTCAGACTGCGCAGTGCGTTTTAGCTTCTCTTTTTCTTTTGCAATGTCCACACAACCCTGTGTTGGCTCCCAGCATCACTCACCAAAACACCATGCTGCTTACAGCAGAGTGGGTGGACCGGGATGCAGGAGGTACAGGTGAGGTTCCCAGCCCCACTGGGGAGTCCTTGGGGGAGTTGCTTCATCAGTGCTGGAGTTCCCCCTCGGCGTAGTAAGGATACATATTCACTGCCTCGTATAAAAGTAGGATGAAATCCACTAGTGATTATGAGGGGCTTTGTTACAGTGAGGCCTGTATAAGAGTCATCTCACATATCTCATTAATAACTGAGGTTCCCTGTTCTACCAGGAAAGGAATCAGGTGTTATTTCTTCTTTTCTCTGCTTCTGGTAATATACCCTATGGTCAACAGTCCAAAAAATACCACCCAAACCCTCTCAAAAGTATAAGTTTTGGGGGTGCTTGCCTTGTTCTGCAGAAAAGACCTATAGTTCTTTCAGCCAACCATGTCACAGAAATGTGAATGATAACACTGGGAACAAAATCTCCTTGTATTATTAAGGTAGGAAAGTCAAATGTCTCATGCTGAGAGGAAGTGCTTTGCACTCTTTAGGTGCTATGCACTTATGATGCAGTCTTTAAATCAGCATCCCTCCAAACGCCCCTGCGCTGGTGCGTGGGGTGGGCTGTCTTCCACTGACCCCTCATTCCCAGTCTGGCTGTGGACTAACAGGGGAGGACCAGCCCCATCCCTCTGCAGTGCATTTAGGATGTTGCTGGGCCACCCTGTCTTGAACAGCTTCTCTTTTAGGAGAAGCTGGTCATGATCTGGGACAGCAGGAGATAGTACAGAACTTCACACTGCAGAAGCTGATGGTTTACTAGGAGCTGGCTGGCTGGCTGTCCATACATCCCTGAATCTTTCCATTTACATCCAAACTGGTAGTAACATGTCTGCCTTCTATTGCAAGCCATATGCTCTTGAAGCTGTCGATATGTCCAGCTCTCTGAGCAGGGCTCTTTAATGGAAATGTTGACAGCTTACTAGGAGCTCTGATGTCAAAACACGTGTCTCTGGAATTGTGCCGCGTATTTTTTTAACTATGCAGATTGAAACAGTTAAATGCTGGAATCAAGGACCATTGGCTATTTGTGGCAAATATAAAGCAGATCTTAGCCAAGGAGATCTCTTTGGAAAGCCTTTAATTTGTTACTGTTACAAATTAATCCCCAAATTATTCTTCACTCCAAAAAGGGGCAAAACCATCTTTCCTTCATGTCCCCAACTTCACTCCACTTCCAGACACACTTTTTAACTTGCAGCCTCAGGATCTACTCAAACTGATTTCTATATCAAAGACTGAAGGATTCAATTAGAGATGTTCAATGAAGGAAGAAAAAAGCCTGGCCTTTCTTTAAGACAGCTTTGAAAGAGAGGCATGAAAATATGGGGACTGCAATGGGAGTGTCTGCTGTTACAGGTATACATGATTTCCTCTACTGGAGGAGTATGTGGGGGCACGAAGACACTTTGCCTTTTAGAAATGCAAAGTGGCTCACCTTTGGCTGTGAAGGGGTTGCGTTCTGTTTGTTAGAGGAACCGAGCACCTTTCCCCAGGGAAACAAGTGACTTCTGCTGACCATGGGACTGACTTTCCCAAAGGACTGAATGGGCTATTCCATCTCGGTGGGTCCACAGGAGTGGGATGCTGCTGGCAAAGCTTGGAGGGGAGCAGCATGGGGATCTGGCGAGGAAGCACCAGGACATGCTGTCGTGGCGCAGAGCTGCTTGGTTTTGTGCCACCCAACACCAGCCCCGTCACTCAGAGACCTCCCTTAGCCTCACGGCTGCCTGAGCTCCCACCACAGAGAAGGGCAAGAGCCTTTCTGCTGGGTAATGAGGGAGCTTGGGTGATTACAGCCTCGCCAGCCCTGTCCGCAGCTGGGTGGCACAAATCCTATTAAAAGGGCCCTAATTATATTATAACATTACAGGCAATTAACTTCCCCTCTTCCACATGCAGAGATTTCTTTGACGAGCCATTTCTATTTCTTTGATACTCCCCTGGTGTTTGCTTTTGTTCTCTTTCCAGGATGGGGCCCGGATCAGGCCCTTTGGTATTAAATATGTCTGGCTAGAAGGTCCCCAAATGGATCAAAAAAATCTTGATCAGTGGAAAGTTTTTGACATGGAGCTGGATTTTACAGTGTGCATGTGTGCCTGAAGTGTTTCTTCTGTGCAACGTTCAAATAGAGGGTTCATTTCACTTTAAGATCATAAAAAATGGAGTTATTTAATAGGGCCCTTGGTTGGGTAATTACGAAGCAAAGGAAAAGCAGACAATCTGCCCAGGGGGTGTGTGTGTTTTTTCTTCAGTGGTGTTAAATACTATTTGGATTATTCACTGAATAAACATTAAATAATGTAATTTGGAAACCAGGTCCCATTAGGGATTTAAATGTGTAGTCTGTCACTGGTAAAGGATTAAGATATTAGTGTATTAATGTAATATCAAAAGCTGTGGATTCCTTCTGTGTTGCTTAAGTGCTTTCTGATCAAACATGTATTTTTTTTTTTAATTGCTTGTTTCAAGCTGTAATGAAAGAGAGGATGGATATAGCACAGTGTTTTAGTTTGCCTGCTTAGTCTGAAACTCTACAACACAGAGCCTGTAGGTCTAACCCACCATAGTCCGAGATCGGAGGAACTTGGTAGACCCAGACCTTCACCTTTGCAAAGAGCCCATCACGCTTTGGCATTGTAAAACTGGCGTCTAAATTTGGCGTCTCCCTCCTCCACTCCTGGTCCTTCCCCCAGTGCCACGTAAACGATGCTTTTGACATTTCTGCTACGTTTCATCTTAGTGGTTTCTTGGGACAAGATGCTTCTACAAGGCACAAACAATGATGAGTAGGTATGGCTTTTCAGAGATTCAAAGGCTTTTGAGTCTGACTCAATCCTATACCGAGGCCAAGACTGGAAGGGAAGTTGAGATGCCCTGGGTGACACTTCAGAAGTTTCAGGACCTTTTTCACCTACAGCCCATTTTGGGAAAGGGTCTTGTATGAATTCAATGTGTGAGGCTATTTCTACCCCTGTGCAGGAGTATACAGCAGGTTGACTGTGTTTATGCTGTTAGAGCTGGAAGCTATAGCTTGATTTTGCAATAAGTCCTAACAGTTATACCCTGGAGAGTTTGCAGATGTTGATTTTCACTGACCAGCAAGTCCTAGGTGTCTACAACAGATTTGCTGGAAAGAGGCTCTGCAAAAATGAGCTCCTGGGTTTAAAAATGCTTTCTTCTATTTTGTGTTTATTCAGTTCACCTGAAATGGGCATTGCTGTTCATTAGGAAAACCCCAATGGCAGATATTTTTGAGAGGAGTCCAGAGACAGGAACATATCAAGCCCTTCTTAAGGAATCCCTTAATGATTTGCTCACTTTGGATTCCTTTTCAAGTGACAGAGATTTTACTGCTGAAGGAGGGTGAAAGTGTGGGTTTGGCAAGTTGGATTGGCTTTCACCCACTCAGGACCCAGGCTGAAGAGTGCATTACTAGGGAAAATATAAAAGAGCATGTGAGAAGAGCAAATATAAAATTATACTAGAAAAAGGACCAAGACACTTGTATCATTGGAGACTCTAAATGAGTTGTAATGACAGTGTTTTGTGAAACAGAGAGAAGGTACTGAGATTTATTTGGCTATGCTTTTTAGTAAAGGCAGCTAAGTACAAAATGTGTCCATCACAGAAGCATTTCCTCGTGAAATTGCTTTTGTTCTGAACTGAGCACATCCTATTGGCTTCTGAAGAAATGCAAGGCTTAAAATAAAATGTATGTGTTTGTTTAAGCTGTGTCAGTGGTGAATCTAACTCAACAGTTCATCTAAGACAAAAAATGTGTGCTCTAAATCTGTAGACAATAAAGCATTTTATTTTTGATAACTAGTCACCGTTTATTGTAATATACAGTAATGTTTTAAAAGGAACAAGAGTGTTCCTGCTCACCGGGCCAATTCCAAGTACTGCATTTCAGCAAATGAAGCAGGAACTCAAGTTGATGAAATTTGCAAACAAATCCCCATGGAACCCTGTCCATTAAAAATTAGCTCTGAATTAGATATCACAAACAGCACTGAAAAATAGTCTCTGTAGCTATTGTCTTGAAAGTCCTTGGTGTAATAAAAATTTCACATTTTCTATAAACGAGGGGAAAAAACCAGAGTTGCTGGAAAACACTTCAGTTCACCTAATTGGAAAATATAATTCAAATATTCATAATGATTCCTCTTATAAATGGACGAAAAGAACATTCTTGAATATTATTTTGGAAGCAAGCCAAAATATGCACTTGTCGTTACCATGGCAATAAGCAAAAAGCAGAGACAAAACCACCAACAACAGCAAAAAAACCCCAGGTTTGAAAGCAACTTGCCATGTATGAATTATTTTTATGATCACAAGCCCCTCGCAGCAACCAATTTACCGACTATAAGTGATCTAATTGAGGGCAATCGTTGTCAGAGGGACCAAAAATATACTAGGCCTCCATTTTCATATTAAAATGCCATGCCTTGGTTTAACATTTCCAAGTGGTTATTTTAGTCCTTTTTTAAAAAACAAAAGCCTGTTGAGGATAGGGTAACTCTGTTGACCAGTATATTATTGAACTTGTTTATCTCTGGGAAATGGGACCACCTGATCTCAATAGAGTTTTTCTTTTTTTGTTTTTTTTCTCCCTCCCCATCCCCCTTACCCCCCCCCCCCCCCAATTGCTTGAAACATTTCAGAATTAAAGCTTGTTCTGTGGTTCTCACCTTTTGTCCTGAATAGCCTGGAAACAGAGGGACACTTTCCCCGTTGAAGTCTGGTGTAATTTCCCCTTGAATGGGCTCTCATGATAAGAACAGGGGTCACTGGATGGGATGGTATGCAATAAAGCTTGTGATTGCATGGTTCTTCATCATCACAAAACAGCCCAACACTCTGCTTTATGATAGCACAATTGGCGCACACAATGGCTTGGGTAGAAAGCTAGAGAAACAGAGAGACGGGTATAGATACTAAGATGGAGATATCAGTCAAGCGATTGTCCCTCTTGGTGTGTTTCAAGTGCTGAAATGTACAAGTGGCTGAGAACAGGGTCCCCAAACATTACACTGAAAAGCAGTGAATGAATAAAAAGGGATGGCAGGAGTGGATGAATCTTGCCTATAGAATGCACCTTTGTGGTCAAATGTATAAGATAATATATAGCAGCTGTGTTATAAGCCAGCAAAGGGAATTGAACTTACAAAGCACAGGCTTTCAATAGCTTCCCTTGTGGGAACACCAAAAGTTTAAGAGGTGGAGGAGGGCTTATTGCTGACTAACGCCCACGCTTAATAATAGTTGTCTTGCATGCTGTGGAACCTATCCATTGGGCCAGTTCCTAAAGTCCTTATTTACTGCCCCTAAGTGGGTGCTTTGATTGAGTAAAGGCTGAGTAAAACCTGGATAAAGACTCGGGAATTGGCTGCATGTGAAGTTGGCTACACAAGCCAGCATTTAGAGGATCCAGTCCTGGAAGGGCTCACAGTTCCCATGGACTTAAACAGGAGCTGCAAGGGCTTAGTGTTAGAGGTGGTTTTAACAAATACTGGAACTTTTAAACGTTAATACCAAAACCCAGAAACATTTGCCCCCATTTCTTCTTTCCAAAACTTTTATTAAAAAAACCCCAAAGCACCAAAAAAGCAGTCCTTTGGTTTTTCAGGAAAAATCTCTCCTTTCCTTCTTCTCCCCCAGTTCCATAAATCAGTGGTAAATACCTTTTTATGAGCTCAGTCAGTACTGTGTGCATCTTGGCCCCACTAATAATTAGGAATTACCGTCTAGTGATGCAGAATGAAAACCTTACGCCATTTTTGTTTTGCAAATCTCCATTCTAACCTTTCTGGAAACCTTCTGTAGGTGGCGAGGGTGGGAGTGAGGTCAAGGGAAGGGTCTGTTAGAAGAGGAGTTACAATAACTCCTGAGGGGAGTTAAAATACTCTGCCTTTGAGTCAAATAGTGAGATATTCATAAAGGACCAGCTGCTTTTCAAGATAAACAATAGAAGAGAAAAAACAGCAATGGAGCATACTGCTTTCACACCAAGGTCATTGACAAAAAGAGCTTTTAAAATAAGTATGGTATACTGGCTTTTGTTCTGGGCAAATTCGATTGCAATAGATTCCTACAAAGATTAGCTGAAAATTCTTCAGTTTCAGAAGTGAGCTGATAGAAAGGGTTTGTCCTGGACTAATCGTCAAGACCAAAGGCAAGGTCTTGCACATAAGCACAGAACGATAAAATTGCTACATCCTACTAAGTGCTGTACATAAAAAGAGATTGCAAGTGTTTAAAGGTGTGTCCTTCATGTAAAATCTGCTCATGGACTAGTAAAGACGTTCTGTGTTCAATGATCTACCAACCTGCCTATATCTGGTTGAATATCCCAATTTGTCTTACAGCACAGCAGTATCTGTAGCTTTTCCACATATCTGCAAATGGATACCGATGTAACAACATATTTCTAGTTCCTAGTCCTCCTTTCTGGCCTTTAGGAGAGAATAACTTGCCTGGTATATGAATTAAGGGCTACTGTTTTGCTCTTATCATTTTTGATCAAGTGAAAGTTTCATGGATGCACAAAAATTGTTGAAGGTTGGTCAGTTTAAAGAGGTTGACTTTTCATTTGGTTCTGTGGGTGCTGAGGTCCTCCAGTAGTTGCTCACCCTTGTGGAGAGGAATTTCATAGTCTAGATTTGGCTTCTGTGTCAGATTTGTTTCGTTCATGGGTATTTTTGTCCCAGTCACCACCTTTTTGTCTAGCTGAACTTTGAGATGGCGAGATGTCATGATAGGAGAGGTGTTGCCTCGGGTAGAAGAGAGCATTTCCAATACAAAATTGTCATCAGACAGCCTGAAGTGACTTTTCTTGGGGTGATATGTATTTGCAACAAACGAGCCATAAGCTCCAAAACCTGCAGGTGTTTTTGGAGTAGAAGAGATTTACTCTGTTCTTTATCACATCTGTAGCAAGTTCTGCTTACAGCACAACTCCTAGTTTGCAGCTGCAGTGTAGGTTTTGAAAAGTCTCTCCCAGGTATCAAGAGTTCTTATGTTGTGTTGAGCAGGAAAGAAACTCTCCATGTTGCTCCTCATGTCCTCGTGGGACCCTGGAAAAGTGGGCTAGATCTTAGCGGGCCTTTTGACCTTAATGCATACCTAATGGGGCAAAACGTGCGTTCCTCAGGCAACATCTTCCTGCGGAGGAACAGACAGAAGGTGGTAGCACAGGGGAGGGTTCCCTCTGCCACCATGACAGGAGCTTCTAGGAGAGGTGGACGTGAAGTTGAGGGAGCGCTGGTTTGTCAAACTCAGGCTTGGGCTTTCTCTGGAATGCCTGGGAGAACATGGCGATGGATTTTTTTTTTAAGAGATGGTCATGTGGTCAAGGATCTTGCCAGTTTATTAATGTTTTTGTACTTTATAATCATAAAGGGACATATAAATCGCAGCTATTATACAGTGTGTGTTTAGGTGAATGTAATTGTAGGTTAATGTAAACATATCTATGATGGATATGTGCTATAATCTGTGTCTCCAAGAATAAATATCCAAGTCTGAAATTTGATAGGGCAACTGTTATACAACAGAAAGGCAGATCAGTTTTCTGGTTTCTGTGGTTTTCTTCTAGCAATGATTATATGGCTACAATGAATTAAATAAAGACTCAAACATACGTAATTTCCAGGATTCTCGCTTTTTTGGAAGACTTCAAATAAAGGGAAATCATCTGTGATGTAAAGATTTGTGCAACTTCCTCTTGGAGGTTGTTGTGGTTATCAAGTTAAATGCAGGTTCAGGAAAAGATATCCGTTTATCTGAATTGAGAAAATTTATAAAAAAACACTTTGATTTCCCTTGGTTGAGGAGGGAATTCTTAGACTGATGGTTGTTGTTTACCTGCTGTTTTGCAGCTGGAGAAAAATAATTCATTCTTCTGGCAAAAGGAGGAGTATCTTTTAATCTCAGTGAAAAGTGTGACAGAAAACACTTCTTTAGATGAAGGGAAAATTTTATATGCTACAATATAATAATTTTCCAAGTACACATTTAATTGGGAAGCAGTCATTTGCAGCTATTTTTTTGCAATCACAGTTGATTAAAATAGATTTCTGAAAACATACTTAAGTAAAAAGAAACAATAATGCCCCACAACACATAAAGTGTCTTTGGCTTTGAAAAATACTGAGGTCTGAATAGCTTGTGTTCTTACCTCTTTCCATACATTTATTCTCTGTGGGCCTGGTCCAGAGCTGACAGGGCAAAGTTGACTCCCGCCACACAGGTTGTGTTCGCAGCATCTTGTGAAGTCAGAGCACATTACACTGATCCCTGTACCTCAGAGGGGTGTTGTCAAAGCAAATTTTTACCAGTGCAACATTCTGAGAATGAACAGTTCTGAAAATTTTGTTTTCCAAGGCAGTCAGTCTGTGGCCAACCCAAGCCAGAAAAGCTTCATACTTCCTCAAAACACAGAAGGACTTTGGACCAGAGTCTAAGTATGATTCAGTGGAGAAATTGCTACTGGACATGAATTGCTGCTCATTTGTGTTTTCTAGAGAGAAGCTTGAACTGTGAAAGTTGGCTTCAGACTTCAAATCTTTCAAAAAAGGCGAACATATATATTCATCCCAAATCAGTATCTGATTATTCTCAATTTTTTAATCATTTTTATCATGGTAGAAATTAATTAAGACAGGAAGACTGATCCTGTGGAAGACAATCCTTAAAACAACATCAGTGCGATGACATATGTAATCAATGGCCATGGTACAAAATAATAGAATAAATACAGATGCACAAACATGTAAACAGCATATTTTGTTTCATGTATCATATATATTTTGTACTCAGAATATGTATCTAAACATGAATCTTAAATAATACAAAAAGCCACAAAAATAAGTTCCTCAAAAATATTTGGTTTCAATAGAGTCATTTGTCCAAAACAATTAGGACAAGCAACAAAAAAAGTACTTTGACCTACATGGACTGAATGCAAGAGGAACCATTGCTGGAGAAAGCAATTTGAATGGAAGATTTTTGGGGATGATATAAAATAAGAGCAGAGGAAGAAAATATGGAACAAACCAAATGAAAACGTCCGCTTGGGAGAGCAGAGCGCTGCCAGCCAGACCACACTGCTGGCCAGACATCATCTTAAATAGATTATTCAAACAAATATTAATTTGAGTTGCTAGGATGGAATATCTGGTTTAACTGTTAGAAAGCACTGTATTAATGTGCAAGCCAGTGATTAATAACAAATGTACTCCCACAGAACAAAATGTAAAATGAAGGAATGTCGTACGAAATGCTTGCAAGGAGCGGGATGTGCTTGCTCCAAAGAGTTTCAAAGCCAGCCCAGGACTCACAGACTTGTGTGGTCACACTGGGTTTGCCTCAGTGCTGGCAATCTATCTGAGGCTGGGACCATCACCAAAATAGCCATTTTAACTGGCTCAGTGACGAGGAAATCCAGTCTTCTGCCTTCCTACCTTGTCAGGATCTCAGACTGAAGGGGAGAAAAGGGCAGCAAGAGAAAAAGGCATGGGGGGTACTGGAGGCGGAGAGAAAGATGCCTCATGATAGAAGGTGGGTGTGAAAGATAAAAACAATGCCCTTTTAGTTAAATACTGATTTTTCACTAAACTTCCAGGCGCTGGCTTTTGAACACCACTTTTTGGTCAGAGAATGCAAAACTAGCTTATGCCAAAAGACAAGGTTAGATTGTGAGTAGCATTAGAGACTTCACCCTCACTCTCTAGGTATTGAAATTTGCTGCTGAAACACCTAGAGGTGACTTTTTTAGTCCTCATGAGTAATGAAGTCTACTTGAAGAACCTAAGCTTTCCACAGAGGTGATTGAATTTACTATGACATATCTGCTTTTGACTCCTTACTCCAAATTACGAGATACTCTTTCCCAGTAGGCTCGATTTGGGACAGTTTGTAGTATAAAATCCAAGCAAGGCTCCAACTGGCACCTTTGGACCTGTGGGAAATCCCCTCAACCGCTCTGCCACTCTCTTTCCTGAGTGAAAGGAGGAGAAAAAGCACCACTGGGCTGTTGTGACCTAGTCCTGAGACCTCAGACTGGGTAGCAGGACCTAGCAGGGACTCATCAAATCCTTCCCCAGCCTCATGATATGGACCTCTTCTCCCTCCTGCTCCAGCCATAGACTCTCCTGTGTGTTTTGTGAGGGAGGCAGATCATCTTTGTCACTAAAATGGACCCTTCAAGCAGGCTGGTGAGTACCAGGTCAAGAAAAATGAAGCACCACCCAAATTACCAAATCTGTGTGTGCAACAGCAAAGAAAACCTTCTTTCCAAACAGAGGCACCCTTTCAAAGCAAAATCCCTTGGCAGGGGCATTCAGTATGAAAAGAGCATTTTAGGTAATGGTCCTTAGAGGGAAATGTGTCTGGTTTGAAGTTGAGCATCCCCCCTGGGGTTACCTGATGCTTCCAATTTTTCTCCCTCCCAATAAAAGATCTGAGCAGCTTCACATGTGAGCTTAGAAGAAGGGAGCTGATGGAATAAGCTCAAGAGACACCATGTTGTTTTTCCACATGATGTTTTATCTGAAGAGTCCAAAAAAGATATCCAAGTATTTTTTTTAATTTTTTTTTAAGCTGGAAAGAAACCTCGATTGTATTTCAGTTCCTTTAATTATTTTGTCTAGCTGTGAGATCAAAGGCCTAGGTCTCAAAAGGAATCAATCCTGGGCCAAGCACTCCAAAGTGGGTGCTCCAAGTTCATAAAAAAATACCATATTTAGTCATCTAACTTAGTCTGCTATTCAGAAACGCTTGGGCCTGCTGCTCCCTAGCCAGACATTGTAAGCTGCCCGAAGATTATCAGATGACATGTGCTGAATGAGTACCAAGTACTTATGAGCTTTTTTTCTGTGGGTTTATTTGGGGTAGTCCTAGATGATCCTGCGGGGTTGCTGTTTTCTGTTTTTCAGTATCAACTTAGTCTCTTTCTGGTCAGGTCTCTGTAGGGGTGGATGTGAGCGAGAGATTGGGGGGAAGCGGGGGAAACAGCAATTTCCTCTGCCCCCTCTGCTGCAGCTCCACTTGCCGATGCGGTGATGCAGTTTTCAGATAATTCTTTTAGCTGGCTCACTTTTCCATACCTCTTCTGTCCCTGCATTTGTTATTCTTTGTGAGCATGAATAAACGAAACCTCTGGAAGGACCTGGAAGAAGGGTAATACCATTAGCGACAGTTTAGGAAGTGGAGGCTCACAATTGAGGCCAATATCCCAATTTACAAAGTGGGCCTTATAGGTCTTCGGAGGGATTTGCTGTGGGGCTGACCGTGGGGTTGTGCACCTAACTTCAGGCTGCCACACTTGAAAAGGTGGATCTGTATGACTCACTAAGGTTACTCAGGAAATCGATAGCGGAGACGAGGTACAAGAATCCAGGTCTCCAGACTCCTATTCCTGTAAAACAGGCTATAAATCTAATGCCAAAATCACCGACATCCATCACAAAGAGCTTACCTCTTGAGTTGCACAGGTTATAAGGCGGACTGCCCCAGAAAGGAAGCAAAGGAGCTGAACTCCTCTTATTTGGGATCCGGTATTCCTGTCTCCCATCCCAGATTTATTGCAACTGGGCTGGGTATTTCCCAGCTCCCTGTTCTTTCTGTGGCCATCACTGGCCTCAGTAATTTCCATTTCATGTCTGTCTCTCCAGGGTGCCGTGGCTTCTGCAGCCTGTACTTCTCCTTCACCACATATTTCATGTCAAGCTCCTTCTGGAAAACCCATGGGCTTTTCAATACTTAGGCACCAAGCGTCAGCCCGTAGTGTAATGAATCCCCTGCAGCACTTCCTTCCCTAAGTAACTGTCTACAAATCCACCATATTTGGCCCATATTTTAAGAATTTAAAGTGGAGGCAGGGGGGGTCCACTCTGTGTTCTGGGATTGACACTGGTAATGCCCAATAGGGGTGGAAAGGAGTCTCTCTGCACATCCTCGGTGGGCTTGTGGGGGCTAGATGAAACCTAAATGATGAGCCTGATTGTAAAAAAGCTCTCCCCTGGGGATGGCTGTTTGGCTGCGGGGAGGGGAGCCATCTTCAACCTCTGCAGAGCTGAAGTTGCCCCCACGCTCTGACCGTATAGAGCAAGAGGGGAAACATGGCTCCATAAGCTCCAAACTTTCTTCAACTTCCTTGTGTGCCTCAAAACCCATCAGGGTATGGGCATGATCTCCAGGGTGTGGGAGATGGTGATCTCCAAGATCTATCATGGCGTGAGGAGCTGCCAGGAGCCCCACAGCCCCCAGAGGAGCTGCGGGTGCAGGTTAGGACCGATCTGGGCTCCCTGCTGAAGGTAGCCATGGTGGCAGATGCAGTCACTGCCCTCCCAGCTTGGAGCAGCAAACCCTTCCCCAGAGGCTTTCCTGCAGCAGATCTGTCCTGCTGCAGCTCCCAGCCTGACGTATTAATTGAAACCAACATTGCTGACGTTACAGTGCCAAGCGGCAAGCTCTGGAGGTGTAAAAGCAAACAGGTCTCTTGTCCATCCACCTCTTCTGGAAGGAGCAGAGCTTCCAGGGAAGGCCTGGGACCAGAGCTTGGGTCCAGGTACCTGGGCAGGTACCAAAGCCCTTAGCTTGCTCTAATGGCAGGGTAAGAAGCCTTGGCTTAGACCCCAAGGAAAGCAGTTTTTGCAGGTGTAAAACTTCCCAGTTTCAGCAAGAACATCCATATAATCACTGACTGTGGTCCAGCCAGGTGGTGGTAGCTCATTGAGCTGTGCTAATTAAACACTATCCTAGTATGTATTAGCTGCTTGGTACTGTGATGACTCCCTTAGAGCACTTTCTTCTCAGACACCCTTCCTGCCACACGCTGTGCTATCTGCAAAGAATGTCCCTTTAGCTTTGACTCCAGGCTGGGACATTGGGGATCTGCTGTATCTGGGTGACTCTGGGAAACTCTTCCACCATGCCATGCTCTGCTAGCTCAGTGCTGAAGTTTATTACCTCCTAATTTGTAAGACCGAATCAGTATTTTTCTCTCTCTTTTCTTCCCATCCCAGCTGTTTCTGCATCTATTTAGTCTGCAAGCTGTTCAGGTCAGGTCTACTTCTCACTAAGACACAGCAGTGTTTTGAGCTTGCCTGGGTCACCTCAGGTCTCCTGTGTTACTCTTGATGATGATGGACTGGGGTTTGATGTTCTTGTGACATTGGGAATCTGTGATAATCCAGCTCCTGTGCTAAGCAACTGTTTCTGTTCTTTGTTCCCCTGGGTGCAACAGTAAATTAGAAGTTCTTTGAGGCAAGGACAGTCTTTCAAATAAACATCAGTAAAATACCCAGCACATGGGTCTCTGATAGACATTCTTAGGCTTTAGTGGATACAAGTATTTTATTAATACTGGCAATAACAAGAGTATAATAATAATAGGAATAATAATAACAGCCACAACCTAACAGAAACCCACTTTCTGTCACTTTGAAGCCAAATTACTTAAAAAAAATCCCCTTTTAACGTTTATTTGAAATATGTATCACTTTTGTTAAACTGCAGTTTATTTAGATTTCAAGATTTACAGTTTTTTATTTCAAAATTTTGTAGATTCATGGTTTGAAAAAAATACAGAGAACTGTGAATGCTTTATTTTCAAAATCTAAAATTTCACTAAAATCTGGGAAGAGTATGTCCAGCTCTGTTCTCTGCTTGAACTTTCTTATGTGTAGGATTTGAATGCCATGTGCTTAGTCTGAGAGCTAACCTTTTAAATGCTAAAAAAATTTCTCTTTATTATAGAATGTACATTCTCAATCCCTTTCTTTCTACGATAACTGCACCCCAGGGTTTCTCTTAGCGAAGCTAAGAGCCCCACACGCACAGAAATTTCGCTTACTAGCAGGACGAGAGCATGGTCACGTGTATGTGACTTTTTCAGGACTGCCGTGATTGAGTATGTGTGCTGTAACACATTATGTGATGCAAGAGTTAGCATCTGCCCAGTTGCTTTTCTTCAGACGCTCGAGTTGTGCTCTGTATCTCAATTTGTACTAGCGTAGCGGCTTATGCTATTGACGTGCCATTTTGTCCTGAGCTGTAACTCATGCCTAAACTTCCCAGATGGTCCTGGGCCAGACTTCTGCTTCTCGGGTGTTTCAGCCAAAGCTTGCACAACAAGGACCCAATCCATGACTGAAGCCTCTCATCATGTAAAGAAATATCGTTGTAGCTAACAAAAGAGGAAGAAACTATCCCAAAGAGGTTGGGAAGATTTAGGACAACCTACAGCATTCAATGGCTAGTTCTGTGGAAGTGTTACTGCTCTGGTTAGATACTGGTACCTTCTGAACCACTCACATAGGCGCAGCTGAGGAGATTATAACCTAGTAAAGAAATGTTGCTCTAGTGCTCATTGCTACAGTAACAACTGAACCTTCAATGTCTTCCAGAAGATGTTCTTCTTCCCTGTTAGTTTGTTATGAACATATGAAGCTAAGACTTCATGCTAATACAAGCATAAGTGTTGTGCTTCCACATTTGGGGATGTCTTTTACTCCATTCTGTTGCATTCTTGAGGGAGCTTTAATCGTCTATTCTCTCTGCCTTCCTCTTCTTTTTGTGTAGTTATTGTTTAAGTAAATCACTTACTGCAAGTAAATAAATTCCTCTGAAGGTCCTGAGCTGCAATTTTCTCATGTGGAGGGCAATGAGTTTCCACATTACTCACTCAAAGTGAGAGTACTTCTGATTCAAGTTTGTGACGCTGTATGTTCATTTTCCTTCAGCACCCATTGACCAAAACTTGTTGAAATTAATTGTGATGCACCAATTTCATGTCACTGAAATATGAAGGAGAAATATTCATCAGTTTATTAAAAATCCAGCAAATGTCAGAGTATTACCAGCCCTAATTAATATGTGTTTAAATTCTCTGCCCTGGGCCCTCCAGTCTTTTATTTTGTTTAAACTGAAGCTTGACATTTTCAGTCAGCGCATTATTGTCTAACAGCAGGAGAGTGAAAGCTATACCCCTTTTCTTAAACACACCAGGCTGTGGAATGTGCTCTGTCTCGCTCCCATTCCCCTTCCATTTGTTAGGTACTGGACATGAGACCCTGACTCTGTTTGAGAGATTGCTTTCCGTTGAACTAAAAGGATAGAGTCAAGCCTCAAACTTTCCCTGGAGCCCAAAAGCTGTATTTCAGGGATTCAGGAACAGCAGTGGGTAAAATCCTTTAGTGCTGTCAGGAAGGAATTTTTTTCTGTACAAAACCACCAATACTGTGTATTTATAGGTTCCGAGTTTTTTAAACTTACCCCGTAAATTGTAACTAAAAAACCTGAACAAAATTCCCAGGTGATAGCAACTGATGGTTCTGTCAATAAAAATGGACATAATCCAGCAGGAGTATTTTCATGGCACCCACGAAATATTTTTGCTGAGAGCAACTTGACCTTCTCTAAAATTGTCCCAACTGCACTGTTGTACAGTCCTCACCTAGCGTCTCTATTATCACTTGCTTTCTCCTTCCCTTCAGTTGTTCCAAGCGGTCTCAAAACCATGGAGCAGTGGCCTCAGTTCTGGCATCAGGCACTAGTTCCCCATGAGGACATAAGTTTTTGTCCTAAGCCTGCTCTCAAATGGTTTAGCTTAATCCTGCTTTGGAGATGGTTTAACCTAAACCAGAATAGAGAACATCCTGCCTGACGTGGGGTTGTTCCTGAGCCTGCACTCATACCCTAATGCTGTGGCATTAAATTCTGGTCATTTCTCTGTGGAGATATGTGTGTGCGTCATTTGCCAAGGTGAAATATAGGACATATATTGAATATAGGAAATATATTGAAAATAGGACACGGGCAAGTGGGTGTATTATGCCTGTTACTTAATATTCTTCTCATTTGGCCAGTCCTTGTTTTCATCAGCTGTTTTATTTACTCTCACCAGTTTGTCAGCCTTCATTTTCCCTTGGGGAACCATGGACTAATCCTGCCAAACACTCCAAAGGAGCATCCTATAGCTCACTTCCCCCAACCCCATTCTTCAGCTGGGCACTCAGGCTTGTTCCAGCTGGAATTAACCATTATAATGGCTGTATATAGATAGTTGATTGTGATCCTGGATCTGCGTATGGAAGTAGTTTAGTCCTTTCTGGTTGGATGGGCCATAAGAATTACACCTGGCTCTCCAGACACTGGCTGAACCTGCCTCCCAACATCCCTGCTGCCATTTACCTCTTTTTCTGTTGCATTACCACCCAGGTTTAGTTTGGCAAGTGTCCTCTCCCTCTTCTCCTCACCAGCTGTGCATACTTGGCCCCAGAAGACCCTGCTTCCATGACCTGCACTGTTCTCCATCTTTACCTTCCCCAGTTTTCCCTGGCTTCTCTTCCCACACTGGGTGATGTTGAATGAAGAAGTCTCCACTGCTTCCAGCTAGCTGGAGATGGTGCCCGTAACTAAAGTGTGTTCAAGCTCCTTTCCCTCCCGAGACGGGCGCCTTTGATCCAGTGATACTAAACCTCCCCAAATGTTTTCCAGCTTTCCTGTAACTTTCCATAATCCATCCCCTTTTGTCTAACCTGGCTGTAACACAGTGAAATTTGATGAGATTGTCATCGTTCCTCTGTCCATGTGCCTGTCTCGCCATGCATCACACCTCTATAGCTCCCACCAGCACGGCACTGAACCGCCTCATGCTCTCAGTGCCTTATAGCCACATTAAAGGGCTCGCTTCCGACAAAGCAAAAAATGTTATGGTGGAGACTGATTTTCTGGGCCGTGGGCGAACCACATAACCACAAAACCACCCTTCCTGACACTCTGTTGTGTCTCTGCTTATCATCACACAGGCGACGTGGCCCCGCGCGGCTCTTCCTACCGTGCTGCACCCCACATCAAGGGCTCTGCAGTGTCAGGGGGCGGCAGCAGATGGAAAGGAAGTCTGGACCACGTAGCATCAGCCTGTTCAGTGAGCAGAGGGCCTTCGGGAGTCATATGTCCTGCAGCTCTCTGTCTTGTGGTTGGATTCACTGTTGTCCAAGGTTGAGGCACCGTGGGCTGCTTCTGTGTCACAGTTTGTCTTGAGAATCTTAGTATTTTGGGGGGTCAGGCAGGTTGAAAATCTTACTTTGTCCATCCAGTCTTTTTGTATTTCTGGGCAAACTAGTAAATGTGGCAAAGCACAACATTTAACAGTGTTCAAATAGCAGTCAGCTAGAAGGTTCACTGCTGGTTTAAAGTGTGGGAGGTAACTCCCTTCTCACACTCGGATAGCTTTGCGGATTTCTCATTTCAGAAGACAGGAGTATTTTTCTTATGCTAATTGTCTCATCTACATAGTTTACTTGTACTCTGTGGTTCCTGGAAGCAGCAACATACTTTATTATGGATCCCTAGCAATGTAAGGTACTGAATCAAAAAAAACCCAGAACATGAAACCCCTGAATTTTGGGGTGCTTCAAATCCAGATATGAATTTATCACCTTGTGCTCCTTTCTAGGAACAAACTATAAGTGCAGGAAAATTACCTTCATGGTTAAAGTCATCCCCTCTATCAGTTCTGCCTTTGTGCATTGCTTCCTTGGATGGCTGGCTCTTTGAGACAACAACAAATCAGCTCCTCTCTTTATGCTCAGCAGTGCTTAGCAAAACAAGGCTCCCAACCTGACAGCAGCCTCTAAACCCATCCAAAAAGAGAAATACAGTTCAAATATTCCTCTTCTCTAGAGGGTTTGATTCAGCCAGCCCTGGGAAAGCCCAGCTTGTTCTCCTCTCTCTGCTAATGTTGGATTGGGTTTTTCTCTTCCTTCTCTCTTCTCTTGGATGAGGAATGACCTCCTTTCCCTCAGAAGCTGGGATCTCCCAGATCTTCCTTTCCCAGTCATTGTGAAGCCCATGACACCAGACAAGTGCTGCTTCTTGCACAGCATTGCTCAGGAACAAAAAAGGAAAATAAAGTATCCAGCTGCCAATCCCACCTTCTCTCTCAGCCTGTACACACGCAAATAAACACTTTCAGGAGACACAGTGTCCTTGTTTATATCTGCTGCTACTCTGAGTACTTAAATCAGGGCTTGTAAGCAAACACCACCCATGGTTTGACTGCAAAAACCATCTTGAGAAACCCACTTAACATTTGGTTAACACCGCCGAGAGAAACTCTCCCCCAAACTCAGCTGAGAGGTGAGTCACTTCCACCACTGCCTGGGACAGAAGGAGAGTTTACTTAGCCTAGCCCCATTTGGTGGTTTTCTGCTTTGTGAGTCATCGGGCCTTTCTTTTGAGATGGTCACCAACAGAGAGTGGCTTTGCTGACAAGTGGGCTGTGTGTAAGGGAGAGATAGCCCTTGCCATGAGCGGCTGCCTTTCTCCTCTGCCCCCTCGGAGCAGGGGAGCCTGAGCTAGAAAGCCCTGTGCAATAGTCTTGTCACACATCTGGTGGTAGATGTGGGATTTATGGAGGGATGGCAACTTGCTTATTTAAGTTAACCATGGTTTTAAGACATGTAATCCCTCTGCGCTGTGATTGGTCTCCCTCCAGCTCCATCTGGTTCTACAACATGCAGACCTGAATGGCACATGGGAATAGCCTGCGAACCAGATGCTTAACATTTATTTTTAGTGATGAATAAACTTTGTAAGCATCTCATTATATAGTCGCCTGGCCTAATTAGTAACATTCAGACAAGCATTAATCTGCAAAAATGCTTAGCGGTGCTGGGAGTACTCAGCGGAGCTCTGAGGAGACATCTTCTGTGTGGAGGGAGGGAGGACATTAGTGGAAACAAACGCATGGCTGGGGCTTCGATGGGGTCTAGTTAGGTATTCCAGGAGTTTTCAATGAAATGGGTCCTCCTGACTGATTTAAGTGCAACTCTTTGCTAAACTGTATCGCATTTCAAGTGGATTCACTTACAAAAGTGAATTTGGTTCTGGCCTTATGCTTTGCGTCATCCTCCTGAAAACAACAGACCATCAAGCGATTTGTATTAATCTATAGTGATGTTTGTCCCTCCCTCTGCTGCCTTCATCCCACTGCTTTGAAAGTGTGAAGGGGGAGCGAAGGCGTAGACGGAATTGCCAGGTCTTCAGGCCCTTGGTCCTGTCGCAAGCCCAGCAGTCCCTCACACCTGGGTCTCCTTGTGCCATATCTTGTGCCCGTGAATGAAGCCTCAACCCCGCGAGGAGCTCCATGCCGACAAAGCCCCCGTGTCACCACGAAACCCCTCTTTCAGGACGGTGTCCCTCTTGAATATCCATCCAACCTAAAGTTTCCCGTGCTGTTGGATAGAAGATGAATACGCTGTTATCTTTTGCTGGAGGAAAGCCTATATTACAGTAGACCCACAGTCCTGCAATGTACACAGCCAGAGTTATGCTGAGAGGTAAAGCAATAACTCTAATGCAAGACAGAAGACATAACAAGCAAGTGGAAATTTTTACATAAAAGAAAATATCTGAGACTACAACAGATATTAATGAACTGAGAAAACAGACAGATGTACATTAGGGATTTGAGTGATACCTGGGAGCATATTTTATTTTATTTTGTTCATATTTTTACATCTGGCACTTTCACCATATTAATGATTTAAGGAATAATTATTGTAAGGTTGAGTTTCCTTTTAAAAACTTTCAGTGTTCCATCCTGGAATTCATTCCAGATGCTGGTAACTAAAACTGAAGAAACATGCTTCAAAATGATAGTCTTCTCCAAGTCAGGATGACAGCAAAATATGTAAACGACCAATGGCTCTTCTAGCCGCTTGGTTCTTTATGAGCTATCTGATTCCCTTCCAGTTTGTTTAAAATTTTTACCATGCAGATGTTCCTTTGGGTGACCAATTTTTATAGTTTTGAAAAGATTATATCAGTTTTCCATGGTATTGTGTTACTGTATTTCTTGGATTTTTTTATAGCACTTGAAAGGCTAATTTCTTAATCAGACATTACTAGTGGAATGTAGAAAGAGAGGTTAAAAAGCCAAACTGGCACTGAGAATTAAACACAGATTCGTAATAATATGAAAGGAAAACAAAAAGCATCAACTCAAGGATGTTGTTATTGAATGAAAGTTGAGAAAACTGCTAGGAACATGCATTTTTTATTATTATCAAAGGTGTTAAAATATATACATAGCATATGTTTGGCACTGAATTGTTGTTACACAGTTCTGTAGTATTCAGCTGTCTTGGATAAAAACTATCACTTTGATACTGGAAAATTATTATGAAAATGTTAGTTTTGGGCCTACTAGTAAAAAGCAAAGATTGTCTTGCATGCCAGTAAGGTTTCAGTGGAGGGTTTGCACTGTTTCCAGAAACCATCTTTGGCAACCACTGAGTTTCACCTCCGTCAACAAGTCTGCATAACATTTTGTCCTTCTTTATCCTTGTCAGGAGAGCTGATGGGGAGACAAGAGATTCGAGTTGGCTTCACACCCTGAAATTCAGAGACAGATTTCAAACACCACTTTAGGATTATAAGTAGCAGCTGAAACAGGATTTAAGAAATGCTGGTACAAACATTAAGAAGTACTCAGAAAGAAAGGAAAAAAAAGAAGTCCCACTATAGGATTATTCTGTTTTGTTTCAAGGTAAGCATGAATGCTGTTACATTGACATACAGCTTATGTAGATGCATGGCTTGAGTTGGGTCCAGTGCTACCGTGATTGCAACAGTCAGATCAGTGGCAGGGGGTTTTTTTTTGGTTCTTTTTTTTTTATTTTTTTTATTTTCAGCCATTCCCAAACTCCTTGTTTCTTCAGCTCTAGGTTTTAAGCTGGGCTCATCCCTTCAACAGGTACACTGTTTCCAAATTCTTTTGAGTGGTATCTTATTTCTGGAAGCTTAAGATTCAAAGAGTGCTGCCTATTTCCCGCAGAGTAGTTTCCATTGAGTCATATCATGTTCATGGGAACAAAAAAACAAATGAGAACTGTGTTAGTTTATAATATTGTGTAAATGTTACGTAACTTGGCTTCTGAGAGTTTTCTTTGCCTTCTTCTGGAGCACTGGAAATTGGCCACAGCTAAAGGCAGGACATGGAGCTGGTTGTGTTGGCAGCTGGTGCTAGCAATTTCTCCGGAGCCTACTCAGGGAGTCCTGCTCACACGACTGGCACTAAATCATCAAGCTTAGGGTCAGGCATTAGTTTTTCGTCAGGTGACAGAGGCAGGGACCTGTCACCTCTTCTTTGTCTTCAGCCGCAGCACAGAGCACAGCCCGCTGCTGAGGATCACCTGGGAATTAGCACCTAACAAATTCCCTTGCTGTTTGCAGAACCCCTAGGCATCTCAATGCCTGTAATCTTTCCTGCTCTCCTCCTGGTTTATGTTGTAATTTGTGGCTTTTGGTCTTTTCTGCAGCTTGTTTTAAGCTTGTTAGGAGTTTGGGGGAAATGTTTTGCAGCTTCCTCTGTGTATGAGCGGGGAAACAGGAGCAGAAGTGCTGTATATCCTACATTTCTATCATTTTTGCAATTGCAGGGGACTTGATCTCATTTTGGTCCTCCCTTCCTAGGTAGAGATGTACTTTGCAGCAGCAAATGAATCAGCGTGATGCAGAAATACTGATCTTTGCCGTGCTGGGGACTTAGTGCCTGATGCGTGTGAAGAACCAAATGCACGCTCTGCTCGTTGGGTTAGGGATGAGTACAAGTCCTCAGACACGGCGGCTTTTCTGGACTAGTGGGAAACAGCTTTACCACCTTATTTCTGTCCCCTGCTCTTCAAAACGCTCCTTAGTGTTAAATAGTTTGTTGTTGCCCAGAGATCTCTGCCTGCAATACCACGCAAAGGATTTTGGAACAGAGGTGGTATTTGGACCGAGAAGATGTGAGACTTCCTGGGGGAGCGTCTGCCCAGAGCGGGGCGAGCACTAGCCAAGGTTACTAAGTGCCTCATTTCCACCGCTATGAAATCCAGGCACACAAAACGCTGCAAGCCAAACCACAGGCTGCAAATCAGATTCTCCTCTAAAAATCATCAGCAACCCAAGCTGGCGTTTTCTTTTTGATGCATTTTGTTTCTCCAACTCTTGGGGAAGTGGTTATCTCGACGTTAGCTTGGTAGCCTTTGGAGCCAGAGCAGCTGCCTGACCTCCGACGCACGTCCCAAAGGCTGTACCTGCATAGACCTGTGTACTGAGCAGGACAGATGCTGAGAAGGTCGTGAAGAGCTGAGCTAGATCCAATACAATTAGGAATAAATCAAGCAGTTCTGAGCCTTCTAACAAGCTGGATCAAAACATAACGCATCTCTTTCCGCAGCTGCTGTCTTTCACTCCTTTTCCTCCCCTTCAGCCTGAGTTAAGTGAAGCCATCCATTGGTTCACATGAGGAGGAGGGCTGTGCACTTTCCATGCCAGACATATGGTCTCTCGCTGGATTTACCTGGAACTGACTTGTTCGCTATGAAAAACTACCATTAATATTATCAGCATTAAGTAAAATAAATAGACTGTAAAGAACCCAAAACCTGGGACCTCTGCCACTGGAAGAAGAGGATGCTTCAACTGGGCATGCTGTAGGAGAAGGGCAGCAAGGGCATGTTTCCTCTGATCTCTCTGAATTTGAGGGGTGGTAGCTTGATAGACTGGGAATAGGTCTAACTCTCTGAAAAGTATTTACAAATAGCAGAATCGTATTTCTGGTTGCTGGGACTACATCTTAGACCTGGCACTTCCATTCTATTCTCTGCTATTAAGATTCCCATGCATTTACACCAGGGTAAATTTATGCTCATCTGTATTGCAAGCGTGCTGTTCTCTGAGGGAAGAAAAATAGAGACTCTTTAGGTGGCATTTTGTTTCCTACACAATGGCCATTTAAGTGAGAAACCAAGGAGGTGGCTTAAGAAAAGACAGTGAAGAAAAATATGGATATTTCTATAAATAAATTATATTTCTGTAATTATAATTATATTTCTGTAAATGTGAAGTATCTTGCCAGAAAACAATTAATTGGGAATTAATGTAATTTTCTCAAAAATCCAAAATAATTTGTATTGAAAGGGTTATTAGGGTTGAGAAAATAAACATTTCCTGTTGTGGTTTCTGCAAAATATCTCCAGTGGCACTTTTAGAGTCATCTATAATTTGTGTTCTCTGGGGAAATATTTTTGTGATTACATATAGGTCTGGAAGTTACACTAAGCATGTCTCTCCTGGATCAATGCACCCTGGAAATCTTTATCTTCATTAGTTATAGCCTCCATCATTCCAGTGCTCTGAAGAATACGTTTAAAGTATCAAGCGTAATCATTATAATGCAATAGGAAATAGTCTAATAAATTATCTGTCCTGTTATTGTTTCTAGGACAAATATTGGACGTAGGAAAGATTTATTAGACAGATATATTTGTGAATTTATCTTATAAATTAAATTTTTTGGAAACTGGGTCTATTCTTCACACCAAGACCCCACAAGGATTTAATTAAAGGCCTATTAGTCAAGCTAATTCCTGACATGACATAGGTTTGTATTACACAAACATATTTGACTTCCTAAACATGCTTGCGAGATTTGGCATTTTGCTGAGAGATACCTATTGATAAAATAATTGGGAGAAATGACTGAAAATAAATGCTGGCTTCCACTGGACATATAAATTACATCATATTACTGGTGCCTGAGAAAAAACTAACATATTGTAGAATAATTTACCACTATAAAATCACTTCTACTAAGACAGATGCAGAATATTGGAAATGACCCTTTATTTAGAGAGCAAAAAGATAAGGCCCGCACACCCTTCCAAACCAGACCCAAATTTTCAAGATATAACCTGAGCATGAAAAATAAGTCTATGCTGTAACACAGTTAAAGCAAAACGGCAAGAGAAATGCGGCACCGCGGGCAGCAGCACAGACCTGGGCGTCACGGCATCGAAGCTCCCCTCCCATCCCTGTCACAGATTGCCATATGATATTGGGATCTAAGCCAGGGTCCTATTCAGACCTTGCTTTAGGACCCCATGATTGTGCATTTCCAGGACTGTAGAGAAACCAGGCTGAGCCTGAATCTTTCATCACTCTTTTAAATGTAGAGAGCATTGGTCATGATATCTCCATGGGACAATTGCAGGAATAATTGTGCCATTTTGCGCTCATCTGTAGAATAGGTGTAACAGCATTTCCAGCTGCTTCTCTGTATGGTTTTTAGAACAGACACTAGGGAAAGGTGAAGTCATAATGGTTTCAGCTTTGCTTCTGTACCAATAACAGCATCAGTGGATAGAGTTAGGGATGGGTAACTGTGGGCTGTGAATGAGCCCACTGATGGAAGTCAGACCTGGCAGAAGTTAATAGGAACAAACGTAATCACAGCTCTTCTTTCAGTCAGGGGCGTTGTATAGTGTGAGCGGACATTGCTGAGCCTGGTTTAGGTTTAGGCGCAGCTGATCTGCCTTGGGGTCTATTCCAGTGCTGGTTTCTTTGACTCTATTAGATGTTTTCACACACAGGTTTTACAGTGACTGCTGATATATCATATCTCAGCTAATTCAGCAGACACCTTGGTACAATTAGTAAGAAGATACTCCCCTATCACATCTAAAATGAAGCTTATTTTACAGCTTCTTGGCACAGAAAGTATTTTGCTAACCTCTTACTCCAGAGCCGTAGAGGTAGAATTCATCAGATTAACATTTTAGCTTTGCGGCTTCATCAGAAGGGTCTTTCGCTGTCTGCATCTCCTGAAAGGAGAGTGATCCCCTTATAATGTCTGTGTGTTAGCTGATGAGCACATCAGCCAGATTTTAAAGGCAGCCTTGCTCTTACCAAGATAACAAATAAGGAAGGATTGCTGCATTGGTTCCCATCTACAACCTGAGACCATACCTGAGCCAGTCAGCTCCTGCGGGTTTAAATCACCCTGGTTCAAATTTGGCGAGTACAAGGCAGGCAGAAGAAACAAACCTCGCCCTCTCACTGCTGGCACACAGATTGTGCCGATTCTGGGTGAAGGTGCCATGTGTCACCTGTGGTGTGGTTCAGGTCCCCCCTGTTAACAAATTGCTTGTGGAGGAGAATGTCTCTGAGCCAGCACATTTGGCTGGGTGGTTTTCAATGAAAAGTAATTAATGAAAAAGATTTTACAACCATTCTCAGAGTTCAGTGAAAGTATGGCTCTATTATTGAAGTTTATCTGAAGATATTTTAAAAAAACCCGCATTTTTATCCAAACTATTTTTTTTTCCTTTACCGAAATCTGTATTTTTGAAAACTAAACATTGTAGTTTAGAGATTATTTTTTTTTTTTGGCGGACAAAGAAACCAAAGCCCTGCTCTCATCCTGTACCCCTAAAAACCCCAATCCAAACATCTATGGAATTTTGTATTTAATTTCTTTTTTTTGTTGTTCACATTGGTTGGAGCAGAACTGACCTTTAAGAAACCAAACCGAACAAAAATAGGCTGAACTCTTGCTTGTGCTCCTACAAAACCTGTTTGTGAGCCTCCAGTATGGAAAATGTATGGGAAGCAGAGTAGAAACTGGGAAAAAGTATCATCACTTTAGAGAGCTACAGGGATGAATAAAGTCATTGACCATGGTCTTAGCCCTTCCCTGGACAAAATTATCCCAGTTAACTCCCCCCATCAGACAAAGATTAGCCCCATCTTCTTCAGTAGGGCCACGTGTATGGAGGCAACTCCATGTACTTCAGAATAAGTGAGGACTGGAACACGACATCATGAGTAGCCTGGGTAGATGAGAAGAAGTAAAAGGGGAACTAGTGGCACAGAAATTGGGAAGTCAGTGGTTTTTTTCAGGCCTTATTTAAGGCAGAAGAGGGAAGCAGATGTTGGCTCCTGTCCTGGCAGCGGTGATGAAAGTGGAGGCTGTTTCAAGCCCTGCAGTCCTCTGTGAGAAACTAAAGGAAATTTCTCTGCAGACTAATGGAAAATTTTCTCCGCTTTTCAGTCTCATTCTTGCTGAAAGTGGAAAATTATTCTAGAAATTAAACTTCAATGGAAAACAGGATTTTTGAAACTTTGAACTCGTCTGTTTTCCAGGAAATCCTTCATTAATAGCCAGCATTATTAGAGAGGACAGATGAGTCATGAAAACCTCAAGACATTTTGAGCATGAACTAGCAAAAAGTGAAAAAGAAGCAAATCGTATAAGAAAGTGATAGAATTTATTATTTTATCTGCTTTCTAAATGACAGTGATATGGAAGATTTGAGTCAATATGGATCACATCTTCCAACCCAGAAAGTGAGACGAAATTCTCCTCCCAGCCCACTGGGTGACACTCCTTTGCAGTTCACACCAGCCTGCCATTTGGCCCTAAATCTCATGCTAATGTGGTGTTTGACCATACTCTTTCCCTGCACACTGTAAGAGCAGGACTTCAGGAGATTATAGTCATTACAAAATCAAGGCAGAATTCATACTCTGCAGTTGCACACACAGTGACCTCCAGTGTACTGGAAAGAAAATTATAACTTAGTAAAGCTAATAAAAGCAAAACAGCTTATCCATTTCTTTATTTTCACCTGGCCTTCAGCTCAGGGACTAGAACTCATTTGTGGCAACTGCATATAAGTCTCAGACTTAACTACAATTCATCCTCCTAATCTCCTTTCTGAAGGATTATGAAATCCTCAATGAAAAGCCCCAGAAGAGCACTAAATATCATTACTATGGCAGTCCTAGGTGCTACTGTCATGCCCATCAACTGTCAGTTCTTCATCTCAGGACTTGTAGAGGTTAAGGTGGCTGTTGCAAAATGAGAGAGGTCTTCACATCAGCAGCCCTGGTGACTCAAAATGCTACGGGAAATACACTGATTTCAGAAGGCACTCAAGCATCTTTAAGTTCACAGTCATTTTTCATCTTTAATGGTCTTCATCCCTTCTTAGGGATTGATTTCTGGGATTAAAATACTTCTTTGTCTTTGTCAGATAGTTGTGTCATAAATGTTAATGTTGTGGATTTTTTTTTTTTCCTGGGAATAATCTGCTGAATCCAAAGGTTGTGTAGTGACTTCCGCTTTTCCTCCTCATTTTCAGCATCCCGAATATAGTCAAAGATACTGCCTTTTCCTGCCACAGCACAGGGTCTTGAGGGCAGCACTATTGCAAGTCTGTGTTGAAGACTGATCCGGGTATCCCAGAGAAAGATCTCTCCTTCCAAACTCCTTCAGAAATACCAATCAATGTTGCCATCTGGAGGACACACGGCTTTACAGTAGACCCTGTTTCCATTTTATGCTGCTGCTGTGATACCCCCATCATGAAAGCCCAGCTCACCACAAACAGTTGTTACTCTGCTTTTCATGTCCCAGATTTTCTTCAGTTCCTTCTGCAACTGATTATATTTGTTAGTCTTTTTTTGTATGTTCCGTGAAGCCTATCATTATTGTATTACTTTTACATCTGAGAAATTGTTACTATTATCATTATTAAATAATAACAACCATATCTGATATCTCGATTTGACAGAAACACAAAAAACCCAACCCAAACCCTGTGTTTCCTTTACCAAACATTTCTGGTGCCTTGGAAAAAGCATTTCCCCTCAAAGCAAGGACTGTGCAGCGCTGCAGACTCAGAGCAGGCAGAGCTCCGGGTTGCTTTCTTTAGTAAAGTTAAATAGCAGATTTCTCATGAAATGAGATCATGGATATAAAGCACTGAGATAGAAAGGGTTTTTACACTGATCAGTTTAACCCATTCATTTGAAATAATCCTAAGGCTGGGATATCACCTCCTGTCAGAGGAATAGATATTAGATGTCTCGTATCACCTAGACTGCTTCTATAACCTGTATGGTGAGCGTGGTGTCTCCGCGGGATGGTTCATCCCACCTAGCTAGACATCTACTGTAGGAAGGAATGAAGAGCTCTCCAGAGGTGTAAATCTTTCTCCGCTGGCTTTAGACAGGCATCTAGAGGAGTTTTTTCAAATAGATATTAAATTTTTAGATAGCTGAAGGTAACTGAGGTGAACACACATGGCTGCCAAAGTTGGGTTAAAACATTTAGGTATCTTGAGACACTGACACCGCTAATCTAGACCAAGGCAGGTCCTCCCTGTCCCGGGCTGAGATAGTGAATCCTTTGTGATATAAAGATAATATTAACGATTATAATTCTAGAACTTCTGTAATTGGTTTTGTAATGATTTTATAAACAGCCTTAAGTGTGAAAGAGGCATGTCTGTGTTTCATACCAGGTACTCCAAAGAAATTCACTACTGTGGTTCCCCAGTAATTATAATAACTTGTACCACAGAAGTGATTCTGCAGCTGTCCCACAACATGCACCTGATATTCTGATTTATGCTGACATCTAACACAATAATTAGAAATAGACCCTCTGGATTTTCTGCTTCCGAACTGCTTTCTCTTCCCTCAGGCTATTTCATGTCTGACATGAAGACCCTTGCTCCAAGAGGAGCTTTCTTCTGACCTCCATGAACCCTGGACACGGGCCTGTTTCCCTTTCTTGTGGTTTGGTTGAGATTGGGTGGAGGAGATGTGGTTGGTGTGAGCATTCCAGCCCCTTGGGTCTGAATTAATTAATCCTGGACAGCATTTTGGGTAAGCACCTTTCAAGAAAGACACTCAACATAAAGCGCTACAGTGACTTGAGTGTTATGAAGAACAGGTAACAGTGCTGGCAATGACCATCAGAGGTTATCTTTGTCTGCTCCCTGCCCCAAGCATGCTCCAGCTGTGACTAAGCCTCTTGGTCAGACATTTGTTTAACCTGTTCTTAATGACCCTTACTTTCAGAGATCCCACCACCTCCCCAGACAACCTCTTCCAGGCTTTCACAGTTCTTCCTGTTTAAAGGAGCTGTTCTTTTTCCCCAATATTTTATCCAAACTCTTTTCCTGCAGTATCAGCCTATCACTCCTCATCTTATCCTCCACTGGCAGACACAAAGTTAGAAATTGCAGAGTCAAGAAAACAGAACAGTGATTTTTCTTTACCGGTTGAGACAGAGGCATCAAACACAGTTGTCAACGTCAATTTGGGCACCACAGATGGCCCCTCTTCAAACATCAGTCAGCTCAGAAAGTGATTTCTGGTTCTCAGTGGAAACAACATCCCCAAGTTGTCGTATCCTGTGAGCTCCCTGCGATAATAGCTTCCAGCAACGTACACCACCATGTGCATACTTCAGTGTGCCAAAGCTCCTGTGACCTGAGGGTAATAAGTCGAGTAGACAGTGGCAGAGGATGGATATTGCAAGGTTCAGCGGGAGTGGGCCTTGTAAAAATTAATTGATTTTAGAACAGATTGCATCCCAGAAGATCTTGACAGTGGGATCCCGGGAGGAAATGGGCAACCATCCATTCTGTAACCTCCACAGCTTTTGTCAGCTTGCAGCTTAGCTTCCCTGCTCCATAGGGTGTTTATAAATCGTATGTAGGAGCCTGTATGGACACATATAGAGACATATGGAGACCTCGTGTTCCCTGGCCCAGGCTTTCCTATACTCCTTCTAATTTAAAGGAACGCCTCTGTTCCTAGCTGTCCTTTTAGTGATTCATGGAGTATTCCTTCGGTATTCTCGTTTTAAAATTGGAATGCAAGTTTAGCAAGGATAGTTTTGTAAGCAGAATGACATTAATTTCACAGAACTGAAGAATTTATTTTAAAGGCAACAGAATTTCTTACTTGATGTCCTTCCAAGTGGTTTTGTAAATAATTTTATTCTCTACTTGGTATAGCGGGGTTGAGTACAGTCCTAATTAAGTGCTTCAGTTTCTACTTTTATCTGTTAGCAGCCTCCTTAGCAATACCAGTTGTAAACAGTTTGAAGCTGGAAACTGTGGTATGCTCACATACTTTCAGCCACATTATGATACAGTGCCACTTGTAAATCTCAAAACATGCTATAAAAGGTTTTTCCCATGGCTTGCCTCAGAGCACTGATGGAAACTGAGGCACAGCGCAGTGATGTGATTTGGTCCAACAGAACTCTTCAAGCCATGGCAGAGCCAAGAAGACCCCCAGAGCCCTCCTGTACCCCTCTCTCTGCTGGTGTCTTTGCTCATGGTTCTCAGGGATTCAATGACGCTTGTACCAATTTTGTGCCTTTGTCTTCACCACTAAATCATGTGTTAAATTCAGTTGAAATTTTCCAGTGGCCTTGGCAGGCATGGAGAGGGCCCTTGTCTGCATTTCCAGGTAGATGTCTGGACAGGCTGGCACACATCGCGACTGCATTAACAAAACCCTTGGTGGAACCACTTTCTACTGCCTTGGAAATTGTAAAGTTTAAGGGAATAATTTTGCTATCACCACTGTTTTCTTTTGTATCCCTCCCCCCAAATAGAGCAATATTTCACCCCATATGAAATGGGCTGTCGCTTTCAGAACAGTGCATTTGACTCCTCTGTGTGACTTTGCCATTTTTGTCTTGTCGTATACTCTGTGTCGGAGGATGATGAATGATTGTAGAGCAAAGTAAAAAAAATAGGCTGAAATCAAAATGTTTCAGCTTTGTTGAAAAAACACATTCCAATTGAGCCAAAGTGGGTTTTTCAAGGAAGTTTCCTAATGGGGAAATTGTAATTGTGAGCAGGGGGAATTGTAAGCTGCTCCAGGGATTTAGTGAAAATATTTATTTTTGCAAAGGATCTTGCAGGAACCTTTTCCATAAACGACCCCCAACAGAGATGCACTAACCCCTCTCCTCGTCCCTGTGAGGATCAGAATGTTTCTTGAGACTTTGGGGATTGGAATTGGGTTTGGGAGCCTTTGGAGAGGAGTGTGCAGTTCTCACTATGCTCTACCACAATATATTGCATTTATCCCACTTCAATGTGGAAAGTGTGTCTTTAATTTCCAGTGAACGAAGATTTGGTTTCCAGTTCTGCCTTGTTTTCACCATATATTTTCCAAACACGCTTTTTTTCCCCCTTTTCATTAATGTTCACCTTTAACCTATTGATTTGCTATAAAAACAAGCCCTTTTATAAAGGAAAGGTAAGAGGAAATGAGGGAAAACATAAACACATTGCAAAAGTAAGGATTTCCCAGAATAAACCCACATATAACACAAATATATGATGTAGCTTCTTTTATTAGCACTGTAAAAAAGAAGGCAGGGAAAAATGTGAAAATACATTAGGGATTTTAAAGCCAAGCAAATCAATTAGTCATTACTGACATAAATTTCCCTTTCTTGGGGACGTTCAACCTTCTCATATCCCGTGGATGAACTCTAAAGCACCTGTAGTAGATCTGTTTTCAGTAAAGAGATTTAAACTACTGTAGATGTTTTTCCAAGGAAAATACAATGTTGACAGAATAATGCGTGGAAGAAGAGGCTACTAAGGCAGCTGCTATAAATTGCCAACATTGTAATCCCTCTTGCAACACGCCCAACTTCACAGGATGTGCATTTGTTGTTGTTCTACATATGGTTTTGAGTAAAAGTAATTTACGCCCCCCCCCCCCCCCCCCCATGACAAAAACTAAGCATGCCCTGCGATTGAAAAGGAAGGGTCCTCCCCTCTCCTCCCTCCCCTCCCGGAGCACTGGAACAATGATGCTCATTTTGAAAAGCAGCGTCACGTTTTCACAAGTATCTCCGTAACGTGGACAGATGGCTGCGGTGCTGCCGTGGGTTAGGACATGAGTGTTCCCAGCTGCCCCGGCAGGTCCTGGCCGTGTGCTGAGGGCTCAGGTGGTCCCCCCAGGATGCCCAATTTTGCTTGTGCTGCCACCGGAGGGGGGGTCTGTGGTAGTGCCCCCACCATGGGCACACAGTGCTTTCTGTGGTCCCCCACGTCTGCCAGGGCAGGGCAACAACCACCGGGTGAGATGGTGGGAACCTCTTCCACCATCCTGGTGTAGTTTGGCTGTTGAACCTTCCTACTCCTACCTCCTTTCCCCCAAAGCAATTTTAGTGTCTTAACCTTGGACACAGTAAGGCACTTATAAACCCTTCTGTGTAGCCAAAGCTGATTCAGTGCTCTTACAGGTTTGTTTTTTTTAAGCAAAGATTCTAATTTAAGCATTCCCAGCCCTTTCTCCTGGTGGATGCACCCCTAAACCCCGCTGTCTGTAGCTGGATTCATTTTCTGATGGATCATTTCCCCTGTCTTCTTCACCATGTGGCTGCAGAAACAGCCCATGGCTGGTTCAGCCCCACTGCTGCTCCTTGGGAAATCACTGCCCAGGGCTTCCTGAGCCAGGATGGGGTTTGGACCCCTCAGGGGGGATCTGGGAATGCTGCTCCCGAGCACAGGAGTGCCCTGGATCCATAAGCTCACAAAAATATCCCCAGAACAGAACTGTAAAACAGACAGGGGAAAAGGATTTTGTGGCAGAGCCTGTTTTTTGGGTGTGGAGTGCGTGCAGCACGGGAGTGCCTGTTGGATGGGAGACCAAGAGTAGGAGCATGAGGCGGCAAGCGCCACGCTCTCCTTTCCCAACTGTTGTCTTTTGCAGGAGCCTTGCTCTGGCTCCTTCTCAGCTATTCTGGTCTCAGCTCCAAGGACTGTTTCTACTATGGCTTGTAATCCAATAACTTTTCCATGTAAAATGCTTTAGCAATTGCAGCAACGATCAGCACCCAGGACTCTTCTCCAGCACCTTTGAGCAGATGCAGCCAAACCAAACTCCCTCCTTCGATCCCTTATCCCAGCAGCTCTTGAGGTGCCTCCTACGTGACCACATGGAAAGGGACGGGGATGCTCCCACCCCGTCTGCTGGTGTGCCTTCGGGGGCTGCGAGTCCGAGCATCTCCAGGACGAGGCGGGAACCGAAACGCCAATCTCCCCTCTCCAGTGTGAGTGCCCAAACCACGAGGCTGGGTTAAGAGATCCGGGCTGTGCAATCTGTGGGACCACTTCGGAAGCAGCTCCCACACCGCTGCTGCTGCATGGGGGAAGCCGAATCGCGGCCACGGCAGTAAGCGAACAGCCAGGGTTCTGCAGCGGGCAGTGCCCCAGCACTGCTGGACTGAGCTGCGTGCCAGCCTTGGGCACTGCACGGCACTGCTGCACCCCGGGAGAGGAGTGAGAATAGGGGAGATAAATAAACTGCCGCTGGCGTCAGGCATCAAGAGGGTTTCACGGCATGGCAGGGGAATTTGCATTTTTTAACCAGGCAAGCTTTTTTTTTTTTTTTCCTGTTTGTGGTGGTTTTGGTTTTTGGGTTTTTTTTATTCCCCCTAAATAAATAAGGAATTTTTTCTCCTGTAGAAAATAATTTCTGTAGGGGAAAAAAAATAATATGTGCTTCACACACACAGACACACACACAGAAACCATGCAGTTAGTGGGAATCCCAATTGTCTGTGGAAAAACAATGTGGATGGATGTTTCTGGCTGTTTGCGATGAGCCCCCCAGCCGATGGCTCTGATCTGGCCTCCCCAGCATGAAAGTCTCAGGAGGAAAAGGTTTCCCCATGTTGTTCTGTTTTGGAGATGCTTTACCTCCAGAGGTGCCTTCCTGGGGACCATGGGGTGCCCGTGGGGAGGGACAAAAAGGTGGCAGGACCTGGGCATGGGAGCAGGAGAATCAAATACTCTTTAGATCGACAAACTACGCGTGGCCGGACTGCGTATGGTCATAAGGCTCCTGCGCGATGCCGTTTGGCCCAAGGTCTGATATTTACCGGTTCGCACTTGCCGTATGGGTCTATGACCTTTTTTTGAAACTTCTTCTTTACGAGTTTATTTTGGCTGGGCTCAGGCATTCATAAAATTCCTTGGGAACGGGAGGTTTGAAGCATGGCTTGTAAAAGGAGGAGAGGGGAGGTGGGAGAATGGATTGAGGAGTTTTCCATTACCCTGTCATAGCCTCCCTAACGCGGGTCTTATGCCTCTGAGCTCCTCTCCAAAAGTGTGGGCTTCGGAAAAGAGAAGAGAGAAAGGGAGGAGGGAGGGGGGGGGAAGCTTCCTTCCCCGTTTGGGAGGCAGGATCCGTCCCCGAGTAGATAGGTCTTTCTCCAGTTTCCCTTGTCAGTCATCCTTCTGCAGCTTTTGGTCTTCGCAGCAGGTCAGCAGAGTTGGTGAATAGCTCGGCAAGCACAAGGCATCTGAAACAAATTAGATCTCTTATAGCCACCCAGAGACTGATGATGGATGGAGGTCTGTATTTACAGCAAAACTAATTGGCAACATACACAGACATCCAAAAAAGTATATTATTTTGCCAGACTTTGGAGTCACTAGGCCCTTTATTTTTTATTGTAGAACATTATACAGCTAGAGATAAAAAAGAACAGTGAAAGTTTTAAATCTAATAAAAGCATTTGACTGCAGAGTAAAAATAACATACACAGAGAAGTTTGATTTGGAATCGAATTTTATTAATGGTCTTTTCTCCGCAAAATGTTTCCAATTAAAAAACAATTCTGAAGTGATGCATTAATAAACTGCTTTTCCCCCCCTCCTTTGGAGAGACTAAGACTTTTAAAGGCTGAGGTGGATAAAAAAAGCCATTGGATGTTATTAAAACATAATTTAATATAACCTAAATATAGTGCTTGCATACCACGGAGAGAAAGCGGGCTGTATAATTGAATTCGAAACAATGATAGTATGTTGACTTTTCAAAGAGAAATATTATCAGATTGTGAGCTGCTGTTCAAAAGACGGGTCTTCTTTAAACACTGAGGCATGTAAGAAGCAATAAAGAGCAAAATCAGCCAGGTTTCCCTGGACAGCATGTGGCAGATTTAGATTTCTCAAAGGCACGAATAGATGTGAAATTGGGAGCATGCGGTAGATGAACAGTCTGGATTCCAACGAGTCATTTGTTTGATTTTTAGATGAACGGCATCTTTGTTTAAAAAAAAAGAGAGAAGGGAAAAATACATAGAGACAGACAGATAAAATGGATGTTGCAGATCTGGTGTCCAAAAAGTGTTTGACAAAATTGTGTATTTCAATCTCATTTGGCAGAGCCTGGCGATGAGTGATGAAAGCTCGCGTAAAGTGTTTTCCGCAGGCTGAGAGCTTTGTTCCCTGATATACATATTTGCATGAGAAATAGGTGAAGGGAAGGTCAAATGCGTGATGAGAAGGGAAGGAGCTTTGGGGTGGGGAGGGAACTCTGATTCCCCCGACCACCTCCACTTCTGTCCCCTTCCTTATTTTTGTTTCAAAGCGGGGATGAGCAGAGCCCATCCAGCTGATCTGCGTTATCATCCTTCTGTGCCAAAACCCCAACTTTCTCTTTACTCACCCGAAAGACAAAAGAACGAGTTCCCTGCCCTACCCCAAACTCCAGCAAACCTCCATCACGAGGAATCCTCCTCCCCAAGCCCAGACAAAGCCGGGGGCTGCGGCGGGCGCAGGGGGACCGGGGAGCACCAGCACCCTGCGGCACCTCTGCCGGCACGGAGCCGGGGGAAAGGAAGGGGTCGTCCTCAGCCCCCGGGGCCTCGTCCCACCCCGGCAGGGTGAAGACCTCTCGATGCACAACTGTATCATTTGCATCCACTTCAACGCCCCTTTCCCCAGCAGCACCGTGTGAAGGGATCTTAGTGCAAATAAGAATTAGACCCATGATCTTCCTCCAAAGGATTATCCCTGATCCCCCATTATTACTATTATTACTGTGTTTGCCGGAGAGGGTTTTCTTATTCTAAGCTTTTTTTTCTTTTCTTTTTTTTTTTTTTTTGGCTGCATCTGGGAAGCCGTCCTTTGTGTAAACAGCTATCAGAATGAGCAGGGGTATGTGATCCATTAGCTCTGCTGAAAACACAATCATTGTGTTATTCCAAGCTGATGAAAATGTCCTCTGTAGTTTTCTCTCCCAATGTCCACATGCCAATCAGCGTTTGTCAGTGATATAATTTTCTCGCATAAACACATCCGTTGTGCAACTTCCACTCTGGGTAAATAGATATAATTCCAAAACCAAATAACACACTTGGAGGGGAACGGGAGATTAGACAGACAGGGAGGTGGAGGGGGAGCAGAGGGGAGTGAAGCTGTGAGGAGAGATCAGCTTTAACTGCAAAGGGAGAAGACAGAAAATTCTTGGGAACGGGCAATACGGCTGGTTTATTTCTTCATACAGCAAAAAAGCCTGGGAAGGCGAATAGTTGGGGCTATTTTTTTAATGAACATTTGTGAACGAGGACCACCATGAATTGCTGAAAGAAGGATGGCTGTTGTTTATGGAATTGGGAAAACATTTTTTTTTCCCAATTTGAAACAGAATAGACAATAAGTTATAAGTGGGGAGGTGCCATTTCCCCTTTTTCACCAGAGGGCCTGCTCAGACGTACTACATTTTTTCCCCCTCCTTGTTCGAAGCTTACATAACCTCCGGGTAATTGTATCTTTGAATCCAATATTGCAGACTTCTGCAAAAGAATGTTTTCCATCCCATATGTTTCCAGTGCGTTTGTGTGTGTGTGTTTGTGTGCAAGGAAATTTGTAAAATAAATCCTTTATTTACATGAGTCCCCAGACTTGGCAGAGCATGAGTATGCCATGTGCATTCATACAGTATACATCTATGACTGTATGTAGTGTAAATTTAAATATATACCCTGCTTACACGCTGTACAAAAGGCGTATGTGTACATAAAAAAAGATTATATGACTGTAGAAAATTTGTCTTTCCTTTAGAGAAATGTCTTACATGTGATCCTATGGGAGAATTAGTCAAGAAAATAGGCTGGTGCTGAAGGAGGAAAAAAAAAATCTATAATTATGTCAGTTTGTGTGCATATACATACACTTTGTGCGTGCATACATACACACTTCTGTGTCTCTCCAGGTCACAGCCCATGCAAAACTGGAAGTCTAAAAGGGCTCCTACATGAGACAAGATCTACCTCTTGTCCCGAGACAGAATAGAACCTATTAACCATTTCCTGAACTGATTCACACTGCCGAAAACATGCTTCTCTGTTCATATTTGTGTGTGCACTTCTCTCCAAACACATGAATTTTAAATTCTCGTCTGCCTTAGAAAGCCAGCTGGGGGGATTTCAGAGGCAACCCAGCCCCGGTGGGCCAGCAGCACGGTCCCATGCCTCCCTCCTCGGGCAGGCAGATTGCAGGCAGCTGCCTGTACGCCCAAACCACGCAAGCCAGCAGTGCTTTCCGCCTCTTTCCATCTGGATGCCATCCTCTCCTCCGGCTGGGGAGATGCTGTGGGTGTCAGCCCGTGCAGCCGGGGTGTTTGCTGCAGGACAGCAGTGCCGCAGCACACGGGTTGAGCATCTCCCAGCGTGGCAGGGGGAGAGGGGCTGCATCAGGGTCCCAGTGAGGTTTTGCAGAGCTTCTCCACTCACCGGGAGGTGGCAACATCCCTAAATGCCTCCTGGCTGCTGTCTTCCCAACCGTGATCGTTGCTCCTGCCAAGAGCGATATCGCCTGTCGCCCTTCTTGCCCGGAGCACCAGCTATCCCAAACCCACTCGTGCCCCCCCTCCGCTGCCAGTGCCCTGTGCAGGGGGCTGCCTGCCTCCTCTGTGGGGGGGACTTTTATGTGATCCCATGGGAACTGATCTGGTTTCAAACACAAGCGCTGGATAACCTGATTTGCATTTTTCCCCATTTGAGGGTCCCTGGCTAGGGGAGGGCAGAGCTGAAATCCTAAACCGCTTTGTGCTTATTTGCTTTATGATCCTGTTGGGTGCAGTGTTTACTCAAATCCGGCAAGCATCTGGATTAGATAATTTGTTGGAAATTAGCGGCGTTTGATGGTTATCGGCCCTTGCGTGATTAAAACCCGGCTGTCAGCATCGTGTTTGGGTTTCAGGAGAACAGGGACACTGGCTGCATGAATCGCCATGCTCAGAGCTGTAGAGAGCAACAGGACTCGTGCCACCCCGGAGGGGATCCATCCAAGAGCCCCCTGCTCTGATGTGGGACTTTCCAGGAGAGACAGAGGTGCAAATCTGCTGAAAAAACCCTTTCAGCCCCCAAGTGACATAGATGAGGAGGGAGTGGGGGGGTACAGGCTGCTGGGGGGCTGCATTTTCTGTCTCACAAATTGTTCAGCTGCTTCTCCCAGATCTGTGCTTTGCTCCTCATATTTACACCAAAGGTGGCCACAGAAGGAATGCAGGAGAGCTTTGCTCACTTTCTACACTTCATTTTTTATTTCTCATATCTGGGGAAGAATTTGGGCAACCCTTCCCACCCCTGCACCCCCACATCCAAACACTAAGAGCATTCACCCTCTTTCCTCCTCTTTCTCTCACCCTTCACTTTGGGGTTGGATCTTGCTCACTTTAAGCTAACTGGGGTTTTAAAGCTGGATGAAATGGTGACAAGCCCAAACCCTGCAGGAGGCGTTTCATCATCACTATATTAATATGGACAGTTTTTACAAGGCTTCATTGAGAAGTTCAGCAAAACACCCGTGACATAGCAGATGTTTTGCTGGTCACAGGGGGAGGAAAGTATTTAAAGACAGAGGACTTTTGGCCAGTGGGGGTCAGCGAGTGAAGTGCCCAAGTGATTTTTGTAGAAGATGGTCAGATACGTTTATATCCTGTGCTGGGAGAGAACTGGGGCTGCTCCCTGCCAGGGCACCCATCTGGCTGTCCTACATGTACGCTCTGCCTGGTGGGATATTTGACAGCAGGAGAAGCCAAGTGAAAGCTTAGGATATTGGATAATTAGAGAGTGATTCTCAGATTTACCAGGTAGATAAATGATTGAAGAGCAAGCTGTATGTATATTTTGCAGGGTAGGGAGAGATATGCATTTATAAATATATATTATTTACAATATATAGGCTTTTAAAGTAGGCTTCCTCATTACACAGACTCTCAAGAATTAGTATTTCCAGCTGTGCACATATAGATGTATTCAATGTATAGTATACAACAACAAAAGATTGACTCTGTATGTGGCATATGCATTTTAAGAAGGGAGTTAAATCTTTCTTAAAGCCATAAGAGAAGAAAGCATAAAGGTAATAAGCTCTTTTACTTTGAAAGCTCTGCAGTTTTTTTGGTACACTGTCATAGTTCTAGTAAATAAGCAGAGCTGAAATATAAAGGATTTGTTGGTTTTCTTTATTTTTTTTAAATATAATGTAACAAGCTCTCTTGAGAAGGGACTCCAAATAATTAATGATCTCTGCAGTTAAGTTCTGAAAGCTTGTTTTTTGTATGTGAAGTACACAGCTGCCTTCATGTCAGGGGTATGGGAAGTTCACACAACCCTCCAAATGCCCTAGTATGATGCTGGCAACAGAATTTGTTTATGATTTGCCACCCTTTTCTAAATGCCAATATTTCAGTCTGGTGGTATATTTTGCCAATAGACAGAATCAGCAGGTAAGAAAAATCATGAAGGGTTTTTTTTAATATTAAAAAATAAGGGACATTTTGTCCCTTCCTTCTGAAGGAAATCTTTGCATTGGGATGAATTTTGAGTTCATGCAGCTTCAGCCTGGATCGTGGTGGGATGTCTCTGAAATCCCTGTGTGTTGTGCACATCCTATGCAAGAAGAGCAAAACAAGGCTTTGAGGTGACTGACAGCCACAAGACTTAGTCCATAAACTCGGGTGAGTCAGGTGGACGTTGAGCTTTGGGGTCGTTTGGAAGCAGGAGGTGAGAGAAGATTCCCATCATGGAAGGGAATGGGGGGGCCCCCGCTGGCCCCCTCGCTTGCTCCCGTCGGTGTCTGCTGCGGCGGTGCCTGCCAGCTCTCCCTCGCACAAGGAGGGTGGCAGGTTATTCGGTCATCTTTGCGTCAGAACAGCGGCACCGTGGGGAGCCCACGCTGGTGAACCTCATGCAGACCTGCAGGCTGGCCCCACCTGGGCTGCCAGTCTTCTCCAAGGGGGATCTGAGCACTGTACATTTATCAAGGCAAACCCAGAAGGAGCTACGTTATCATCTAGAGACGGGCGTTATCTTTTATCCCTTCATTTTCAAACTGCTGTTGTGCATTTAGGAGCTATTTCTCTAGTTTTCAGTAGCCAGTAGTGGGAACTCCGTAGCCCATGGGCCAAACAAGCCTTGAGCAGACACATCGCATTACCCGGGTCTGTCTGCAGATATCCCCGCCTGGGATGCCTGTAGGTAGGTCCATCCCACATCAGTATGTCTATACGGACCAGTGCATGGCCCTGCAGTGCCGGCGTCTGGGGCAGTTGGGATATGGGGCAGCCCTAGAGCAGACTTTGTATGTGTGTGTTCTCTGCAGGCTTCTGGACCAGGGAAATTATCAAATCATCACCCTCTAAACCTTTCCAATCACTACCCGCCCACAGCTTGATTTCTGGGGCTTTCAGATCTCCAGGCAAGTTTGCTGCCTTGCACTAATGAATACCGCACGCTGAGTGAAAACTCTATCTGCACATCTTTAAATTAAACCAAACCACACACACGCACACACAAAAATCATTTCAGCCTACCCAGTGGGTTTTTGCCTTGCTGCATGTGCAGGATTTCTTATTGATGTGGGAACCGTGCAGCAAAAGAAACTCCTTAAATGTGCATCAGGAGTAGTAATTTCTCCCTGTCGCCTGCAGCATGGATTCAGATGATATGATCATGAAAAAAGGGAATGATTTCCTGCCCCATGGAATTTAATTTTATGAATGGAGCTGTGTAACACGGCATAGTAGCTTTAAAAAAACACCATAAAAGACATGACAGGACAAACCAAGTTGTACACTACTCCACCATACGGAAAACAAAGCTAACTTCTATGTTTTGGCTTCCTTGTTTGCCCTTTCATTGTTCCTTGATGGTAAAACTCTTGCATTATGATTTTCAGAAGCACATAGCACAGAACGGTTTATGATGTTTACTTAGCATATAGGACAATAGATGGAAAAACGCCATAATTTGTGACGCTGACTGCTAAATAAACCTATCATCGTTCACACAGAGTGCTGTTCCACTGGGTAAACAGCCACGTTGCTGGCTGGCAGGAGCAGACCTTCGCCTCCTGGGTCCTCCTCGCCAGAGCTGCACTTCTTCAGGCCTCGAGCCATTGGTGTTTGAAGAGAGATGCCTTTTGACTCCAGTGGGGCAGTGCTGGCACTGCACAAGCTCTTTGTCCATATTTAGATAAAATAAAGATCCCTGAAAGGCTTCCCGGCACAAAAAAAACCTCATGTGGCGCTTCACAATAGCTGCCGACATGGGAAAGTTGCAGGGAGGCCCCCAACCAACAACTTAGATGTAAAGGCCTTGGGGCTGGGGGCAGTTCAGATGTGGAGCCAGGTCCACGTTGTACCCCTGGTCCCCAACTCTCCGAGGCCTTCCTGGACCCCCAGCTATCAGCATGCCCATGTCTGATTTACCAGGATAAGAAATCTGCTCATCTCCACTTTGATTTATGAAGTCATCTTTAGTGCATCAGGGCAGGTTGGAGTTCAAAACGACAAAACTGCATATGGTGCTTTTTCCGTGAGACTTTGGGTAAGGCCTTCTCCAAAGAGCAAATATTGCAGTTAAGGAACTGAATTGTGAGTGTGTCTGAGGAAGCATGTCCAGTGAATTTTACACATGCTTGAATTACTGAATCCTGGAAGAGAGAGTGGGAATGGACCTTGAGAAGGTATTGATTTGTTCTCCTCATCCAGGACCTAAACAGTCAGACATAACCCATTCCTGGCACATGCACGTCAAACCTCTTATTAAAACTCTCTAATGATGGAGATACCATAAATTCCATCAGCAACCTCTTCCAGTGCTCCCCGTCTCCACCTTGAACAGCTTGCCCTGTGATGTCTCACATCCCCTCTTTGCTGCAGCTCAAGGGCAAGATTTTTTGTCTCCTTCCCATAGGAGACACAGAGGTCTATAACCTCCCTCTTCTCATTCATGGGTTTGTGGACTGTTAGACTGTGTCCTCTTTGCATTTTCTAGACTGAACGAACCCACTCATTTTCAACCATTTCTCATATACTATGTTTTCTAGATTTCTGACCCACTTTTTGTGGCTGTTGCACTCCTCTGGATTCAAGCCGCTCCATGCCTTTCTCAAGGACCTCCCCGCAAGTCTGACTGTCCCTGGATTTGATCAGCTCTGATCAAAAGTTGGTTATGGACCATCTTTGTGGTTTTGACTTGAACTGGATCCAAAGCAAACAAATCCCATGGCATTTTTTCCCATTGGTCCCTTGGGACGTGGCAGTTTTAAAGCAGTAGCAGAAGAAAAACAGTGGAGATCTTCCTGGTAGTGAGCAGTGGGACAGGCTTAGCTCATGTGTCTTGCATAAGATACCCTGGTTTATTAATTTCAGCATGAGGCGAAGTTTTTCTCTTTGACACGCCACACTGGCTTTTGATCAGCCAGAAGCAGTGGCATAGAGGAGAGGGAGGGACTGTTCAAGTGTTGAACTTTGCCCACAGCCTTACTGAAATAACAGCCCTCCTGGTTTGCTTTGTCACGCGTCATCCAGCTCACAAACAGCAATTTGCCAGACTCCAGATAGACTGTATAAAACCATTCAGTATGGCCTGTTTGACATGGGTCTGCCAGTGTCCGCTCTGGAAGTGGTTTTTAGCTGGTTGTAGCATAAATAGTGTAACCGGTTATCAGCCAAACTGCTTGCACGCACATGGTTGATAACATCCAGACAGCATGGATTTATCCAATCTCATGTCAAATCAGTCTAGATTTTTCTCCTGACAGGGTAATACATTCTCGTAGGCAGGGAAGCTACAGTTGGGGTCTTCTGTCTTGACTTTAGCATCAGCCCATGTGATGTTCCCATAAACACAAGGGTTCAGTCAATACTGGTTATGCTGTACTGTTGCACTGGCTGTGGAGAGAAGTGCAGCTAAGCTGACTGCGTCATAAAAAGCATTCTGACAAAACCAGACATTGTTTGCCTTTTTTCAGGCTATTTTCTTCTTATTATTATTCAAAAAGCCTGTCTTCTGAGGGTAGAAACTTTCTAGTTGCACTTCAGTAAAAAAAAAAAAAAAAAAAATTAAAAAAAAAAGTATAATGACACCTCTAATAAAATAACCAGGAAAGTTTCCTCTAAGAGCATGTCATTATGTCAACTCTGTTCAGCGGAGAAGCATTGCATTCGGTAAATATATATTCGGGAGCTACTTTGTGATCATTGACATTTGACATTGTTCTTACATCTCTCCCTATTAGCATGTTTCTGTTTGGAGTGTACTTGACCTATTTCAGAAATATTCCTCATCTTTTCCCATTATTTACTGAGCAGCAATAACCCTGGAAAGAACTACTGCATTTTACAGGCTGCAAAGTTTCATGGAAACAAGAGGCCCCTCTTGTGTCGCTTAAGTAGCTCATCTGTGAAGGTAAATATATTCCTGGATTTAATTAGGAGTTGCAGTATTAATATTTATGCAGATAAAACTAGGTGGGGAGGGAGGAGAAGGAAGAGGGAGTAATGGCGTAGTTGTCGTTGCTGAAGTGAACTGACCAATTCATTCTTCATGAGGGACACCGCAGCCAAATCTCTCGGATCTCTTGCACGAAAAAACTCTTTAACTCCTGGCTCCTAACGGAGGGCTGGGACCAAGTCAGGGGTCCAAACACACAGCTTGCACCAAAGGCTTGTTTTGCTTCATGTTTAAATGCTATTTTTCATGCAGAGACAAATTTGAAGGCCAAATGACAGTGTTTTGAACACAGATCCTCTAGGGAGTATGGAGAAGGGAATTTCAGACACTGGAGCAACAGGAGAGATCTAATGTATTCTGTCTCATGTTGGATATGATTTTTGCATGCTGCAATACTTTTCTGGATATTAGTGGGGTTTGAGTCATGAGATGAAAAGGCAAAATCTTCCACTGTTTTGTGACTAATAATGGAAGATAAAGATTCAGCCCTAATGTTTTTTATTAAGATTTTGAAGCTGTAAGATTTTTAAGTAGTTCCTCGATATAGTTTTCAGACACCTTTTCATTTCTGACTTGTTGAGCTGGAACATATTGTCCATTTTCAAATTCTCACACACAGAAAAAAGATTTGAGTCTGCACTGACCCTTGAAACCCAGAGACAGTTCAGGTCTTTCTGATCTTGCATTTTCACACCCAGAAGAGATAGTAGGAACCTCCCAGCTTGGACCTGACCTGTTTTATTCTCACTCTGACCTTGCACCCCCCAGTACAAAACTTGGTTGGGAAAGGTTTGGAGGTACATAAAACAAGGGAACTCATCATCCATCCTTCATAAGTGGTGTCACTGTGAGCTTAAATATGAGCATGAGGAGTTCAAAGGTGGTATCCCACATTCATATAATGTGTGATGGAGAGTCCCGGCACATCAGAAGTTAGAGATCACTTGAGAACACAAAGCTGTGTCAAAAGCAACAGGGAAAACATGCTCTTCCTCGCTCAAAGAACAGTTCACCTCTTTGTTCTCCCTTTTGTACCCAGGCTGCACCTGGCCCTCTTCGATTTTAATTATCAGGTATGCTGCTCTGGGGGAGCTTGGGGCCGACCGTGTTAGAAAGCATCACCTTCCTTTCAGGCACAGCTTCAGCTCTTTGTTCTGCTCTCATAGGGTAATTGGATGCTAATAAATCAGCTCTCTGGTTCACCATATTTAAAATGCTTCTAGTCATTCAATTGACTGGAAAAAAAATTACACTCTCGTCTCTTTATTCCCTTTCCTTGGTTTGCTCTGTGCTTTTCTTCCATCCTTCCCGCTAAGACCAACACCGTTACCTCCATTCTGGAGATCAGCTTTTGCTCCCATGCAGTTCAGTTACTTTGTTGGACAGAAAAGGAGAAAGATGCTTCAGGCCCAGCCCTTTTCTTCTGCTTTATGTTCCCCTGGGGAAGTCACTTGCATCCACCACAAGTCTTCCCCACTCCAAGGTCCTACGTGGCAGAGGTAGGAAGCCGGAGACAACCACCAGCTCTGTGCAAGCCTGAAAGCAGTCCCATGCCCCACGCCTGTCAAGAACATGGGGTGTCCTTCCATCATGTGGCAAGGCACGGGGCACGTTGCACAATCGTTCGCCCCCTCCCACCCGCCTACTCGGGGGCTGCAGCCTCTAAGTTGCAATACGATAGACCATAATCTCATCCTACCCCTCTGCAAAATCTGATGACAATAGAGTTACCTGCTTCGGGCAGGGACTGTAGTTGGGGGGAATGAAGTTGTGTCCATCCTTAAGAACGGACCAAGCCAGGAGGACCCAGCTCTCCGAGGGGGCAGTCTTGACTCCACGGGAATGGCAGAATCTGGCCATAAATAGTGTGCACCACAAAGACATGCAGGGGAAAAAAAAAAAAAAAACCACTTAGCAACAACAGCAACAGTTGCCACTGCAATTATTCTAGCAAATGACAGTAATTTGCGCTGACCACACTGTGGTCTGCCTATACCTTGCCAACTTGTTCTTGCTCCAGCCATTAATATCAGTTTATTTTGCACACAAAGAAAATAGTTCTCATTTAAAGCTCTCTGCGCGCTTTGTGAGTCATTAATGAAGTCTCATGATATCTATGACCTAAAAAGAGCACTGTGAGCTACTTCTTCTTGAGCAAGAACCACGATCCGCTGCTTGTCAGAGGAACTCATTTATCACTTCTTGTCCCTCATATTTGTGGCCCCGTTCTTTGGAATAATAAGAGCTTGGCTTGAGGAATGGGCATGAAATGTGGTTGTGTTTAAAATTTGTTTATTTTCATTGTTTTTCTTTAGCTTTGTTCTTGGAGCCTGTACAATAAAGGCAAATAATTTAAAGGACACAGAGGGCTGGAGTTTGGTTTTATACAGAGTGTGGGAGGCTAACAGAAAAGCTATAGCCAAGTGAAGGGACTGCATTCAGCGAGGCCGAGGTGAACTGAAGTATTTAAAGACTCTGGAGGACTTGGAGTTGGAATAACTTCCATCTTCCCTCTCAGCTTGTAACTCACACCCGGCTCACACCCAGGCTGAACTCACGCCCGGCTACTGCGGGGGAAGTTACACCTTTTAAGTCATCGGCTGCAAAACCGGCTCAAGTGGCCAAAAGGAGCTCAAGTTGGGCAAACTCACCTGCTGAATCATGTGGCCAAAAGCAACAGGGAAGAGACACTAAGCAGGTATGAATCACTGCTAATCACTCTCTTGAGCTAATTGACACATTCCTAAAATTCCTCTCCAGGTTCTTGGCAGTCTGAGCTCCGTTGCTTTCTTCAGCCGTCAGCAAAGGGAAAGGCACATAGCAGTGTCAGAAAGTCTTATTTTTTTGTAAATAAACAGACACCACTGCTGCCTGTGAGGGTTGCATGACAGTAGCCTTACCCCAGATCGCATTTGTGAGACCTGTAGAGTTGCTTAAGGGAAAGACGACAGCCAGCGAGTGCAAGGAGTGTCCTTGGCTCAGGATACGCAGCGTGAAACCTTCGACTGCTGCAGAGCCAGAACAGACCGCGTCTTCTGGGGAAGGAGGCTTCTTTCTCCTGGGGTTCTCAGCCCACAGTGCGAAGGTCCAAGAGGCTACTTTGAGATGCTTTCAAATGCCATCTGAGAGAGGCTGGTCCATCCTCAGGAGGCTTGAAATTACTGTCCTGTCAATCTGCAAGTTCAAAATGTATCGGAAACTGCTTGGTTAGTGTCAGGTAGCTTGACTCCCTCTAAAGTCAGTGAAGAGGGAGGTGGCTCCTCCAAGCAGATAAGAGAGATAAATTGACTTTGGAGGCAATGACTTAAATACTCCTTCCTATGGCAGAGTCCCACTTAGGTGTTATGATCTCTGCAACACTAAGGACATCTTAAAATACTGACCCCAGGGAGCAGTGGGTCACCAAATGAGCATGCAGACAATGGTGATATTAGGCTTGTACCTGTAATCCTGTGCTGTTTTCTGCCCTGAGGTCTTACACACTGCTTCTAGAAGGGAAGTCCCTCTGGAAAACAGCACTAAGACCTGCTTTTGGCTGTAGACGGTGATTAAAAGTCAGATTTCTGTGGCCAGGCAGAGGATCACTTCTTGCTATTAGAACACATCCAGAGAAGAGGGAGGAAGCACGCCTCCATCCTCTGTTTTTATGTGGTATGTGGGTCGTGACCGTGTTTGCCAGCGATGGGGAAGGCTGAGGTTCAGTTCCTGCCACTGCTGATGTGTGTCCGAAGGGACTGCTCTAACCGCTGCCCAGGGGCAGCTTGGAGGCACCAAAACTATTGAATCTGCAGGAGCTTTGGAGGAACGCCTGTGTCTTTCCTCCTGCAGCCCTCCAGCATGGCTTTTGGAGCTGGAAGTTGTGTCTTCATTTTTTGTGTCGGTGATGACTTTTTTCTTCCACTATTTGCTCTAATTGTTTTTTGGACTCCTGTTTTTTGAACTTGTGCCAGCGAGCTCCGCAGTTTAACAACGCACCTTGTGAAAAGCTTTTCTCGTTTGTCTTAAACCTGCTACAGCATTATTTCTTTGGCTAGTCTCTAATTCTTGTAAACTCAGAAAGAGTTCAGTGTTCCCTGTCTACCTTCTCTGTGAGGTCTGAGGATGTATACTAGTGTAAGTACCCAGGCAAAAATAATTGCTACCACCAGTTTTAAATTGGTATTCTTCCTTCCCTTCCATCACAGATGCTCCCCTCACATATATGTGTAGACTGACGGTTTTCTGTCTTCACTGGCATATTTCTTTACAAATTCATATTGGTTATTTCATTAAGATAAATTAATTAGGAGAGATAGGAGATGGTCTAAGTAAGTTTTTAAGAAACTGCTGTTGATTAAGGTCTATCTAGATTTACTGCATGGCATTCAAACTGATTGTAACTCCTAATATAAGCTGAAAAATTGGGTTACATCAGGTGTTCTCCTTCTAAAGCAACAGACAAATTAAAGCTGCTATATTCCCTTAGTTTTTCTAACAACATATTTCTCTCAATGAAACAACTGCTATGACTACACTTCAGCTGAATGAGTTCTGTATTGTCCTTTTTAAAAAGCACTGAGCTCAGCACAAGTCCCTGCAAAGTTACGTGGTTTGTTTTTGTCTCATTTCAGTTTAGACATATGGCTAATCATGCTTGAAAACCACGTAATCTTATCCAGGGCAAAATTCATATCATTATGTAGGGAGAGTTCAAGTGTTTCCCCCTTATTTTGAAATAATGTTAAACTGGGATTACACTGTATTATGTTCCTTTTGGACCTTAAATGTCCATGTGCATTCATATCAGCAGTCTGGCTGTCACATCTGTACTTACTGCCTCAGTGAGTAACAGTGAAGGAAACCAGCATATTAGCTCCTGGAACAAATGGGGTCTTTTCTTTATAAGAAGATAGCTGGGACATAACTAAATATAACCGCTCCCTGTTCTTCTTAATGGAGAGCTAAGTGACATGACAGATGTCATGTCAGGTGACAGCTAAGTGAGTATTAATGATCTCCCAGGCAGCTGAAATTTTAGAATATAAAAACATATCCTACCCTCTTAAGAAAATTCTCATTGTACATTTTTGAATAAAAAGTTAATATTTTTGAGCAGCATGTTAGTACCATTTTTTTTTATTAAATTTAAAAGTAGCCTGTATACCACAATAATAAACACACAGCCATCTGTGCCTGCTACACCCAGAATCAACTGTACATTTTTGCAACTGAAATACATGCACAGAACTAAATGGATATATAGCATGGACATCTAAACACATAGATTTATTTTGTCAGACATGCAGAATGGTATGTGATGTACACGGACATATTTTGTGTATTCAGCACTATGACTGTGCTCATAAACGCACACATCTCTGCAGGTACCTGTAGGTAAAGTCATGTAATTATCTGCATTGAGGTCTCATGTCAGAGCTCTGAGGTTTTTGATCTAATTCTCTGTGGAAAGAATTACTCGCATGTACCTTTGTGGTGGATATTGATTTATAGATCACGCGTATGGCAGATTTATGTGCTGCGCTTTGCCCGCGCACACACCTATGTTGGCCAGGACTGGTAGGGCAGGTACGGGAATATCTATATAATATACATATCAGTGCATTATGAGCAGCTCATTGAGTTTAGCGCGGTACTCCTTCTGCTGCTTTTGTGCAGTTCATTATAGAAACGTACTTGAGTTTGCTCAGTTGCTTATCCCAAAGGCCAACTTTTGATCTTCTCTTGGGAACCTGTCGCACTGCCTTGGTTTCTAGGTACCACAGCCAATGTGTTTACCAACTCTTTTTCTCTTTCTCGCCCTTTCTATTATGCGTCCCCTTTTTTCTGCCACACAAAAGCTCTGTGCGGTGCTTGTGTGTGGTCCCCAAGAGATGCGGGCCCGGCGAGGAGCTGGTTTTCGGTGAGGCGCTGGGCTGGAGGATCTGTGAACCCGTGCAATTAGCAGTTTAGATCCAGGACCCCACGTGTGGGAGCGGGGCCCGCGGTTGTGCCGGAGCGATGGGGACAGCCGCCCTCCGGGCGAGTGCACCGACCCCTGGCAGAAGGGTCACCCCGCGCCACAGACAGCCCCCGAGCTCAGGAAAAACCCAGAGATCAGAGCCGCGATCTGTAGCGGGGTGTCCTTCCCCCCCCCGCCACCCCATGCACAACACATGGATTCAGAAAGGGATCATTTGGAAAGCATTTGCAAACATATGGGTCGTTTTTAAGTCAAGACTTCTTTAATTCACTGTGTTTCCTAGTTTTTTCGGAGGGAGGGGTTTTGGAGGTTTTGGGGAGGGTTGTTTTGTTTTGGTTGGGGGGGGCAAAAAGACTGGCTGGGGGAAAAAAAAAAAAAAAAAAGAGGAGGGCTGAGTGGTGGAATAAAGAGCACAGCAAAGCTACCCCAAAGCAGCTTGTTCCCAACTCATGTCCCTTACACAGAGATTAAAAGAACAAACACTCCGCTCTTCTTAATGATGGCATTACCAAGTATAATTAATTAGAAGGGTAGCAAAAGGAATCACATCCCTGATGCTAATTACTTTCCTAAAAGGATAATATGCTCTTATGTTACCAGTCTAGATCTGACAGAAATATGTCTATTACTGCTACCACTGCTAATAATCAAGTGGTAAAATAAAATACCCAAGGGACGTACATGCCTGGGTTTATTTATATGCATATATGTATACATACACGTGCATATAATGATACCCTCACTATATAAAAGCATGATGTGTACAAATACACATGCGTTATCACCTTATGTTTATAAATTTGTAGCTAGAGTGTTTCTTTAGACATATATGTTGACAGACAGCCCGGCAGAAAGACAAATATTTATTACACCGCTTCTCTGCAGTGCTACTGCCAAAGGAAGGGAGCGATAAACAAAAGCTCCTGCACCTTTGCCACCCTTGGCTTGTGCAATTAGGTCTGGGGTAGGAGCAGGGCTGTGTTTTCCTTTTCTTGGATGGAGATGTGATGGCCCATTAGGCTGGTTCATGAAGAACTAATGACTGGATGGCATTGATTTGCCGAGGAATTTTAGCTGCAGTAAATGATCAACGTCCTTCAGCCAAAGGTTTGTCTCAGCAGGCTGGACATATTTTGCGTAGCCTGCTCTGGTTACTGTGAAGGATTGCTAAATAAATGGTGGGTTAGCAGTTAAAACACACACAGGCTTCGGGTATTCAGTGGGAGACCCGTGTTGTGGAGTTGGTGTTATAATCACTTTAAGAAGTTGGAAGGCAGGTATAATGCAGCCTGAGTAAAATCCTGGCTCTCAAATGACTTTACTGCATACACATACAGTGCAGGGGTCTATGGTTGTTACTACAAGTGCATCTACCTGTTTATCGACATCCTTCCCCCACCTCCTTGTGTGTATGAGCACGCAGATGTGATGGACCTGTGGATGTGCATACGTGTGTTCACATCCAGATGTGGTGGACCTGTGGATGTGCATACGTGTGTTCACATCCACATGTGCGTACACACATCCCTCTGTGCACACTCGTACCAACCATATGTGCATGTGTGTAATACCTACGTGCACAGATATGTTTCAGTCTGTGAGCGTATCTGTGCCCAGGCTGCACATTTGTGCACAAATGCATGTATGCGTAGGTGCAGATATATATCCCTATGCATTTTGGCAGCAGGAGAAAATAGAGCTCTGTGTGTGTATGCAGGTGTGTGCCACATGCATGAGCATAGACTTGACATGTTGTTAGTTGTTTCCCATCCTTCCAGACAGCTTCCCAAAATATCACTCTTTCACCCCATTCCTGCCTCCCAATCCTGCTATTCCCCCAGATTGCGAATTTTTTTCGGGACTTGAGGCCTTTGCCCAGTGATCCTCAGTGAGCAGAAAGCAGTAAGTGCAATTTAATGTATTATTTATGAGTGGTGGGAAAGTCTAAGGGGGTTTTAATCTCTGCTTCTCCACTTCCTTCCCAGCTGAAAACCATTTCACCTCCCTTCCCAGATATTCAGCTCCAGTGTGCTCCCCCACCCCACTCCCATCTGCGCCTTATTTGTACAAATGTTCTCGTGTCTTTAGAAATCATCTTCAAAAAAAAAAAGAGAGAGGAAAAAAAAGAAAAGAAACCCCCTCACCAAACCCATATTGTACTTAAACATTTGTGAAGATTTTGTTTCCCTCAATATGGAAGCGAGAGGGGGCTCTGGGAGGGGCTTTCGTGGAGAAATGTCTCATTCAGTCTGCTGAGCCCCCTCCTTGAAGTTTCTTTTCAAGGCTGTTGGAAAGTTGGGCAAACTGAAAAGCAAAACAATAATTAGAGATAATTGCTTGTGTCCAAACACAGGCATCAAAGCCTCGGGGGTCTCATTTGTGATGGGCCTTGGTGTGTGATCCAAAAAAAAAAAAAAAAAAAAAAAAGGTAAAAAAAAAAAAAGGTGACCCTTATTTTATTTATTGAGTGGGGGAACAGAGAGAAAGTGCCAGATGGAAGGACCTCAGAGCAATCTCCAACAGCTCAGCCCTGCCTGCTTGGGCGAACAGGCACTGAGGCCAGGATAAAAGGGATAGAAAGCAGGGTCAGGAGAGGTTGCATAATTACTAGGGTGGAGGTAAAAGGGGCGAGGGGGGAGACAAGGGTCTCTCTGGCCCCACCGTGGGGATTTGTGCAGCCCCGCAGCTCTGTGTAGCTGGTGACATCCCTGGTACCCAGGATAGGTACTAGGGATGCTGCAGGATGCCACATCAGGGGATGGTCCACGAGTCCTGATTTTCAGGGGGCTGAATCGCCCCCTTTCCCTTCCTCCAAGCCAGATCCCTACTGTGGATCCAAGCGGACACAGATCCAAGGGGCTCTGCCCCTGCCTCCTCCCTGATGGGATGCGCTGCCAGCACGAACGCAGCAACCCCCGGGTTACCCACAGTGCAGGCAGCACTGAATCCCTGGTGTTTTTACTGAAAACATGTCAGTGAGGGGGACTGGGAAAAGAAATAAGGGGAAAAGGTTGTAAAAGGAGGGGATAGCATAATAAAAAATTCCACCCAAACCAGTGAAACGGTCTCATCCCCTAGGCCTTACTGGGAAGATGCGTTGCCCTGGCTGCAAATGATGCAGGCAGGGGTCTGGGCAAGGATGGGGGTGTCCGATTTAGGGGGACTGGACCCCTTTCGAGGGGGCCACAGGAGGCTGAAGGAAAGCAGCAGATAAGAGCAAACGAGCAGGGGCATCCCTGTAGGACAGGGATAACGGGACGAGGCGGGGGGGGGGGGGACTCCCCAGGGAACCCTTGGCTCTTCTCCGGTTTTCAAAGGCAACCGGTTCACATGATAAGACGTGACCAAGGTTTCTCCTCGCCCCGCCTGTCCCTCGGTAATGGGCTTGTAATGACCTAAACGATTTGCTGATTAGGGACAATAAATCTGCCTTTCCCTGAGGGGTGTCCCTCACCGGGGTAGCAGCGGGGAGGGCTGGGGCCAGGGGGACATAGCAGGAGCAGGAAGGTGACAGTGTTTGTTTATTCGGGCTGCTGGGAATTTGGCTGCGGAGCTGGAGGCATTTATTTCGCCATCCACCCCCCACACACCTTGCCAGGGGGGCAATACCGGGGCTCGGCTCGCTCCTCCAGGGACAGGTTAAAGAGAAAAAGGGAGAGAGAAGGGGGAAGGAAATAGGAAAGAAACAACGAGTAAAAAACCCCGACGGCTCTTCTTTGCCCCGGCCCCCCCCCCCCCCAAGTCTTCCCCCGATCGGCTCCGCGACGCCGCACGGTCCCGCTGCACCCCCTGCGCCCCGCCGGGGGAAATGCACCGGCTCCGCGCCCGGGGCAGCCCTCGGGGAACCGTGCTGCTGTCAGATTAAAAAAAAAAAATAATAAAAAAAATTTAAAAATAGGGAAAACAGTCATCTCACTGTATTAGCTTAAAAGGACTGGATTCTGCAGGACTAGCGCAACGCCCGGTTCATGAGCGCGGTGTCGGGATGTTGCTGGTTATGTGGAAGGGAGGGGAAAAGGGGGGGGTTGGTGGGCCCCCCCCGGGCAGGTGTATGCGGGAAGGTGAGTCCCGGGGTGGCACGGCAGTGGGGTCGGCTGAGATGCCCCAAACGGGGTGGTCTCCCTGCGGAGGAGGGTGGCCGTGCCCTCCCGGCGGTTCAGCTAAGGCTCCGGCATCGCCAGGCACTTCTAATTAGCAAATAAAGATGTTGATCATTAGCCAGCAACAAACCTCCAAGACAGCCGGGTTCTCCCGGGACGCCTCGGAGCCGGGCTGCGGGGCCGAGGGCTGCCTCCCGGTCCGCCGGGGGCTCCGGCCACCATCACCTGGCACGCAGCTGTACCTCTCTTTACATTTCTTTTTTTTTTTTTTTTTTTTTTTTTTTTCTGTAGTTGAGGCGAAATCCGCCGGAGCCTCCCTCAGCACCCCGACCCTTTCCACCGCACAGCCCCTTTTCTAACTGTCCTTCTCGGGATTGACCATCTTCCTCCTCCTCACCCCCCCCCCTTCTCTTTCAGCATCTCTCAGTCTTCCTCCATCTTTCTATTTAGCAACACCCCCGCACACCTTTTGTAATTTTTCTATCCTCCCTCCACTGCCCCCTCCTCCCTGGCTCCCGTCCAGCCGTCCGCGGGCTGGATCCCGACAAGTTTTTTTTTTTCCACACAGTCACATCGGCTGATGCAAAAAGCACTTTACAAAACTGTTGAAAAACGTTTGTCCCGAGTCCCGAGCATTTTTTAAGCCCGATTGATTTTTTACTGCAAACAACGAGTGGCTTTGGATCGGGCTGGCTCCGCGGGGAGAACCTGTAGCCGTCTGTTTCGCTACGATTTTTATTTTATTTTGGTTTTTTTTTTTCATCTTTAATTTCTCTGCAGAGATTTGTTTCCAGATACCCGTTGCCTCCCCCGGGGCAATTGCAGCAGGGGCTGGCAGGGACCCCGGGGGTCCCGGTCCCCCCCTGCCCCGGGGGCTGCTCCGCCGGCGGGACCGGCTCGGTTGCCCCGTGGTTTCGAAATGACATTTCTCCCGGTGAGCCGAGCCAGGCTCCAAAACAAAATCAGCGTGTTTATGTCCCCCGGGGTGAGTTTTCCTTGATAGATGGCTGCCCGGGGCTTCTGCCTCCTACTTCGTCCTGTTCGTTTCCCCATAATTTACAAGTTTTGCGCACAGACACACACACAATTATACCTATATATATATTTATACATATGACACACATGACAAATTCGTAATTCATTACACGATGCATTTGTGAAACATGCGATGAAATACGCCTCATGCGTGTGAGGCACATTATATACACATCACTTGTAATTCGAAATTGTTGTACATACAGTTCTACACACTGTAGAAAATATTTGGAAGTAAATTTATGTATATCCTTAATTTAAGTGTATCCTTCAACTAAATTTAGTACACGTGCTTAGATGAATTATGTTCTTAAATGAGAATTAGAACTATAAATTATAGGAGTGGCGTATTCGCATGACACGCGCAATTACGGATATCTTAAACAGACTTACAGCATCGGTGAATATATACATACACACGATATTTGCAGCAAGACTTCATCAAATACACGGCCGTTCGCGCGTGTATGCCCCTGTAGGTAGAAATGGCCTCCAAATGTATTTATGTGTATATATTTCTACCTCTAAACGACCTTTGAGCTGCACATAATTACCGAAACGACCGTTTGCATACAGACACGCACAAATCCTTCCCCGATCCGCAGGCAGCCGAGGGGGGGGGGGGAGCGAGAGGGAGAGGACGGGACCGAGACCCCCCCCCCCCCGCCGTGTGCCGGGACCTGCCCTCACCGAAACGTGCCTCTTCATCTTCTTCTTCCTCTTCCTCCTCCTCCTCTTCCCCCCCGCCCGCCGGGGAGCGGAGCCGCTCAGCCCCCGGGGGCGGCGGGCAGGGTGGGCTCTGCGGGGCTCCGGGCTCCCCCCTCCTGCGATTTTCCCCCCCCATCCCCGGTGCTTTCTCCCTCCCCATCCCCGGTGCTTCTCCCTCCCCGAGGCTCCCGGGCACAAGCCGGTCCCTTTTCTTCCAGCGGCTCCCGCCGGGAGGTGCCGGTGTCAGCCCCGGCTCGGTGCGGTCCGTCCCCCGTTAGTGTCACCCGGAGCCCGGATTGTGCGTACACCCCGGAGGAGGGGAAAAAGGGAGCAAAGCAAAGCTTCGAGGCTAAATACAGCCCGGCGATGCGCGTTAAGCAAACGTTATTTTAGGGAAGGGGGGCGGCTGCAAAGCTGGAGGCACCGGCTCGCCTTGGGCTTGCGAGCAGAAACGTGGGAGTCTGCTGCTTCTTCGACCCCATAGCTCCTTGTGAAAATCACGAAATCATCAGAAATCCCTCCCTCTTTTCGCCTTCCCCAAGGACTTCAAGGTGGACTCGGTGATTTACACCGAATTCAGGTGCTTTAATGTCAATCAGCGAGGCAGAAAGTTCCCACTCCGCCGCTCCCCGGGCTGGCTGTCGGCAGTTTTCCTCGGCCAACAAATCTCTTGGGTGGAGGGGAGGGAAAACTCTTTTTAACTTCTGCTGCTTAAGGCGCTTCAAGCCGATCCCGGAGCAGGCAGGCGGGGGGAGCCAAAGTCTGTCCCTCCCCGGAGCCGGCTGCGAAATTTCTGCCCTTGGGCACACACATTTTGGTTTTTTGCCTGCCCACCTTGTGCCTCTTTTGCTCTAGAGGCTCAGACGCCGTTTGGAGCGGAGGAGAGGTGAAAGCCACTTGTGGGTTTTGTTTTGATGGGTGACATTCAGAAAATTCGAAGCGGGACCTGTGTGTAGCCAAGGGACCCAGCCAGAAATCCGCGTCGTCTCCCGGTTTTCTCCTTCTGCAGACGGGGAAAATGGTCCCGACTCCGTTCAGCAGCACCGTGGGCCCCCCCACTCCCCCCTCCAGTCCCAACACTGCCCACCAGCACTGCTGGACTTCGGGGTTTCTGCTTTTAACAGATATTTTATGCTTGTCGTCAGCACGGTTTGGCATCCATTCCTTGCTTACGTACCGATTTACACAACATGCAGTATAATGTAAAATACGTATCACACGATATGTAATATATATACAAGAAACACTACACGCACCGTACTCCATATAATATAGAATCTGCGATAATGGGAGGCATGCAGTATAATGTGTAGGATATTGCAGGATGCTATGTCTTGTACGTGTCTTGTATGTAAAGCTCATATTACAAGCTATTAGGTAGGTCGTTTGGTGATCTTAAGATCATTCATAGTCAATTAACCCTTGGGACTAAATTATCCCACACTACTGCTGCCTCAGGTCGATAGCTACGTAATCTTTCAGCCCTAATACATCAGCTGTTTCTGGGGCTGAGGCATGCAAAAATGCTGTGTCTTGCCCCGAATTTTTATATATTTATGTGTGTGTGTTGTCACAATATACAGTGACTATTTCATTGCAAAGCTGTATTGTGTGTGTAGTCACTGTATATGTATATGGATACTATTTCTGTGTAAAACTGTAAAATTTAAAGGTTGACAAGGTCTTTTTGTTAGGAACGGGCATGATTTTGACATATACCCAAAGTTGCCCAAGCTAAAAGCCTGGGGAGGAAAGGAAAATCATTGTGGAGCTAAGCTGCAGCTGAGCCTGAGAAAGGCTGGCTTGCTGGTTGCACTTCGGGGCTATCGTGCCCATGCTAGGACTGGGCAAAAAGCTGGAGGCTTCGTTTTCCAGCTTCTTTAGTGACCTAGCCCACATGGAGGAGAAAGCTATGGGAGCTAAGCCAGCGAAGAGAAGAGCTAGCGTGTCTTCTGGTATGTTGCTAAAGCAACTGTGATCCGAAGCCAGGGATGCACATTATAATTGTCCTTAGGAGCTCAGTTTTCTCTATTGTAGCTGTTTGGGGCTGTAGGAAGAAGAAATCTTTTAACTACCATCATGGGGTGCTGCTTTCGAGAACTATTTTCTTTTCATCTCTGCTAGCGTTTCTTACACGATTTTTGAAGAAATCATTTAAACTTAGGATTTCCGACAGGAATAATACTGAGTGCATATGAGCCTGCATATGCGTGTTTGTAAGTCACAGACAAACACCCACATGGATCCCACAGCCGTCAATAGGAAACACGTGTACGTCCACAGAAAATCAGTTTGCATTTTAGGGACGATATCTGTTTGTGAGTGAAATACAGAAAAATAGAGTAGGGCTGGACACAGACACATCAGCTGGTCACAGCTTTAAAAAAAATAATTTGGGAAGACAGTAACGGCGATCTTTCTCAAAGGCTAATCTATGCAAATTGACAGAAAAACCTATTAATGTTAATGGAGTATCAAGCTGTAAAAACACACGCAGAGTAGAGTTTATTCTCTGCATTAGTTACAGGGTATAATATTTCGATTTCAAACTCTGTAATTATTTGGTCACTAAAGAGCTCTGTTTATTGCTTAGCCATGGCTCAGAGGTTACATTGCAATCTCTGATGTGAGAAGCTTATCGTTGTCTTCTGATCACTGGTAATATTGCATATTTCAAAAAATACATGAATTATTTTATAATCTTTTCTTTTCTGCCTTCTCCTCTAAATTTAAAACCAGATTTCCAGCTTTTGTGGTTAGTTTGTACTGAAAATGACTCATACTCAGACCAGGCCTATTAATTTACTTGAATTGTTGTTTTGAAAGGAAAGAAAAGTTTTTTTAAAGTACCATCAAGTGTGTTTCTTTTCCCCTCCCTAGTGAAATAAGACATATTTTTTTTGCCTTGAGATCTGTGTGCAAAATAATCAGAAACAAACTGGTGGGGGGAGAGGGGAGGGAACCAGAGAGTTGTTCCAACCTTTGACTTTGACTTGTCTGTCTTACAAAGAGGGTTTGTGAGGGGGTTTGTGCAGCACCTTGCCTGCAGGTTCACAAACTTTTGGGGTTATTTTCTGCCATGTAGTGATTCCCCAAGGGGCTACAGTCCAGCTACGCACTGTAAAGTATTCAATGCTTATCTATCTGATGGGCTCAGGAACAAGGGATTTATGATAAAAAGCACTCGTCGGATTACCACCTTCCAGTCATTTAAGGGCTTAAAGAGTAAGATCAGGAAGCCTGCTTTATCCTCCAAACTGTTGACATCTAAGTGTTTGGAGATCTCTTCTTTGCCAAGTGCAAGCCATGGTTTCTGCTCTACAGTGATTCCTATCTGCTTCTGGTTTCTAGCACAGTGTAGTGGGGAAACTGCTGGTTTGACCTTGAGCTTGGTGGAGGAAAATGTGCATACCTATTCTGTATTAATTACCTCTCATTTCCCCCCCACTCTTTCTGAGGGGGAAAACACCCAGGGCCATATAGCAGCCAGAATTAAAGAACGTTTATTTGCATTCAGCCTGGCATGCTGGGGCTCAGCTCTGTCTGGAGAGGCTTAAGATTTTGCTCTATGAGGGTAGGGAATCTCTGTGGAGGCAAGACGACTTAGTGGCTACATTATAATGACATCTTTAATATCCCAGCATGATATAGCCTCATCTGAGGCCAAAATATTGCTTTAACCATTTAACCATCAGATATTACTTTGCAGGTCACTGACCCTGTTGGAGAGCGGAGACCTGACATGGTTCAGTCCCCTTTGGTCTTGACTTACTGATCATCAGATCAGATAGGGCACATCAGATAGGGCTGGAGTCTATTTTGACACCAGAAACACAGTCCCCATGCCATGGCTCTATCCAATAACATTAATCACTTCTAGGGGCCGGTGAATACCACAAGAATGTCCTCAGGGGCTGGACCGTTCTCTAGGGTGGTGGCACTTCCCCTGGTTGGACTTTGGTTCCCATCTCCCTCCAGCCCTAGCAGCATTGCCGCTGAGCCTTAGCTGGCATTGAAGCGCCACCGGCCAATCTCTTAGGCAGTTGCTAATCCCAGGGAAATGCCCTGCACCTCTGCCCTGGCTGTTTAACCCCAGTCTCCACAGGTTTATTTCCTAAATCACAGCTAAGCAGCGTGGCCGGATCAAGCAGCAGTTACTCCCTCAGCTGTTAGCTGAGCAGAGCCAGGGGGAAGTCAGCAATGTGTTAGAGAGATTCTGGACTTCTGGGCTTTGCTGCTCCTTTCTCGGGGAAGTGGGTTTTATTTCTGCATCTGGAGCATGGCTTCCCTCAGCCTTTTCTTCCCTTGTGGATATTGCCACTGGTGAAAGCGCAGTTGGCAAATGCATCCTCTTGGCCCCAGCAGCCCCCCGTTCTGCTTCGGAGTAAGTACCCCCTTGTAACGTACTGCAAAGAGGGTGTGTGCACCCGGGACTGGGATGTCCCTGCATTAAAACCTTCCCAAGCTTCCAGCAGAGGCACAACAAAGCGTCCCACTGACTTCAGTGAAAAAGTATGGGACTGGTTCCCAGGAAACTTAGGGATCCTGCATTGCCCTGTGGCTTCTGGGAGGGATTTGAACCAAAGACTGAAATTAGAAAGCTGCCTGGAGTGAGTTGGTTTCACTCCCACCCCATCCCAATTTTAGATTTTCATCTAAAATCTCATTTTCATTGTGATTATACATTATATGTAATCATAATCTATTTGACAAGCTGGAGTTCTGACTTCAAGCTCTGCTGCCAAAGAGCCATGGATGGAAATAACCAAATAACCTTATATACCTCTGGCACAATGTAGCGTGCAAACAGAGCACAAACACCCCAAATCTGTTGTTCTGTCTTTGATTTTGATTGACTTCGAAGAAACGTTAAGTATAATAATGAGAAGCTGATGACATTGCGGCCTGAGGAATGCACCACTGCTAGAGAACAGATGGTGCAAAGACACTTTTTGGAAACTTTTTTTAAAAATTAACTTGGCACCTGGACCGTTCTTAGGATAAATTCTCAAACTTGGAGCAACCGCAGCACTTGGCAGTTGGGATCCATTGAAAACCATCGATTTTGCTGCAGAGGAATGCAACTCTAGCAAGATACAGATTTCTTTCTCTGTGACCAGTAATACTTCTTCTTGCAGATTTGAGAGGGCTCATCTCTTTTCCTGTATTATAATTGGAAGGAAATCAACAGAATTTAGTTTCACAGCTCTAAAATGATGCGATTTCAGGGATAACTGACTGGGCTTTAAAGTAAATAAGTAATTGTGAAGAGAACGGATCATCAGTTTGTCCTTCAGTTCTGTATTTTATCAAGTTCAGTGGTTTCTGCTCTAATTTTTTACTTAGCAGTCCCACAAGCATTTTCAAGTGGAAGTTAAATCAATCTGCAGTAAATTTAATCCTATTGATAGTACAGTGGCTTTTCTCAATCTTAATTCACTGGCTGCTTATCAATAGTCACAGCCTCTTAGATGACTTCAGGTTCAACAACTGACGTCATTACTGTTATATTGAACCCAGCAAGTTATGGTAGACAAAAGAATCTTGTGAAGAAAAGCATCTGACCTTGGTCTGAAGACTTTCAGTGATAGAGTCTGCCTTATCCTTTGATCAATGATTCTGTGTTAAAAAAATCTATGCTTTATCGCTTATTCAAATTTGCCTGGCATTTACTTCCAAGCAATGAATCTCGCTTGGCATTTCTCAGCTAGATTAAAGAACCGTTCCGTACCTGGTATTTTCTTTTTCCAGCTGTACTTGGACATCCTAGTGAAGTCACCTCTTAATCTTTGTGATAGACTAATCAGATTGAGCTACATAAGTCTCTCACTAGAAGGCATGGTTGGTTTTTGTTTTTTTTTTTACAGCCCTCAAATCATATGGATTTCCATATGGCTTGACATTAGTGGAGATTTATGCTAGCTTGGAATTTAGCTATATATTTCAATTACTGCGAACATTTTGCGGCCTGGTGTGGAACGCGCCTGAGAGCATGACAAATTATTTGTAACATGCATATCTGTTGAACTTGGTTTAGCAATCAAATGGAGTAAAATTCAGCTGCATGCAGATGATCAGCAGAAAGCCCATGTCCCATTAAACTGTTTTCATGGGTTTATGTTCATCTTAAGTGCAACTGAGGCCATGGGAGCAAAGATAAACATTAGCCATTGAGACAGATGCTTAACTTATGCACCTCATTTTTCATGGCCTCAGTGGAGTTGTGCTGATTTACACCAGCCGAAGACCTTGGCCCACAGTAAGTAGCACAAACTGATAAAAGAGTCCAATCCTCAGCTGGCCGCTTATATGAGAACTTGAATGCAACCTCAGTGCTTGGTAATATCTCATTGGAGCCTGAGTCAATACAGCAAGGGGGCATAGTTATAATAGAGCAAAGCTGCAGCAAATTCACAGAATCCTAATTGCTGTAGGGCTTCTGAGGGGGAATCTGGTCCATCATTTTGGTTATTAGCTTCAGGCAGCAGTTTTCCCCTTAAAATTGACACAGAGATAGAGGTAAGGGAAATCCAAATGTTCAGCTGATGGAAGTTGTTTGGATCCCACCCAAATGCTTTCCCTTGGTTATGGAAGCCACCCAGCAAGGTCCTGAGCAGCCATGGGACTCGGTGGCATGTGTTAGCACCCTTTGCAGTCCTGATTTTCCACATATGTACTTTTCCACACAAACATTTGGGTATATACACGTGCATGTAGGCTTGTATAAATAGATGCACGCACAAATCATAGCCATTTATGTTCATATGTGTGTTGTAAATACGTGCATCTAGATAGAGGAATGTGTACATTTCTCTTTTATGCAGAGGGCTATAGATAAGACTGATGCTATGGATAGGAATGTGTGTGTGTTTATGTTAAGCTGATGTCTGGATATGTACACCAGTATGATCAAGAGAATGTGAATAGAAGCGTGTGTGTTTATGTATGCGTGTGTGGAGCTGGTGTGGGGAAGGGCCACTGGGAAATAAATGATACGAAACGTCTGTACATTCCAGGGAAATGTTCGGATCCCTGAGGTTAGGGGATATGCTCTAGTCATAAAAATAAACACACTGGTGTAGCATGCCATTGATATGTGGATAAACTCACTAAGGACGGGTAAAGTTTCAGCTTTCACCTCCTTCTGATGGTGAGCTAGCTGCTTCCCTCGCTGCCTCTTTTGACAGTTCAAAGTAAAATGACACTTTAAATAAGAGGTTAAAGAGCAGAGGAAAACAGAGGTTTTCTGCTTGAACTGGGGGAAATTTGATAAACCAGTCTTCCAGAGATGCCAGCAATTTCAAAAGGCTCCATTTCCTTTTGATAAGGTTTTGAGAGAATAATTCAGAGTAGGATCTGTTAGCCAGAGCTCTTAGCTGCTAAAATATCAGATCAGAGACGGAGCTATTTCCCCAAGACTAACGGTTCATTATTGCATGTATAGCCTATTGTGCTAAGCCCTTTACAAAATCTCTGCACCACCGCTTCTATCTTGCCTTTAAAATCGCACTTAGATTTGCAATGGTCAGAGGGTTTTAATCAGGCAAGACCTGAAGAAAGGTTCGTGTTCTTTAAAGCTTGACCTACTTTTTCCAGCTATGTGTGTTCTAATAAAAGATACTACCTCCTTTTGCAAACATTGCCTTGTTCATACCCCCAGACCATGATGGCTGCACCAACAGTCCCTCAAGAAGAACATGTAGCACAGAAGCTCCCAGAATTGCAGAGGGTGGGAGTTCTGACCTGTCACCATTTGTTGTGTTGAAAGTTCAAACTTTATCAAGTTTCCGTTGATAAAAGTGGCTAACCAGTGGTAAAGAGATGCTATAATGCTGCTCAGATATGAGTAATGTGTTTCATCAGTGGTTATAAACATGTTAATAGGAATGGTTATAGATTGTTAAATATGGTGTTAAATATGTAAAAAGGGTATTAAACCCATCCTACTGGTGTGTATTGAGCAAGACCATTCTATACTTGTACTAGTTCACATTAATGTGTATCAGCTCAAATTCTGCCTCTAGGTCCACTGCAAGAAAATTTGGCAGAATGGGACTGACTCACATTTGAATTCAGGTCTAATGATGTAGATACAACTGGTTCAAGCCACTTTCATCTGTGCACTGACACCTACAGCTCCAACCCTGGGTTGGCAGCGTGAGCAGAACTTACATTTCCAAATTAGCAGTGGGCAAACTCTGATCACTTCAGCTGCACCATGGCTTAAAAACTACCATTCCAAATAACTTAGAAACTCGGCAGCACCTGGGAACTTATTAGCCCTATCTAAGTCACAAAGCCAAGTTTTACAGCTGAATCAAAAACCATCTGGACTCTTTTCCTTGACCCTGAGAAATTTCAGTCAGGGCTTTGTGGCTATCCAGCTACTTTGCTTTGAAACCTGGGGATAGATGTTCTCTTTTAGTGATAAGTCTGCAACTCCATGAGGCTTGGGGAACTCTTCTGTATTGCTGGTAGAAATTACTGGGTATACACGAATATTCCACAGGCCAACGTGTGGATGTTGTTGCCATCAGATGTCTAACGCATAACTTTTTGGACATAGCTCCAGGCACACAGGAGCAGTAGGACTGTAGACGTCCCCATATAGTCAGCCTTGTGGATAATCACAGTGAAAGAACAAATGCATTGGAAGCTTCTCTCATTGATCTTCTTTTGGTCTTTAGAGAAAAGAGGACAGCAGTGGGAATTTGAACAGAATGTGATTTGCTGTAGGTTTGGGGAAGGAGGAAAGCTGAGCTTTCTCATGCTGTGACACTGACTAACTTGAGGTCACTGTTTTGTCAGTGTAAAAAGGAGTGGCAAGTTACATTACTGTATGTTTTTATGCACATTCCCCAGGATCAGAGGGTGATAATGGGGTTGTCAGAGCACCAGTGGGTTGCTCTGATGGACAAAGCGGTTATGGCATGGCTGCAAGAGCCAAACTTTTGACCAGCATGCTCTAACTCACTCCATCTGAAGACAGTGGAAGACCAGATACACCAATCCTTCCTCTGTCAGGTGGATGGAAATGCAACCAAACATTTGAGCAAACTTCAGGTGAGCAGACTTCAGGCATCTCCATTACCTGATGGGACTAGCAGAGGTCGTTCTGCACTACCTGAGGTGCACGCCAATTCTCAGCTCCTGCCCGGGTTCACGTGTGACCCACAAGAAGACACCTCTGTTTTGGCTATGTGCTGAAGGAGGGTGTGCTTGACCTCTGGGTCCAGCCTTGGCCATACCTGAGGACCTTCCTTGGAAGACAGCATCATGGCTCATCGTGCTGTTCTGGTGGAGCATACCTGGGCTGAGGGACAGAATTGGGACAGCTTTGCTGTCAGGTAAAGAGCTGGGTTTGGAGGATGGAAAACGCATGTCCCGTTGGCTGCTCTCTCCCAGGTTTCCTGCATTACACAAGCCAGTGGCTTCAAGCTCTCTGACCAGGTTTCTCCTGGTACAGAAACAACTTTACTAAGCTGTTGGGTGCTCCAGTTGTGGCTGAAAAACTTGAACGTGTGTGAAAGTGGGGAGACTACAACCAGGACATCCAAAATGCTGTCAAGAAAGAGTCAATCAAATGCATAGGTACAAACCCACCACCCTGAAAGCACCAAATCTATCCTCGGCTAGTGTGACTTGCCAACCACATTAATAGGACTATGCTGATTCACATCAGCTGAAAATTTGGCCCACCGCTCACTTGTATGAACTGTGTGGAGGAAGAGATATGCAGGCTATATAAACATGCATCCTATAGATGTGCATGTGTGCAAATAGTGCAGAGAGAAGATAGAAACTGGTATCTGGCTAGGAAAAAATGTATAGCATCTTTCTTTAACAGACTGGAGTGTGACACACTCAGGATCCCTGTTACGGGTGCAATGTACAGCAAACGCTGATTTTCATTCAGGTTTTCGCAATCACTGCTATCTTAACTCCAAGCCTCGTTAAATCAACCTCAGCTGAACTGTGGTACAATGTTACAGTGCAGATCCTCCTGTTCCCCAATGGGAAACTAACTTGGACTCAGGAGCCATCATTTAACCTTGGAGTCTCTGAATCAACAAGGCAGTTTCTGCAGAGACACCTGGCAGCACACGCATTTTATGCTTTACCATGGCTGGTAAATCCTGGGTGGTTAAGTAAACTTAACCTTCATTTATGAAACTTGCGAACCAAAGGGTAAAATGTGCCTTGTGCAAGTAATTACGTAAAGGTCTTAGAGAGTGGAGTTATCACTTAAAGACGCCGGGCATTGCTAATGAGTTGACTGAGAATTGATCTCTCTGTAATTTAGTTATTTATATGCAGTTCCTGTTTTCCATGCTCAGCTATAGGTCAAGCCCACTTTGAACTGCTCAGAGACCCCCAAGTTTGTCAAGCAAAGTCCCAAAGCCGTGGCACAATGATATTTTAGAAAAGTAAATATTGTCCTGAGGGGCTTTAAAAAGGAGGCAAAGCTGTTTGCTTTCTAGCTGGTTCTTTAAACCGGACAACTGCTTCCTGTTACTAAGGGGTCTCTCAGCAACGTGACTTTGCTTCTGTTAAATAGAAAAGAGCTTCAGGAAAAATGTCAGTACCACCTTCCAGGTATTTTCATATCCCAGCGAGCTGGGTAGGAACAGCCTTGGTTTTCTGAACAGAAATACGTGTGCATTATTCTGCAAAAGATGTAGCGTGGGGTATGATGGATCCTGGGTTGTTGGAAGCAATGAAAAAACTCAGGCTGCTACACATTACCTTCAGGGCTAATTTTATGCCAAATGGCTGTGAGCGATGTTCAAAAGCCTGTTTGCTGCCCTACAGATTCATGTCTGGGCATATATCGACACATCACCAGGTGCGTGTGTTATCCCATGTTTGTAGGCTCAGGTGTGGACTTACCGGTGCTGCTACTGAGAGGTCCGTGCAGATGGGCTTTCATTTTCACAAGGGCACCTCATGGGGAGGGACAGGTGATGCTCTGCTATGTAAAGGTACATTTTGGATGCCTGAGCTGGCATCCGTACACCATGAACACCACACTCACGCTGGAACTGGGCGCCTGTGAGAGTGCCCACGCTGCTCCTTTCTGCAGACTCCAAGCCACAGGTTCATACAGCCTGGGCAGACAGAGCCCATGTGAATTCGAGCACACCTGGGCCCAAGTAGCCAGCATCGCCCAGAAGACTAGCTGAGCTGAGGTTTTTGAGCCCAGTATGGCCAAGAACTGTAGAATGCTGCTCGTGCCTGAATGTGGCTATTTGGGAACCGAGCTACAGACTGGCCGTGGCTAAAGTAAAGCCAGCAATGCAGATGGGGAGCCTGGAGTTTACAGGGCTGAGCTTGTTTCAGTCAGTTCTTCACCTGACAACACAGTCATCTGGTAGAGGGCTTTCTTCCTCCTCGAACTGATGTTACTGAAAATACTGGCACTCACGGGCAAGGAGCTGTTTGCAAATAGCTGAGGCTGTGTAAGGGACTCTGCCTACAATGGTGCAAAATTTGCCTTGTAAACACTGATGACTCGCAAAAGGAGGACATTCCTGAGAGCCGGCTGCTGCTGAAAATGGGGCTGGAATTGCCCCCCTCTAACTCACTTCCATAGCTGCTGTGTTGGTTTATGACTCACTAGCGCATATGAACACTTTCAAAACAGTCTTGCTTTGCTCACTCATGTCACTCAAGATTTTTAAATTTAGGTATTGGGTTTTTTTTTTTTGAGAATGACATCTTTGACTTGTAGCAAGTACCCTAGATAGAGCATTGTCCTTTCTCATGCTTCCTTAGTTGTGGTTGAGAGACTGAAGGTACCTGGGGCAGCCAAGTCTCCCAACCTGGCAAATCATGAGGTTTGTTCAGCTTTAACAAACACAGCCTCTGCGGAAGGACTTAAATCAGGCTCTGCCACGCTCCTGTGCCTGCCGTTGCAATTCCTCACCTGCTGAACACCCCTGGGACAGCAGAGGAAGGGTGACGGTGGCACACAGCTTTCTCCACAGGCAGGGCTTAACCCATGGCAGCAGCAGGAGCCTTGCCCTGAGACTTCTTGTGGCTGATGGACATTGTCATGGAGCATCTCTGTTAGATAGTTGTCATCTCTGATGGGTGATTTTTGCCCCAAGAGCCCTTCAAGGGACTCAGGATGGACTAATCCCAGTCTGTATCACCCTGTGTCCTCCCTAGATAGATTTGAGGAACAATTGGGGGTCACGTCAGCTTGATCCTGCTGGTGAACAGACTCCTGAAGGTTGGAGGAAATCTGCAGAAGAGTCTCACTGGCTCTTTCCCCACCAGTTCTTGGTAGCTGGTGCCTCACCTAAAGGTCCGTTTCCAATCGGGTGAAGAGGGAGATTCTCAAACATGTGGCAGCAGCTCTTCAAGGAGAACCTTACCACCATGTGAACCTTAATAACGCACCCTCCCTTCCCTTACGCCTTTAGCAGGCTTCAAATGTCTCCCCTAAATCTTCCCTCAGTGATCCAAGCCCTTTTCTCCATCCCAGCAGCATCCCTCCTTGCTTCTGCAGGAGCTTTGCGGGGCAGCTGATGTGCAGGGAGGAAGGCAGCCTTCGCCATCTAGTGAGCAACACCATCACCGGCAGCTGCAGCTGAAGGAAGGGCTGATCCATGGCTCTGATGAAAAACCTTTTTTCTCACCTCTGGAAGAACGTACTAACATACCAAGCTGAAACCTATATCGTACTCTCCCGCCCACCGTCATTAACATCTTGCTGACAAGCTTTTGTAGAAAGCAAATTACTCTTACCTAGAATTTAAGCATTTCACCTCCTGGGAGGACCGCTGCTGCTAAAGCATGTGTTTTCTCTCCTGCTCTGCTTGGGGCTGCAGTCGGAGCAACGGTAGCACCAAGGGAATGGGGAGACAGATCAGTGTGACATGGTCATTTAGCTAGATATGTAGTACAAAGTCCACAGGTGGTCTGTGGCTCTGTTAAGAATAGAAACAAAATGCTCTGTGATGTACAATGCATGCACTCAGGAGAAATTTTTTTTTCTTTTTTTTTTTTTTCCTTCTTTTTTTCTGGGATGCCCATAAACATACAGGGTCCAAATTCCCTCTATCTCAATTTAAGAAATGTCTGATAAATGAACGCTTCTTTGGAGGGCTTCTAAAGGTTACCTGACATCTGCTGAGAGACACTAATGAGCAGGAAACAGGGCAGGAGCTATTGATAGATCCATTCCTGCCTTCCTGTCTGGTTTTCTACTGCCTGTCCCCTATTTTTAGCCTTGTTTCCAAAGGAAACAGGGGATTGTGTGATTGCTTTGCCCACATCGGTCTATCAGTCCCTGCTTAATCACTCAAACAGGCAGGTTTCAGCCAGGTTTGTGTGTGGAGTAGACTCCTATTAAACCCCTTAGTGTTTTGTGGAAATCAATAGCCAGGGGAGAGGGAAGGACTCCAGATCACCGCTCTGGTTGTTAAACGAGTCCAGCACTTTATCAAGTCCTAGTGAAGCCACACACAAATGGGATTCAGATAATGGGGATTCATAAATTCAACTATAAAGTTACTTGTTATTATTATGGCTAATTAGTACGTTAAATGTATAAAGCATTTTATATAATGTTATATTATTAATTGTGTTGCAACAGCATGTTAACAACCCCTGACTAGGAAGGAGATTCAGTGTGTTACGTGCTGTACAAGTGTGTAACATGCAGATGATCCCAGCCCCGCCGACTTGGTGTTTCTTCAGGCATCACATGCCACAGCCACTGCACTGGTTTATGATGCTGTCAAATTCAGGACTTGGACGCTATTTTAGAAGGCCTATTTTAGAAAAATAGGGAAGGATTTTCTTCAGTTTTTATTAAATCCGAGGGACATCATGAATCAGAGCCTTGGCAGGGCTAGAGAAAAGCTCATTTCAGCTGAGGATGATGGTACGATAGTGATCCAAGTGTCCATCACTCAGTGTCACTGAGACCCCTCAGAAAGAGCTGTTGCAAAGCAGAAGCCATGTGTTGGGCTTAGCCCTCCAACTGCTGTAAAACAGCTTTTAAGTGAGTCACTGTGACCCTTTCCTGCATTTCTCCCGTGCATTTCAGGGATCAGGGGAGAGGTCAAGGGCTATCTTGAAGGTTAGGAGATGTGCTCACTGCCAAGGGCCATTCCTGAACAGTCAATATTTGGTCTTACACAGAAGATATGAGCAGGAGATAAGAGGGTGCTGAGACACATCCGCTGGGAAGGTGAGGCCAGGCATCTGAGGAGGGGGATGAAGATGGGGACAGTGGGGCAGAGGATTGCCCATAGCCCCACGTCGCAATGGTGGCACTGCTTTGCAGCTCACTGGTCTTTCTCTTTGCCAGGTCACATGCAGATGGAGGAGCCTCGTCACTCCTTAAAGGAAGGAATAAGCAGCTTGGCCAAGGTCAAAGGACAAATCCTCATTAAAACCCAGAGTACCTGAACTTCAAGCCCAAGTGCAGCCCACTTTCTGCCAGTGTTATAAACGGGGAGCCCATGTATCCAGCTGCAGAGCATAGTGCTCTCTGGGGTGCAGCGTGGCAGCTGGTCGCCCATGTACCCTGCAAAGCAGAGGTACGTGACCTAATAGATCCTGTATTCAGTGGACACTGTGGGAGGACGGCTCAGTTCTGGTTGTTTGAGCAATCCCAGGACTGTTGTGCTGCGAGCTGGAGGAGAGGTCAGAGGGCAGGGAGAATGGGATGTAATCTTGAGTGTTAATATGGAGTTAAAATCCTGATCATTTTTAACTCAACGGGAGAAATCTCTCTTGGCTCTTCCTTTATCCCCAGCAGACTCAGCCTGGTGCCTATTAAATACCTATTATGTAATTGCAGTATATATTGCCTACTTAAACGCCTTCTATCATCTGATTTACATGATTGGGCTATTCATTCTTCCCTTTCCCACCTGTTTCTCTGTGCTCCAGAGCACCACTAAATAGCCTGCGAGCTTCACCAGAGGAATGACTGCAGCCCGTAGCAAAACAGCCCCACGTCTGCAAGTGGCAAGCGGTTTTAAGGTGCTCAGTGGCCTGCAGTGACACCTGGGCTTGGGGAGCCCAGCTCCTCCTGAAGCCGAAGTTCAGTGTACTGGAAAACTTTGTTAAGCTGTGTTGACAAAGGAATCCTGTCCCTGCACCTTGGCTGTGACTCAGGAGGTACTGAAGTCCGATGGGCAATGGCTTAGTCTCTTGCACAAAGAAGCTGGAAGGCTCCTTTTACAGTTCAAACGGATGTTTCCCCAGGCTCGTAAAATACACAGTTTAAGTAGTAGCTATATTTCTAAGGCTGGTCCCACACCTGCAACAACCTTGTAAATGGCACTGGGATATATGGCTTTAAGACTCCTTGTAAAAAGTAAGATCAACACAAGATTTACACGGTTTTATGGAATTGTTTTATAAGCTATTTTGACAATGAATCCTGCAATCAAAATCACCTCTGGTGTTAATCATGGAGGAAGCATTTAGCAGGAGCCAACAAAGATTAATCTAAACCCCTTTGCTAGCTAGCTCTGGGACTGAGCTGTGCATCTCTCGAAACCTAAGGGCATCACTCAGGCAGCAGTGCGTAGAGGCTCTGGGGTGGTGGGGGCAGGTCTTCGAACCCTGGGGAGTGGATGTGTTTTGGGATGTTTCACCATGCTCAGAAGGGGATGGGGACTGGGCAAGGAATACAGGAGGTAAAGCCAGAGCTCAGCCTCAGCCTCCCATCCTCCCCTGCCCAGGGATCGGGGACTTCAGGGTAGGGGTCCATGCAGGTAAGGGAGAAGGAGAGGATACTTCATAGTAAGCCAAGATTAAGCGATGTGTTATTGGGGTAGGTGGGGATCAGTGTCAGTGCATCAGCTTGTATCAGGAGTGTTTCCTTTACAGGTGTACACTGGCATGCCAACTCCTGTGTATCCTATGTGCTGCAGGAGGTGGTGGCCACAGCAGGGGCCCACGAGATGGCTTTTTTCCTGAAGCACGTACAGCCAAAACAGCAAAGCCGTGGGGAGCAAATCTGCCTCACCGGTGCCTGCAAAGCTGGGGAGGTACACAGGGGTGTCCCCCTCCTCCTGCCTCAGGTGGTGATGTTGGCTCTCTTAAAATCATGCCTCAGCCTGATGTTCAATAGTGTCCAGGTATCAGTCGAAGCTTTTCCACATGGCATATTGACTGAAAGTCTCTGGGAGGGGTGGGGGTATTTAAAATACTCAAATCTCCTCACCTTAGTGCTGGGCTTTGCTGTGCTGTGTCTCACTGTCACAGGTCTGGGCAGAGGAAGGTTGCTTACCAGAGTCTTGCCATACATTATGAAATGAAAGAAAACAAGGGGGAGAGTCAGGGAATGGGAATAAATGAGACTAATTTCAAGCTGTTTCAGTGGCTGGGAGCGGGCAAGGGGTCCCACTCCCAGCACAGGGGTTTGACAGACCCGCAGTGTTTCACCCTTTCTGGGTGATTGCTGGGGGCTGTATGGGTGAAGGACAGCAAGGGGTTACTAGTTGAGAGGAGAGCAGTAGTACTGGCAGTGGGAAGCAGTGGCGGTGGCCCCTTCTCTCCCTTCTGCCTGTCCCATGCACAGCAGCATCTCAGACCTACGCTGGCAAGTGTTCTGGAGAGCCCCAGGCAGAGGATGCAGCCCTGACTGGCCACCAGCTCTCTCGTATGGAGTAATGTGCAATGAGGTTTTCATTGCACAACTGTCACAAGCCACAGACTAACCAGAGCCTCGCCACTCACTGCCGATGAGTTAGAGCATCCTCCCAGCTGGTCTGGGCAGCCCTTTGGCTTCCTTCTTTCGAGACATTCTTCTCCCAGTTCACTTGAAAACTCTGGTGCTGAGCCTGACCTTATCCACATTAAACAGAGAGCTGAGGCTCCCCGCTGCCAGTGTGCTCTCACTGCTCACCTTCCACGTCAGCTCTCAAAGAGAAGAAGTCAGGATCAAATTGGTACTTCCTCCATGCTCCCAGGATGTTCCCAGTTTTCTCTGTAACTTTATGTGTGAGTGTAAAACCAGCTGTTCTGGGTCATACCCAGGTCTGCCTAGCACCATTTGCAGGGCTCCTACAGTAGCCACAGGCAGATGCCTAGGAAAAAGCAATAGCAAGGCAAGGACATCATATTTCCCCCAAGTGTTTTCCCAGAATGACTATCTGCAGCACAGGGGATTTCCAGACACTGCTGTGATTTGTCTGCTGGTTGCCCTGGGTGGAGCTGTTTTCCTGATGTTTGTCCAATATTTCCTTTGCCCCCAGTGGACTTTCTACATCCCCAGTATCCTTCAGCAAGGACTTCTTGGATCCTCTGCTGCTCAGGACAAACCGCCGCCTCCTCCTCCCACTTGAACGTGGCTCCCAAAAGCTTTACCTGGTGGCTCTGAGTCCTGCACTGGAAGAAGGTGAGCAGCTGCTGCCTTTCTGGTTTCCTCTAGTGACTCGGGATTTGTAGCTCTCTGCCATCCCTTGCCAAGCTGTTTCTTTCTTACATACTTACAAGTCCCAACTAAAGGCACAGGGACGTAATATGTTTATATTTCCAATTTCTTCATGCACTGAAGGCACCCAGAGAGAATAGCTGGAGGCTGAATTAGGTGCATGGTATTTTGGCATTCTCTGCCATTTGGCCCAATGTAGCTAGTCATTATACTGAGGCAGTTCTTGGCCCTCTGCGCAGGAGGGATGTTTCATGCACAACGTAACTCCTTTGCAGTATGTGATGTGGCCACGAGATGTCTCTTCGAGCCGTACACGACTCCAGCCTGGTAAACAGGGGTCCACGCTGGACCACAAGCTGTGGAGAAGCTCCTGGGGCCAGCAGTTGGCACCATCCCTGGTAAACACCCCCCCTGCTGCAGTTAACAGGATTGGAGAGCAAAGCCGTATGCGTAGGCACAGGAGATACCTTTTATCAGACCTGCAGGTGAGAGAGAGAAAAAAAAAAAACAACCCACAAACCCAAACAGCTAAGCTTTCAAACACACAAGGTCTTTTTCACTCCAAAAATAAGAGCCGCCATCTTCAAACTAAATCTTAGCTGAGAACAATTGCTCTGAGTCTGATTGCATTTTGTTAGTTATTCAGATTCGTGGGGAGAAAAGCCTGATTGATACCTGCAGAGAAAAGGCAATGGCATTAGCAAGGAGAGAAGTGATAAGATTGTTGGCCAAAGAGAGAGAGAAAGAGAGGAGAAAAGAGAGATGGGTGGTTGCTGGCTGTTGAGATAATGAAGGCTTTACTGCTGCTGGTTTTAGGGAAATACATGTGCCATAAAAACTAGTGCATCTGTTAGTTCTAATATGCAGCAGATCTGGGAATTTAAACTTATCTCTTAATGGTATCTTGTAGGTTTCCCATGAGGCTCTGGACCAGAAAGCCAGAAATGGCGTTGATTGTTTTGTGAAAAATGTTCTCCAATTGGCAACTGAGTGCATTGGATGGTAGCACCCCATAATGTTCAAATAATAATTTCCAGTAGATTAGCATCATAAATTGGCAACAACTTCCCAGGACAAAATTGATCCTGATCAAAAACTTGCCTATTGCTCTGGACGCTATCAAATGACCATCTTCCTGCTGAGAAAGTGCTGATGGCCATGCCAGGACAAAATACTCATCAGCCGCTCTTTAGCTGGTTACCATCCCAACTCCGGACCAGAACCATTTCTGCAAATAAGTGGCAAAATGTTTGTTTGATCTGATAGCTGGAGCCCTTTGTCGGGAGCTCACAACGTGAGAAAAAAAGAGAAGAAAAGCTCTGGCTGTAATGCAGCTGGAATGAATGCTTTCCTTGCCTGCCGATCAGAGCAGATTATAGTTCACCTGCTGTGAACTAATCTCTCGGGGAGAGGGTCAGTTGTTTGGATAGTGTTGCTAATGGAAGGCAAAACCTTTCTCCGCGTTCCCTCCTTCAGCGCTCTGTCTGTTTTGGAGATGAGTCAGTCCTGGGTTATTCATCAACTTAGTTAGGAGCTATCCACCCAAGTTCACAAGTGCCTCTAAAGTGCTTTACAATTACAGGAAATTATACTTAGGAGCTAATGTTAAAACACAGCTATCTGCTCACTCCTCCAGCACGAGAGGCAGAGTGTCAGATTCGTGGCCCCCATTATTTCATTGTGTTGGAGAAAATACGTGGGAGGAATTGATTCCCTACTGCAACGCTCCTCTTTGTGCACCTGAGCCCCGCTATAGTGCTGGGGGGGACGTTTCCCCGGGGGAGGCTGGGGAGGAGGTGAGGCAGCGCCGCGGGGAGCCTTTCTGAGGATTGCACCAGGTCCTCGGCTTGCTGCAGAAGACCACGTCAGAGCTGTGCTGTGGGCAGGGGGCCCCGGCAGCCTGCCTGGCTCACCAGGGTGCAACGGGACATGTCTCCTTACCGGGGCTCAGCCCCCCATCAGGTGAGAGGATGGTGAGGGTCCCCCTCCGGGTCTGCTGTGCTTTCGCTCCCTCCAGGTCCCTCATCTGCAGCCCTGGGCTCTTCACCCCAGAGCATTTCACGGACAAACACCTTTTGCTTGTTTTATCCATAGGCCTGCTCGTGCAGGACTGATGAACGTGCAGGATTCAACCCAAACAGTCCCTGTGTCAGGGCAGGAGGCTCTCTCCATGCCCCACCGGTCCCTCTGACCCATCTCAAGGTCATGTTCTGGACTCTCCCTGAGGGCCAGATCCTCAGCTCCACCTCTACTTTGACTAAGGGTAGATTCAGCAGCAGGATATGCTCCAGAGGTTTGTTGCTATTTAGGAATTCCCTGTGGATCACTTATCTGCACGTGGGGACGTAGTATTTGGTTGGTTTCTTATTTTTGTCTCCTTTGCAATGGGGCTTTTGGAACAAAGTCAATAAATGCACACATGAACATCAGTGACTCCCATTTTTGTCTCAGAGACAAATCCTCTGTTTAGATAGTGATTTTTAACCACACTTTAACCCACATAGTCCTAAGCAAACGGTAATTTATAGTCTTCTGTATGGTCTTTGGAACTGCTTAGTAGATGGTTTGTACTACCAAATTTTAGTGAGAAATGTTTGGAAAAGGGGTACTTGTTCAACAACGACTTGCAAGATGTAGTTAAAATGACAAAAATGTTGAAAAGCAAAATAGTCCTTTTAGTCCTTTATTGTTTTACTGCTGGAGTCCGCAGCACCAATGTTACTAGACAAGGGCTCTCAGGAGGATGATTTGCCAGCATCAGGCCCACCCACCTTCAACCTCCCAGCTTTGAATGTTCAAGGTGCCCATCTACAGCAGGGTCCGTCCATGTAAGCCTCACAGGCAAAACAGGCCCAAAAATCACATCTCCAGATGCTTCTCGTGTGTTCCTATGTACTCTGACCTACAAAGATACACAGAGATACTTAGCTGTGGACGTACATTTGTTAGACAAGATACCAGTTCTAGAACAATGAAGGTTTTCCTCTTCCCCAGCAAAACCAGCCCATCAGTGGGCTTTTGATCATGATGTTACTGTCTTTTCTTTCCAAGTGACCAAAAAGGTATTTTTAATTCAAACCCCTGTTATAGGAAAATTTATAACCATGGGTAATGATAAATCTTTTCGGGATGTACAAAAGATGCATATTTTAGTCTTGTGTAGCCATTGAGTGAGATCTCTATTTTATTGCCTCCTGTTTAATCCAGCTTTCTCCTTGGGACACCCAGCTGCAGTGGAACATACATATTTTGCTATCTGAGGCCATTGGCCTTATGATTAAGAGGAGGTTTTTCAGTGCTAGCAAGATGATCATCAATTTTATCTCCTGTAATTTCTCTGTCCTTAACTCTACAATGTTTCCATAATTTGCCTTTGACTTAGTAGCTTAAATTTGTCTGTAAATCTGTTCTCCTGGGAGTGTAAGAAAACACCTTTTTAAAATCATTCTTATGTGGAGAGACACTTGCAATATTTTTTATTAGTATTATTCATTACTTTTATGACAGCGCAAGCCATGGCTGAGGTACTGAGCAATGACACAAAGCTCTGAAGAGAAAGAAAAAAAAAGAAATAGAGAGTAGAGGAGCCATTTTCACCTTTCTGTAATAGGAAAGAGGGAAACTAAGGCACGATGCCCCAGGTCCTGCAGTGTCTGTGATACAGCTGGAAATCTGGAATCAACCCTCTATCTTCTTTACCAGGCCAGTGCTTTAAATTTCAGCATGCTGATTTTCCCTCCAATGTGACTAAATTTTTAATTTTCACTTCTGTGAAATCCCTTTTTTACCCTTCAAAATACTTGGGGCATGAGGATGCTAAAATACCAGAGCAAGTAGCAAGTGTTTGTGCTCTGTATCTCTGTCTGAAGTGGGTTTTAGGGAAAAGATAGTAGTAATTCCAACAGTGTAATGTTATTTTTGTGGTTCAGGTACCACTGTACCCGGAGTCATGCACACAAGTGTCCAAAGAGTGGGTGCTCTGTTAGCACTTTTATGTTAATAAAGAGCTAATCATGATGAGATCCCCATCCTGTGGAAGCAGGACAAGACTAATCCTGACAGCCCTGAACCCAACGGAACTCTTTGCATTGCCCTCAGTGGGGCTTGGTATCAACCCGTTGGAGCACAATGTTAAAATTAAGGGCTGCTGGACTAGTAAGCAATAATCATTGCTGGGATGTGACCACATAAACCCTCAAAAAACCACTAAAAGCTGTCCTTCTTAGCAACAACAAAACCCCTTTAATTTCTTTAACTGTCTGTAGATGGCACTATGGCAGTAGAAGTTTTTCAAGGAGAAATTTGAAGGGAATGAGCCAGGAGCCGGGAAGCTGGCGGCTCCTGCCCTCTGCTACGATGCTCCTGGACTGGAGGGGAAAGAGAGTATATAATTTTTTTGAGTGCTTTACAAGACATCAATCAAAACAAGTCAACTTATTTCTTTCTTAGGGGTTAAAACTAGTTTTATGATCCAGAGGAGATTAATTTCTTACAGCATCTCTGTGCGCTTCATAGGTGGGAGTAGGGCAGAAGCGCATCTGTTTCACCTTTCTCATCCTTTACAATTTTTCCATAAACTATTCCTCACAGTGAAGGATTCATTTTTGTATACTTCTCACCTTTTATCAGGCTTTCAGGTGTTATTTTTCTGCTGGTATCAGGTGCTTCTCTGTGACTTTCCCACTTCAGTCGTCAAGAGCATGGAGATATCACTGAAGCCTGAGTTTCCCACATTAAAAATTGGCTTAATTAGAGTCCTGGTGGGAGAAAATATTATTCTTCAAGACAGAAAGATTGGTGGCAAATCATGCTAATGAAGTATTTAGAAACCAAAGAGACAATACTTAAAGGGCTAACAATAAGAGGATGACAGTGGAACAGGGAGTGTACAAATAGCAGGGTGGTATTGCATTTTCAGTTTACATATTGTTTTATGTAATTGCAGCATTGTTATTGCATCTATCAGAAAATCACTTATGCTCCTGCCAGAGCAATTCTAATGCTCTGTGAGTTCAAGCTAGCCTTATTGTCTTGCTTTTCAAATGCTGTCTGATTTTTTAGTAGTTGGACTCAAGGGATATTTTCTCCCCAGAACAATGAATTGTTTTACATCTTTCCTAATAATTAAAAAAAAAAGGCAGCAATCTTACTTCACAGCTGCTAACTTCAGTGCTGGATGAAGCAAGAAGCTGAAGCACAGCCCTGTCGTTGGGCAGACCCGTCGCAGTGCGTTTTTTGCTTTGGGCCCTTTCGCTGCAGAGGAAGAAATGGCATCGTGGGCTTAGCAGCTGCAGGGCTTGCCACTGCAGCAGCAGAGCTGGGTTTAGTTTCAGTGTCCTGTGATGAGCTTTGGGAGGCTCAACTTTTCCCAAGGTGTTCTCATAGCCCAGTTTTAGGAATCTAATTGAAGTATGGCTATCGATGTCAGCAGGTAAGTGTTTCCAGACAGTGGGTGAAAGCATCCAAATTCAGTGTTTTAAGGTAGAAATGGCTTATCCTCCTTCCTAAGGTTAGATCCTCCCAAATGAGTTCAATACCTCTCTCTTGCACTTCAGTGGGAGCTACAGACCTAGATCTATCTGAGGAGGTGAGCCTTGGTCAGGAGAGGGCTGTGCCCATAAATTTAATTTCAGCCGAGCCATCAATTTGCCTGAAGTAGTCAACAACCAAATACTGAATCTGGCATGAAACCCGTGACTAGTGGAGCAAAGAAGCAGGAACATTTCTTTATAGGGCACGCTAATGGAGGGTAAGAACTCAGTTAACTTCCAGGACTTTTCTTTCCACAAACGTCTTGATTTTAGATTTTAAAAGGCATTTTCTTTCCATAATGAAACAGATGCAATATGCAGCTTCCCTTTCCAGATGTGTTACTTGAATTTCCCGAGGCGAATATGGTTCTCCATCCCCTGTTTCAGAGGTGTTGCACTTCTGACATTCAATTGCCCCTTCAGAGCAATGATGCTTCTGCTACAATGGGGACAGCTGAGGAGAATTAAAAAGACAGCCCCAAACAATTGCAGAGCATGTGCATAGCATGTGTGGAAGTAGCTGATGCCGTGGGACATGTGTCCTTGGAAGCCCCCAATCTGTCCCCACCACTGCCCCACTCTGGGCCCTGCTATATGTCAGTCCCTAAGAGCTGTGTCGATGCACTACAGGTTGTCTCTACAGCATCTCTTTGCGCACGTGAGTTCAGATTCGGGGTGTCTTCAAGTTCCATTCTCATGGAGATGTCCTAGAGCACGCAGATCCTCTGCTTCCCCCCACTTTACATTCATACCCTACTGCTGCTGCTGCCCAGCCTTTGGAGGCCGTCACCCCAGGGCAGAGCTCAAGCCCATTTAGGGTCTCTGCAGCTCTTCACCCTTGCTATGGCCTCAGTGCACCAGTGTTCTCCATGCCTAAAGCTACATGTGCTTTTCTTGGCAGAATCAGTCTGCTAGGAGCAGGTCCTGGGCATCACAAGTGCCTAACACAAAGCAAGAAGGCAGTTGCTCAGAGGGTTACGGCGTGGCTTCGCTCTCAGCAATAGTGCAGTGAGAAACACTGGTCTTTAGCTAAATTCTGGGGAGTTGCGACACTGTGCCTTCCTTTCAGCAAAATGTGAGGAGTGGTGAACCATGTATCAGGCAAAAATTAATTGTGCCTTCCAACCGCTGGTCTTTGGAAACTGCCTGCACGGTGCGAGAGTGCAGCAGCTTCGGGTAACCAGCTGCAATGGAGCTGTTGTTGTTGTTATTATTATTATTATTATTATTATTATTATATAACTGCAGTGCTATAAGACAATCTGTTCTTCACTTCGGCTGAGCAGCCACTGTTTGGGATGTAAGCAGAATGTTATGGCAATCAATACATTAGGGGGCCTTTCCATTAAGTGATGAGTGAAACCAAAGGAAGAAATTATGCTTTGTACTATGAATCCATTTAGCCATTAGATCACAGTATTGAAAGCATAAAGAAAGGGTTGTTTTAGCTTTCAGCTGGCCAGAAAATGCCAGTTGGAAGACAACAGGAGGCTCCCTTTCACAATGTAAGAGCCCTTTCTTCCCTGGATGAAGGGAGCATTTCTGGCTGCGGCCTCCTGCTGCTTGTGCGTGTTTCATTCTTCTTACTCTGGACTGAAATGCTCCTGTCAAAAGGTGGAAAACAAATCTAATTGCACACGACATAAATAAAGTCTTGCTGTATATCAGCGCAGTATTTATCTGCAATAATTTTGGAATGATTATTTTGTTGCTTTCGCTGTAACCTAAAGCAATTCCCTTGCAACAGCCAGGTCCTACCCTTGCACAAAGCACACCATTTACAGGAAAAAATTAATATCATACCAATCACTGATAGCCAAAAGGATAAATAACGTGTCACAGGCCATGGTACGTCTGGGTCTGACCTGCTCCAGCCCTGGTGCTAGACCTGAGCATGTGGGAATGCAGACGTTGGTATCTGCTGTCTGAGTGCTGCTGCAGTTTGCACTATTCTAGCACAAGTGAAAAATGAGAGATGCAGAGGTTAAAGGCTACCCGCAGGGCAGCGCACTGGGGATTCAATCTTATTACCTGTGCTGGCTGTCCATGTGCTTTGCTGTCCCCGTCAGCTCCCACCGCTCGCTTTGTGCCTCAAGGATCTAAATTACCTGGCAGTCCCTGGGGCAACACCGCTCCTGCTCCTGTGCCACAGCTCCCACCCAGCAGCAGTTCTTGACCTGCCTTTGAGCAACGTGTGCTTAAAGAGCAGCACTTCGGCTGCCCTCTGGAATTAGGCTTGAGGAACGCTGTGGTTTTTGGGTGGAGAATCATCAATTTTCTATTATTTTTGCAAAGGACAATGGGTGTTTGGGATAGCTCTTCTCACAAGCTTCGGCTCTGCACTTAGCATGAATTCCTCTCCAAGCCACCCACCTACACAAATCTCTGATGCCAGAATGCATTTACGCGAAGATATTTAGTCTACAGGACAGAGCTGCACAGTGTAACCCTTAAGCGAGAAGCAGGGTGATCTAGCTGAGGATTAAGTACATTTCTTTTGGAGTTGCAATACCTGACAGCAATTATGGACCCAGTATAAGACTTCCAAGCAAAAGCTTTCAGTGATGTGGAAATATTTCCCAGCGTGTTTCTGAAATTGTGCCGTTCCTGAAGGCTGTGTTGTTTGTGTGAGGTTTTCCTCACTTGCCCATCTTGTAACAGAGCACTGGATGCCTAGCTCATGAGTCTGCCCTTAAAAATCTGAGCTGATCGGTGCCAGCATGAGGATTTCAACAGGGACTGAAATGACTCATGTCAGAGTCTTCTCTCAAGCTCTTTTAGTCTCTAACATGTTTCCCAACATAAAGATATGTGTTAAGTATCAATACATACTGGCACCACAGGTTCTTGGTTTGAACTGTAACTTATGCTCAGCATATTGCACTGTCTGCTTTGTTGTCCCCAGTGTCCTTCAGGGGAAAGAACAGGTGAAAGGACCGTCTGTTGCTCCCTGGGGAGCTGGTCCATGGGGTGGGAGCAGAACAGCAGATGCCCATACACCTAATCTCATGTGCCTGAGGTACCTCCAGCCCCTTGAACTCAGCAGGAGGGACCCACCAGGACCGGTGGTCCTCACCTCCACCACACTCTTCCAAGTTTGCTGTCCATCATGTCAGGAGCTCATCTCATTTCACACACTGACAAGAGTGCTACTACTCCACAGCAGCATTGCTAGGACTAATTGGGTAATGATGGTGCTGGAGTGTTTCCCTTCCCCCAAAAGAGCTAAACAATCTTTGCTTTTCATTGCCACAGTCTGGAACCACCACCACATCCCTCCACTGACTGTGGTTTTGGCAGTTGAGAGACTTTTCGTTTGTTTTCAAACATAGCACCTCCTTTTTTTTTCCTCCTACCTCTCTTCCATTGCCGTGTTCTAGCTGCCAGCATCAATGAGTTAATTCAAGGGCAGCCGTTTAATTCAGAGAGCTGTCTGCAAGACAAAGCTCTTGGTCATCATTCATAGAAAGGGAAGGGCTCCCATGGCAGTAAAACAGAAAAACTCGGGGTCTGGCAGACTGATGATGTCGCTCCAGACAGGAATCTGTTTGTTTGTTTGTTTGTTTTTAATAAAATCACTTCTCTCCTCCTTGCATATAATCAGGTCTTGCAGCAAACCATTTCCATCATTTTTTTGTCAGACTTTCGGGTGCAGCTCCAGTGTCACAGAGCATCTGTGCAACCTGCTGCCTCACAACTGTCTGAACAAGTTGGGCATCCTCTGTGTTTTGTAAGATTTCCAGACCTCCAAGCCTAGTCTGTATGATTTTTGCACTCTCAGTCCGTCCCAGCTGGCATCAGAAAGTTTTCCCAGGGGCGGCAGGTAGCAGGAAACAGAGTTAAGCTGTGTCTGGTCCTGCTTCAACTCCACCTACCCCACAAAAAGTCTAACCCATGTTGGCTTTGCAAAAGACCCAGCTTTTTAAAGGAATCTTTTACTAATGAGTTCATTCACCTCAATAGAAACTGCTCTGCGGAGCTGGGCACTAGCTTTTATCTGTCCTTTGAGCCCACCAGCAAAGCACACAATCACTCCCAAAGCAAACACATTCCAGCGTGGCTACCAGCAGATGAAATAGCAGACTCTGTTGGCATGGATGAGGTTATTGCTTGAGAAAAAATTGCAGGATTGGACCCCTAAGGAGTGAAAGCTGAGTAGAAGACGGAGCTGACAGGATGTTATGTGTACTCTGCAATTCCACTGTGTCCACTACCCGCTACATGGCCTGCTAACATCTCGCCCTTTCTTTTTTATGAAACAATCTGTATGTTTTCAGCTCAGAAATAGATTTCTTTTGAAGTTTAAAAGCAGTTATGTCATAGCTGAAACAGCTGTTCAACAACCACCCAAGCAAGAGGCAGTTCCCTGGGCTGCCTGACTTGCAGTGCTGAGCTGGCTCTGTGCATGCGTCCCCCAGCACGGAGAAGAAGCAGGAGGAAGCACGACCAGCTGAAATGGTACTTCGGAGAAGGCCTGTGGATGGGTTTGAGCTCCGCAACACGTCACTGTCTGAAAGCTGGTGCACAGTGGACGTGGCCTGCCTGTGCTGCCCTGCAGTCGGCAAGGACAGACCAGACGTGGGGTCTCCCCCACCGCCTAGAGGTCTCTTTCAAGGTGGGACGAACTGGCACATTTGACCATTCCACGGGTTTCAGAACACTGTTTCAACACAGGTGTGCAACCCTCAAACCTCTGCACGTGTGCACTCAGGCAATTTAGGATGAGGTTTCTGCTATTTCCCCACCACTGCAGGCCCAGGGCTCTAGCCACGGCACGGGCTGAGCAACCCCCATGAGGACAGCGTGGCCATCCCTAGCCCTTCACGTGGCTCCCCAAAAGCTCAGTCCCAACGCACAGAGACCTCAGAGTAAAACAAGACCCTTACAGAGCTCTTCTGCAGCTTGTAGATCCCCATCACGGCTCGCCACCCATTGGTGCCACACCAGGCTTCGTGTCCTGGTACCTGGGCTGCCTTGGCACAAGTCAGGCTGTCTTTTCGGTACCTGTAGCACATGTTAGCAACACCTTGTAACGTCACCCAATGTGATACTCTAAGTGTGGAAGAAATCATGGGTGAAAGAGAGTACAATTTATTGAAATGAAGCTGGCGACGGTGCCGCATTTCTCCTAATAAAGAGACCAGAGGGCTGCAGACATTATCTTCAAACACTGGGTCTTACTCATGAACCCTGTTTTTCGAAACAAACCTCTGGCATGTGGTGTACGTGCCACAAGATGTGAATAACAGCATAAATATATTCCTGTCAGCCTGCTTATGGCCATTTCTCATAATATCTTGGAACAGCACAGAAGACCACATTGAATATGAAGTTTCCACGATTAACCAATGGTTTCCAGTGCTGCGATTATGGTTTAACCAAAGGCTATTACTTTGTGCAGCCCAGCACTTCAGCATCATCATCATCAAATTATCACGTTGCAATGACATTTTGCTCCACACAGAGATTGCATTCAAGACAATGTTTGCCAAGAGCGAGAACTGAGTTGAGGTCTTCAGCAGTCTGAACTATGGGAGGATTACAAGAAGTTTGATTTAGACAGAGCCCATCCATTAGCAATTATTCTTAATAACAGGCCTTATAAGCTTAGAAGGAAGGAGTACTTAAAAGGCCCTAGTTATAAAGGCCCATACAAAAGCTAAGCAAAGTCCAATTCCTGGCCTCAAAACCAGGCTGAACAGGGGAATGATGCTGCTAGGAGAAAAGGGAGGTGCAAGTCAACAATGAAACTGTAATATCACCAGTGTAAGCAACATTTTCATCTAGAGCAGAAATGTTGATTTTTCCATTCATTGACATTTAAATATTTCTGCTGTTTATCAATGATAGATGTATTATTATTTTGGCACTTAAAAATGAAAAACAAAATTGAAAATTGGGTTGTTTCATGTAAGGCTATTTATTTTGTACAAAGCCAAACCATGTTGGTTTTTTTCATTCTGAACTTACAGTATGAAAGCACATTGTAACAAGAAGTCATTCGAAGCCAAAATAAAAAACTACACATTTCTGTCCCATAGTGGGCCATTTTGAGTTTAACTGATATACATATATGTTTAATAAAAAAGTTGGCCAAGGTTAAGGGCGTTCACTGAATGTCTCAGCATCATTCAGTCCTGCAATTCTGACCAAAATATGTTATGTGGATGGTGATGGTGGCCTCTAACTCTAGGAAAAGGTAAGTTTTGACATGGTCACCCTCTGGACAGATCCTGCAGTGGGAGTGTCTTAGGTGCAGAGTACAGCTCATTTTGCACCTTGTCCAATTCCTAGCTTGCCTGGCAAGTTCTGCCATGACACATCCCAACCACATCAGAGATATTTTGCATGGTCACAGCAAACAGTGGAGCTGCACAAACATTGCATATGAGTCAGCTGTCATTGAGTTTTGGGTTTGTTTTTTTTCTTAAATGATTTTTAAGTTGGTCACCCATCATAGGAGACAAACTGAAATGCCTTTGCAAATATTACACATATAACTGCATTCTCAGAGCAGAAGCTGGCTGGGACCAAGCACAAGAGCATCTGTTAAAATAGCTGACAACAAGCCACATAAGCTAGAAATATTTCTCTAAGGGAAGAGTCAGTCTGGGTGGCACCATTGAAGGAAGCAAGCTTGGGTGACTGCTTTCAGACAGTGCATGGTACATGAACTGAATCCTGCCTTGCATGTTTTTGAAGACAGACAATGAAGAGGCAGTGGAGTACATGCGTTAGCTTTATGCTTTTTAAAGAATTTCATCTCATGTGGTTGGAGAAACCCATAATCCTACAATGCTTGAGTGAATGTTGTGACAGGAACCAGTCCCTGGTTGAACCACTTGACTGGTATTACACAGAAAGACCACTCCAGAGCTGAACTCTCAGGTCAGCCTTGCCTAAGAAAAGATTTTTAAAAGAAGACATTTATTTTTTTGTTCTAATCCTCTAGGTTATTCCTAAGTTTAGTCTTTGGGGCAAATTTCACATATTCTGCTTTTATGGAAACAGCTTCTTTAAACACTAAATGAAAATGATGCCCTTTGGTGCTTTTAATTCACTGTCTTTGCAGTAATTCGTGCCAAAAAAAGGAGGCAGGGGAGCCTTTATAAAGCTCTATTAATTGAAATAAATGAGCCATGCTTCTGAGAACAGTGTACCATAGAGGAAGGGCTGCCTTTTGAATCCTGCTCCCACAGCTGTCCCCTGTGATTTCAGGCATGTCATAAAATCTACTGTCCACCTCATTTTCCCACCTTATTAAGATGGGGCTGAGGTTGTTCTTTACCGGACACCTCTGGGTGTTGTGAAGTCTAACTCAGTGCTTCAGAAGTACTTGGAGGAACTGGAGTTTTATTTTGGAAACCATCGCAAGTGCTAGCCTTTCCCAAAGAGTGGCATTTATGAGCATACTTTCATTAGTCCCTTAGTTTTTTCTTTTTCATTTTGAGTCTGGAAAAATGTGTTGAAAATCATTTCACTGGGGCCCCTGGGACAAATCAAGCTTCTTGCAGAGCGTGAGCCCTAGGAGATTGCAGAGCGGCGAGGTCAGCTCCCCGAACCCACCAGACAGCAATGGAAAGCCCCCCACTGGCTTTAGGCTGGACCCAAAGCCCCCCACTGGCTTTAGGTTGGACCCAAACACTTGACTTTTTCCCAACTCTTTCATTTGTAAGTTCAGGCTCAGAGAAAGGCACACGGAGAAGTATGTGTCTGCTCCCTTCCTCCTCTCCTTCTCCCCAAAGACCGTTTCCATCCATCCAACTTTTTTCCCAGATATGGTATCATTTGCTTCTGTGACTAATCTCTGGGCAGGAGAGAAAAATTATTTTGAAAGTTCAAGAGAAACACAAGCCAGCACATTTATGAGTGTTTTTCTCCTCTTCCCTGCCTCTGAATGACTGGAGTTTTATTATTCCTCTTGACCGCATGCTGAGATAGGTACTTTCCTTTCAAGCAGAGCCTGTTGCTGGCAGCAGGCTACAGAGGCTCCAAACCTGGTATACACTTTTGTCTTTGTGTCTGAATCTTCCATTAACACCAATACTTAAGCCTTTTTCCCCCCTCCCTTAGTATTAATGCTTTTGGATAAAGATGGCCCAGGAAGGCTGAGGTTTCAAGGAAAGTTAAGGTAAGTATTATGAAGAGAAACCAACCAGGTCTCAGAATTTTGCTCTCTCTACATGTATCATGATCTCACTTCATGTATCTTTTTGCAGGCCTGCTCAGCCACAGGGAAAGACCCAGGTGTTGGTACCTCATCATTAAACCCGCAGGGATGGGGAACCAAGCCTTAGCTCTAGCCCCAGGCTCTGCACGGAGAGCTGTCTCCATCTGCCTTCCCTCATGGACTCAGTCACGGCAGAGCAGACTCAATGCACATTGCCACAAACAAGGTCAAGAAAAAAATGTTTGGCTCTTCATGAACTACTTGCATTTCCCTTGGAGGAAAAGGCAGCAGCAGGATAAAGTCTTTGTGTGGGTGGGATCCTGCTCTGAGGGCCACGCTTGGCCCATGCACAGCCAGAGAACACAACCAGCATTGTCCATCGTACAACCACAAAACTACCACACTTATGTTTGCAGTGCACATGTTATCTGGACTAATATGTCTTCAGGAGGATCTTTCTGGTTGAGAGATGATATCACAGACTCTGTGTCCACTCTTGGTCTGGATCATTGCTAAAAGAAAACCAGTTCTTGGCAAAATCCTTGCTTCCTACAATTTAGATGAATACAGTTTGTCCAAGAAAGCTGGGTAGGTGTGAGTTTCTGTCTCTTCCCCTTTTGAGAATTATTTTTGCCAGTGCAAAACAGAAGATAGTAATGCTCTCACTAAAAATGAGGTGAATGCTCAGGCTAACTTGAGTGGGTGGAAAGGACTTCACACAGGATGAAGCTGGGGACAAACCTACCCTTGCCAAGACAAACAGCTGCAGAGATCTCTGGAAAGAAAAAGGGCCCTACTGCACTGCTGTTCAAATAATGCAGCCACATAGAGCTAGTTGGGGCTGTGTATCCATCATGTTATAATTAAAACCAATGGCTTTCATATGAAGAAAGAAAAGGTACATCATAAGTCATGCAAGAGGACTGGAGAACTGATATTGTTAGGACAACAAACTGATATTCCTTAGCACAATAAAGAGATGGGACCTGTGCAAATCAAAGCAGAAAGCTCCCACTTTCCTTCCTACATCTGTCTTTCATTTGCTTTGCCTCTATCTGCCTGTTGTTGATGTTTTCTCACATTATCTTGGTCCCTTTGTTCAAACTGCATTTCATTCCAAGAAGGCAGGGAGCACCAGGTGTGAATGAGGGCTGTGAGCATGAACTCACTGTCATAGTTATTATTGTTATCATTCCTCTGAAAATCAGCTCGATGGAGGTTTGGCTCTGTTAATTTGTTCTGCCGTTTTAACCGTATCCTTGTTAAATGTGGAAAAATGGAATAAAAAGTGCAGTGCTTTGGATGATGGCTTGCACCCAAAGGTGCAACCTAATCTAATGAAGTGCTGGCAGGCTCTGGAGCAAAGTGTTTGAGATGATTGCAGGATTGGGATCTGCTGCTCAAATGAATCAGGTGTTCAGGACTTAATGCAAGCCCAGGGCAGTCAGTGGAAGGCTTTTGACTGGACGTCGGCTCAAACTCTCACCAAAGCTGCACACGTAGTGTGGTTTACCAGGTGTTAAACCCATGGAGAAGGCAGAGTGGTTTGTTAGATACACAGACTGTTATGTAGGCGCAGGTTAACTCAAAGATGTACCTGTTGGGATTTTTGAGTCCCGCCTCATTTTTTTACAACTGCAAAACTATGTTGGCAATGCCAGGACCCTGGCCTGGAAGTCTGTCCCATCATCCTGAAGTCCTGGCACTGGAACCTCACACAGCAGTGCTCTTGAGACATTCTTGTGCTGACACAAGGAGCATCCTTCTACGTGTGAGATGGCATGGGCTGGTGTAAGTGTAGCACATGCAGCTGTAGGGCAACTTTTTATCCCAGCCTGCTGTTACTATCTGCCCTTCCAAAACCCAATACCTGAAACTCACTCACTAAATGTACAGGGAGATATTAAAAAGCTCTTCTTTGTAGTGGGAGAAACTGTGTTAAAAAAAAGAATACAGAATTTGTAATGCTCAATAAAGTTTCAATGTTTTCTATTTTAAGACCTCAGTAAAATTAAGTTATCATATTCCCACCATCCAGCTATTTAGCAATCTAAACATATATTATTTTTTCCATTACTATTGTTTCCATTACTGTCAGTAGACTTGTGGGTGTCTGGTTATTTTTGTCTTTGGACATCCTCTGTGATTTTTGGAGTCCTCTGACTCCACCTGTACATCCATCTGGGATATATTTCTCAATGGTCTCCTCTGCTCCGGCTGAGCCCCTGGAGATGCTATGGAGCTCCTTTGTGTGGCTGTGTTAGATGGGCACATCTTTGGGATGAGTCTGGAGCACAGACTGCCATAACGTTAAGCTAAACTCCAGCTTTCCCCCAGCTTGGTATGACATGTTCAGTCCCTCCACAAATCTGGTGCAATAGGAACAGGTCTGCCCTGATTCAGTGGTGATTAAGTGCACAAGCAGTAATGTGTTTGCCTTCAGAACTGCTGCCTCAAATACATTTGCCTGTAAGTCATACTGTAGCCTCAGTTCTAAAACAATGACGGTTACGTGATCGCAGTGTGCTGCAACTGCCCCTTGGCGAGCAATTTTTAAAACTGCTCACATGGATTTAGAAGTCTCAAATATAATAATTTCTAGGAGTTTCATGAGAATAGGCAGCAGGCAATAGATAACAAGGAAGCTCTATTAGTACCTCCTCTCAGGGACAGGTAGTAAGTTCAGTCATTAATAAATACTGGCAAATCTGCAATGGGGTGAAGGGGAGACGTGCTAACAAACCCCAGAAGCCTTCATTAGGTTTGTTGCTCACAGCACAACATGCTTAAAAAAAATATAAACTAAAAAATGACACTTGCCAAAAGAGGAAGACACACAGGCATTTTATGCTTGAGTTCTCTGCTAGAAAATGACACCTCCCCCCCCAAAAGCAAAAGTTCTCTTGAGTATTTTTCCCCCATTTAAATGTTCATCAGGAAGAGAGGCCCAACAACACTCTGCATTTTAATTTAAGCTCAAAATGGTTAAAATTAAAATAAATGAATAAACAAACAAATATGGCAGCAGACTGCGCTTGGATATTTCTGCACTGAGCTTCTCTGCAGAAGCCTTAGCCTGGACCAAAGACGGGTGCAGGGCAGTGGTGGAAACCCCCACTCAGTGATATCTGCCTGTGGTCCACAAGTCCTTGGGGATCTCCTATCAAATTCCACAGTTTGCAATAAACTGAGAAAAGATGTTATATACATTACAAGTACAGCTAGGAGTCTGCACTCAGTGGAAAATACTGGAAGGTCACAAGCCAAAACAATTGGAAACCACTGACCAGACTGAAACATAGAGAGCACTTAGAGGCTTCATTTAGCTAAATACTCCTTCCAACCCGCTTAGCGTGGGGAGCACTTGTGGGTGACACTCAGAGTTTGGGAACTGGAAAGCACTGATCCAAAAAGGAGCTAGGCTGCTGGACGGCAATGCAGATACTAAGCTCTTCCACAATAAACCCAGTCTTCTGCCCTGAACTTTTCTCATCACAGCTTCCCCTCTTTCCGGTGCAAATCGATAAACAGGAAAATCTCAAGTCAGAGTAAAAAGCTGCAATTACAGTCTAGCGGTACAGCGAGAGGTCAAGGGAAGGAGAAGCTTAAGCAAACGGCACCACTGAGCCAGCATCTGGCTCTGCTGGCTGAAGGTTTATATTGTTTTCAGACCTGTGGCTGAACAGGACCCTTAAGAGCAAAAGGACTTGGCAGACTGGGACTGGCCAGAGCCGGGGATAGCTGGCAGTGCAAGACTGGTCAGGGCAGGGAGCGTGGAATTAGGGTTAAGACCATGGTTGGACCACATGGACTCTCCCAGCTGGCTGCCAGTCCAAAGACGGAGATGGCAAGCAGCTTTGGCTGCCCGGTGGGTATTTCAATAGATGGGCTCTTTTTCAACTATGTTTTTAGAGAGGTTCTCCTCTGTGTTGCAACAGCAAGTCCTTCCTGTGCCATGGTTAGCTCAGTTCAAACCGGCTCAAGAGTTTATATGTCCCACTGCATTTCCTACGGTGGCTAGTTCTAAAACAGCTTCGCTGGTGGAGTCCTCTCAAAATAGTGTGTTAAAGAGCAAATGATTTAGCACATAATTAAGAAGCAAACAATGATGCTGCAATCAGCAAGAAGTCTGCAATGTCAGCTACAAGGCAGGATTTGGATGCAAGAAAGAGGGATATGCCAAGAAAAATGAGTAAATCTCTGTGTTTCTGTATCTTGGTGTGGAGAGGTAGCTTCTGCTCCATCCTCAACGGAGACACGGTTCCAGGGTTATTTTATTTGCCAGCAGCAACAACAATGGTTCAAAGGACATCAACTGTTTGCACTGGAGAAAAGTGCTTCCTGCAGCCACCAAGAGTGAACGCAGATGCTTCATCTGGGCTTTTCCACACACTCCAGCTAGTTTGTGGGGAAGGGCTGGCCCATGTCAGGACTGATTCTGCGCTTCCCAGGGGCAGCGCTGAGGACTAACAGCAGTGACAGTAACTAATGTCACTGGTGTAGCTCCATGGCTTGCAATGGTGTTTTAGAACCGTAAGTATCCAGGCAAATGGATTTAGTAGTGAGCAGAGTCTTTAATGACTTTAATGATAAAGAGCTCGGTTCTGCTTTCGCTCAGACTGACAAAAGCCCACTGATTCTGCAGAAAATAACATCATCTTGCAGAGGCTGTCAGGGCATTTTCTTGCCTGTCCCGTGCTGCCCAGCAAGGGGAGGTGAATCTGCTTGTGGCACAGTGTGGGATATTGGTATTAAGCCTTTGAAATGGTAGAGGCAAGCACAGCTCCCAGGTCCTGCGTCTGCCATTTGGAGCCTTTCTGTCTGCCCAAGCCCCACCCAAACCATGCCATGAGGTTACCCCGTGGCTTCTCTTGAGTGACGCGGATCGGAGGCTGAGGCTGCTCCAGACTCATTGTACACCAGGGGCAGCAACTTCTCACCAATAAAAAGGTACATAGAGAGATTCTTCCCATCTCTGCAGGAACAGACTTGACAAAACCACATCACTTTATGAGGAACCTTCCCCAGAGTATGATTTCCTCCACCCCATATTGGTCTTGGGCAAAAGAGAAGCAGTGTGCATAAGCTCTACAAACTGAATGTTCCCTTTTTTTTTCAGTTATTTCCTAGCTTTTAGCGCAAAGGAAAGAACCTAGACATACAAGATTCTTGTGCTATGGATTTATAATAACATTTTATTAATATATTATGCTACAAAAATATTTTGACAAAATAATATTAGAAAGCATCTTTTTATTACACTCTTCAAAACAGTTCAAATAAGCAGGAGGCGGAACAGGATAAAATATTTGAAATACATTTGAATTGAAAACTGACAAATATGCAATTTAAAATTCAGTGTGAGCATGAATCTGCAAGACGGTTAATCATTCCTGCAGAAGAAAAGTATTGACTACTTATTGGAAAGACCTCTCTGCCTTTACCTAGATTAAGGTGCCTCCTGAAGAGCTAGTCACAGGAAAGGTTGCATTTGGGTTGGGACGAAACACACACCCACACACTCACACCCCCTATTGCATACATGCACATATACATGCATACATAGACACACACACGCGCACGCACTCTATGATCTCAAAATTAGGCAATTATCCTTCTGCTTAAGCTGAAACAAGCTTAAATTGAAGCTGAACTCTAGCACACTCCATGGACCATTGATCACTTCAGAGATATGACAAGCCCCTATACTTTTTGGATATAATATAGAAATATGTTATTAAGCAAAGTTTGGAATGATAACATTTATGCTGAGATAATAACAACTTTGGCACTTTGGTTTCTCTAACATAAATATATGCTGGGAAATTCCTCCCTAACAGTGGTATATGGTAATGACTGAGTCATATCATTTGACTAATCAATGCACTAAACATAGATTAAGTTCTCCCTCTTTCCATCTCTCTCTCTCCACAATTGTATATTGAAGAACTTAGATAAATACACAACTCTCTACCTTGGGTGTTCCTAAATTACAGTGGAGCTTGGAGGAATGGGAAGGGAAGTTCAAGAAAGCAGATTTTGACACCTGTATAAAGCATAGTTATCATAAATCACGTTCATCATTTATTGCCAGAAGAGGTATTGCATTATTCAACAGCCCGAGGGATTGCAGAGAAACTACATGAGTCATAAAATATAAAATACCTTCTGTCCCAGTTTACTAACTGGTTCTCCAAGTGGCAGTGCATGTTAATATAGCATCCATAGTTAAACATAAGCAAGAAAAGCTTTAAAACAATGAAAGAGTGGAAGTTAGATCTGTTGCTGGTGGTATGGGATATTTATTCCACCAGGACAAGACCTTGGCAGATAATTAGCATTCATTTGTAATGTTACAGTTACATATAATGTGAATTGTATTGGTGTCAGTTGTAGCTGAGTTGAAAAGATGAATCACATGAGCATTCAGCTTTGGACTCATCCAAAATCATCTCCTTGATTGCCAGACATTGCATGACTCCCGATTGTGTTTCTCAGAGGTAAATAGTATCACCAGTGTTCGCTATTATATATAGCAGGCATGGATATTTTTGTTAAATCTCCTGCTCTTGGAATCCCGTGATTACATGGGAATCTGAGCTTTCCTTGGGAAGAAAGAAAACAGTCAGTTCCTAGTTTTCTGAGAAACCCACAGAGAAAACTGAAGTCCCATGAAACTGGTAGTCAGTGGTACTTCAAGAGCATGTATCAAATCTAATGCACACTTCTTTTTAAACTCATGGTGACTATAATCATGATCCATTGCAATGGATGTGCATAGATCTGTGCTAACCAGTATTAGTGTATTTTAATTAATAGAGGGCTGCTGTAGCTGATTAGTAAATAATCCATTTTATCAATCACAGTGAGGGTCTTATTTTCCAGTATTGCTATGCTTACATGCCATGTAGTGAAAAAAGTTACCCTAAGTCATACTTTAGGGTAAGGCAATAGAATAAAATAGATGTTTGGTTAGGGAATTGTGCTGAAGCCATTCATGTGGGGTTCCTGAGCTAGGATCTACAGGAAGCTACTTAATCTTCTATTTATTGTAAAAGTCATGTCTTCTCCCTTAACCAGAGAAATCTCAGATGACCGAGTGAGCTAGACGCTTTTAGGTGGCAGAAGTGAACTGTGTGGATCCCAAAGCCAGGAGACACCTTGCTTTGACACCCACGCTGCAGTATGACAAACATGGGGCACCAGCACGAGGGAAATTCGGTGAGCTCCAGTAACATTCATTCATTTCACAGAATGATGGACAAAATGCCAGGAAATGCAAATACGTTAAAACATACTTTGATATCCAAGCTATTTACATACTGCGATATCCAAACATACTGTGATATCTGAGCTTGTGAATACTGAATATTAGTGTCCAGTGTAGGAGTGACTCAGAAAAAAACCCCCTCATCAGTGACAAATGAAGAGACTATTCTGTGCAGTATGATGGCAGCTGTGACTGTGGAGATATCTGTGTGCTCCTAATATTAAAAAAAAACTCCAGAGGCTTATGGAGAATGCCACAGGTTGGGAAACTATAGAACTGTAATTTCTAGTCTTGGTCCTGTTGGTGGTTTTCCTTACAGTCTTGGATGAGTTGTTTTTGTTTTCTGCTCTTTTTCTCTCTCCCTTATCTTTATGTGGTCTTGTCTATTTATACTGTAAGTTTTCCAACACCTGGAATTATTTCTGGGATGGTACCACAGAATCATTTCTGGATGTGATCAGATTACAACAAATAAAATTCAATGGGTTTTGGTTCATTGGCTGTTCACTTTTACTATGTAACTTATCATCACCCTCAAGATTTGGCTACCATTTTTGTAAATAAGACATTATTATTCAGTTCTGATCTCTGTCTTGAATAGAGCAAGAGAACCAATCATCTTTTTAAATGCATTAATGTTGAATTTGAAGGTCTGTTAAGCCATTATATTCAAATGAAGGCATTTCTAGGGTAATAGCTCAAATAAAACCAAAATGAAAGTTCTCAAAATATGTTTCCAATATCCAGCTCCCTGCAATAAATATTATGCAAGGTGAATGGCTTCTGTCCAAAACTAACATCTCTAATCTTCTGCTAGCCAAAATACACAATATAAAAGTATGCACAGGGCGTGCTTGAAGCTTACATTTGGGGCAAAGCTCAAAGTTTTCCATTCGGCCTTATCAACTCTTGTGCTTGAAAAAAATAGGGGTAGCTTATAGCACCGTTTGCTGTATCCACTTAAACTGACCACAAACCTACACAGCCTTCTGTCAAAAGTAGAGCCAAGGCTGGAGGTCATGGTGTGCAGTAAATCAAAAAGAAGTTATCTGTATTCTCCCTGGCCTTTGCAAGGCAACAGGTTGGGATGCATGATGGAAAAGCTCAGTATTTCATCACGGTTTCAAATAAAACCATGTAGCTTTTGTAGTCTATTTATTTTCTAACCTACTTTCCTGAATTAACTGGTATGACAACAAACAAACTGTGAACCCTGAACTCTCTCTCACTGCAGAGACTTGAAGATTTCATGGAATCATCTGCAGTCCTGGAGACCAGGCTGTAGGGCTGGTGGGAAACTGCCATGACTGTTTTCAGTCATTATTATTATAATCATCGTTATTATCTGGTATTTTTTTTCCAGTGAAAAGCACTGTTTTTTTGTAAAGAAGACTTTGCAGTATATTTTTCTGTTTTTCAAATTTTCTTTTTTAACTAAGATGTTTTCATCACATGTTTTGGATAATTTGGATTTTTGGTTTGTAGATGACCCTATTTCAACCAAAATTAATTTTCTGGTTGAAACTCTTGTATCCAAAGGGATTTTTCATCATGTTTTGTTGGGGGAAAAAAAATGAACATGCCTTATTAAACATGTTTTTTTTTTCTCATAGATGTTCATTGCATTCATGAAAAGTAGCTGCTTGGATTTGCTTGGAGCAAATTTTTCAGTGAGTGTAAGGTGTCATAACTTTTCCATCTAAGTCAACAGAGGTACCATAGTCTACAAATGGAGGAATGTTCTGTATGTCTCCATGACACAGGGGTTAATTTGGTTCCTGTGGTCTTGAACAGATTTTGGACAAGTCATAATTCAGCACAGAGCTATTGGCTCTAAGCATCATAATAGCAAGATGAAGAGGAATTTGTAGATGGTTTTTTGCCCTCCAGGTTGTCCATCTGCATTAATACAAATGGTACAAAGAAGTTCCATAGATTAACAGGATACTACAACTTTACATCCTATAGACAGACCAAGTTCTGTTCTCATTTATGCTGGGAAAGGTTGTAGGCTTGTGTTTACATAAAATGAGGGAGAGAAGAAAATAATTCCAGTGGGGTTATTCCAGACTTTAAAAGCAATTTTTTATTAAGAAAAAGGTGTCTTAATTTGCGTTAGCTAATGAATTAATCCCAGGGTGAAGAGGGAAATCAGTAATTTCCAAAGAAGTTAAATAGTTTAGTTAAAGACAACAGGGGAACTTAGAGGGTTATCCTGACTAATGACTTACTAAGTCATATAAAAATAACTGGTATTTTATGTTGTAGCAGCTAATGAGTTAAGAATGCACCTATTTTTCTAATGGGCATAGGCCACAGAGAGCAGGATCTGCTTTATTCAGTGTAAGCTATGCGAATGAGATAAAAAAAAAGTAAAATAAAGAAGTTCAGCAGAAATGTACTTATTGGACAGTTGCTGTAAAAAGTAATGGTTAAAGAAACAAAGGCGGCATTCATTTGGTGTCAGTTCAGACATTTGCAGAGTTGTCAGTTAGAAAACAAATATAGAAAATATTAATTTATCTGTTTCACCATCGCTACTGATTAATAAGGATGTTATTAACATATACAATAAGAAAAATAAGTTTACCAGTCGAATAAATACATTTTTTCTTTTTCTTTTTTTTTTCTTTATATGAACACGTATATTTTACAAAACCCCATAGCACTATGGGAAATAAAGATCCTTCTACAAAAAGAAGATGTAAGTCAGTGTTACAATAAAGCTTTAGAATTTCAAAATGTATCTGGGCAAAGAGACAAAATCAGCTAGAAGGCACTACTGAGTCACTGAGAAGGTCCAGCTTGTAACTGTTGTTGTCTTAACCTCCAATTCGTTCATAAATTATCTCTCTTCTCTATTCCAAGGGACTGAACATAATACTAATGTGGTCAGGAAGGCTGCAGTAGATTCAGGAGAAAAGAAGCTATGGCCATGCAGAGAGGAGAAGTTATTGATGGCCATAAAAGGCTGGCTGAAGCTGAGCTTGTAGGCTGAGGCTGGGACGGGCGATCTGAACGCGGTCTCTGATCCAGCCGGTTTGAAATCCAAATGGGAGGTTTGACTGTGATGTAGCCATTGGTTATCCTGATATAGGAAGGCAACGTGGTGGTGCTAAAAGAAAACACAGGAGAAGGAAATTACACAGGAGAACCCTTATCTCCGTGAGCTGTCATTCGACATGGCAGTAACAACAACAACAACAATCACAACTAGTATTATTGTTTACATGCTTTAGACCTGCAGGGAGAGCCCCAGGGGCTGATAAGCATGATGATCTGGAACGAGGTCTGATTCAGGATGTCCCTCAGCTTCTGGCTGCTGGTAGAATATAGCCAAAGGAGGGATCACTCTTGATACATCTAACTTATTGCACTCACTTTTAAAGCATCCATTATGGGCCAGCATCAGAGACTGTGATAGATGTATCTTTGTGCTGACCCAGGATGATCTCATTCTTAGGTTCTTAAGTACCTTCTTGCCACCAAATGTCTCAAAATTTGTCATGTCTCAGAGACTGGATACTAAGTCCAGGAGTACAAAACACGTCCCTCCCCTGTTTCACAAGCCATAAAGAATTTCTCAGGATCCCCTTACACAACTGATAACCTTGAGCACAGGAGACCAAGCAGCTTCGTTTCTCTTCCTGGCTTTAAGCCATTTTGGATCAAATCACAATGCCAAACCCAGACTCAGTGTGAAGTTTCCTGTCTGTGGATTTGCCTCAATAGTGGTGTGATTGCTTATTGATTGTAGCTTGAGTTAGTACTTTGATTTGAATTTGTAGCTTGGAATTCATCATGATTCCCATGACACTGAAGGTCAAAAAGGTCCATTTACAATTGATTTGGAAGTTTTAAGTTGTAATCTCCATTTCATAAATGCATTGCATTTCCATTGCATCCATTATTGGATGATCCGTAATCCACCAGTTGTCACAGAGCAGCACAACCGAGCACGCTAACTGTGCAAGGTGGATTCTGCACTTAAAAACAAGGCATTCTGCTGTGGAGCAAGGAGAAAAAAGACAAGTTCCCCTGCAAACAAGACGTGACACTAATACCTGCAGATTGTCTGTGTTACTTTCTAAATCTTCTGTAAATGGGATTTGGAGGCACTGAAAATGACTGTCAAATAATTTTTTATGGGGTAAGAAGCTATATGCAGTTCTATAAATATTTAGCTACAGTATCTGAGATCTTGACCTTTGAAGAAAAAGGCTGCATCTTGCATAATATCAGATAAAAGGAACAATACCTTGCTCCAGATTCACGCACAGAAATAGAATTTAGTAGCACTGAAGGCTTTTGTCTTTTTCTGTCTAAGCAATACCAAGATAGCTTTTAGCTCAGATGCTTCAAATGCATTGAGTCAATCACAAACTGTGAGAAGATCAGAGTCCACGCAGAAGAGGGCACTGGTAAACACACATGCGGGTCAACATCAAATCCAACAGACAATCACTGCACACTACACTTCACCTCGGGTTTTGGGATAACTCATTCGATTTCTTCCCTCATCCTTTATACTGTCACCACACCTTCTGGGTGGGATAGTAGTTCTGTAGCTAGAAGTGATCTTAACTAATGTGCAATGAATTAGAGTAAAAAGAAAATGCAGTCTTGAATTAAAGACATGGGAATTGCTTCATGGGAGCAGATAATCCATCTGACCAGTATTAGGACTTTGACAGTGAAAAGTGGTGCTTGTTCCAGAGGAACAAACTGCTGTAAATAGAGAATTCTGAAATCAAGCCTTTCCAGAGAGAGCTCTTATCCAAATTCCCATGGTGAGTGGTTGGTTTATGTCTTGAACTGATAACACAAGATACACAGCTTTAGAGCTTCTGCTATATTGCATCAAAACCGCTGCAGTCACTTAATACAAAGAGTTCATCTGGGATAAGCTAATGCCGCTGTTTCAAATTTGTGCAGCTTTTTTGAGCGGTTAATTTAGTGCTGGCAAGAATGATACCAAATTAGACACTCTGTGTGCAAGCTCCTGCAATATACATAACATCAAGTATGAATGACCTTCCCACAGCGAATACAAAGCATCATTAAAACATACTTCTGACAAAACTAGGTACTACACGCTTGGAATAATTCAGCAGAAATGCAGTCATGCTCCAACTTCTGATCCAGATCTCAGTTATCCTGTTGAGTGATGCTGTGGTGCACAGACCTGGCAATGTTGACAGTGGGATCACAATTTGGGTTTTTTTTTCCCCTGTACCAGTTTTCCCTAAGGTAAGTGTGGGTAAGTGCTTGTACTCATCTTTTGGTTACTGTTTGTCACTTTACAGAACTACACAATTTAGCCCTAAATTAAATTTTAAACTGCAAGGAGGGTCTAGTTTTCAATTTCAATTTAAAAAACATTGCCAAAATGCCATTCAGACTTGCAGTTTGGGTGTACCCTCCTCCTGACACATTCTATGGGCTTGATCCTTCACTGCGATTAAAATGTCCCTTGCGCAAACTGTCTTTCTGCAGCTCAGGGATGTATTGTGTGAGATGTCCGATGGGGGACACAGGCTGGCCAGGGAACCTGTAAAAGAATCACAAGCCCATTCATCAGCCAACTACATCTAAGGGATTCCTAAAGCATCCTTAAATCAACATTTTATGTCTCTGTATGAAGTTTCTAGTCAACTGCCAGAGGTGTTTTGTTGGGTTTTTGTTGATTTTTTTTTTCCCCTTTGAAAATAGGCATTTTTTTGGGAAAAAACCCCTGCAGTTTACTTAAAATCCCAGGGTTTCCTGTCAAAAGACCTGAGAATTTTTGACCACTCTTCTCCTCAGTCAGCGAGGTCATATTCTGTTTTCAAGACACTAGATTCCTCTAAAGGCTTCCTTGTTAAGATAAATACTGTTAGGTGGGGTTGTTTGTGTTTAAAAAATCCTGAAGTGCTTTACAAGAGAACAGTGTGTTTCCATTAATGTGTACAAAGCATGCTAATAGCAAATGAATCACAGTTTATCCATATAAGACATTTTCTTAAATGCAACTCTACTTCTAGCCAACTGCCAAGATGGTTTAGAGATATTTAAAGAGAATGATCCCTTTTACCAAACACTACAAAACTCCTTGTAAAACCTCTGGTCCAAGTTTGTAACTAGGCTGTTTCTATAGTGAATGGGGAGAGAAACCTCTCCAGAATGTGGTCCACCTCATTCCAGTGCAGGTCTCTAGGGGTTACTTACTCTTGCTTGGGGTCTTTCTCTTCCTAGGGGTTACAGAGGGGCCCTAAACAGCCAGGTTAGATTACAACCTAATCTTAGAGGTGGCCCTGGTGTCAGGAGATGACTTCTCCAAACTCCCTCTGAGCATGTTTGCACGTGCACGTAGGATCTCACTGACCCTCGGACCTTCCCTGAGGGTGAAAGCAGCAGCAGAGTCCCCTGAACTCAACTAGAAAACTTCCATTGTCCTCAGGGAGGTTTTGATCATTCCTGAAATGGACATAGGGAATAATAAAAATGAATCACAGATCTGAGACGTAATAATCTAAATTATTATCATGCCTTCTCTTGCCAGCCCAGGATATTCTGTATTTCAGTCTTTTGTGTCTGATAAAAATATCTTTAATAAAACATTCCACATGATCTGTGGTGAACAGACAACCACTGGCTCCACTGTTCATACCTCTCTTTTTTGCTTCTGTGTACAGGATTGTTTTAAAAATTTGGAATACTCCAGGTATCTTCTAGCCAAATGACCTGCGGTATCATATTCATGAACTTGTACTTTTGATCAGATAATAGGGCAGTTTTTCCAAATCAGTGCATTAGTCATATATTGTCTTACCATCATTAGAACATGTAAAACTTTCCCCAAAAATGGGGCCTCAGGCACAGGCTTTGTGAACAGACCCTACTGAATCCAATTACATGATTCAAGTCCTCTACACTGGGGGCATGCTGAAGCACCTTGATGATTTGGGATCATTTTAAAACTGAAAAATAAAACAAAAACACTTGCAACCCTTTGGGGGAGTTTCTGTTCTGGTTTAGCTTGCAAGGACTTTGCAAGGAGCTCACAACCTAAATTTTAGCATGACTTGGTTTATCCATATAAACAGGGCTCATCTGACCACATGTGACACCACAACAGAATGAGGGAAGATAGGACCAGGAGGGACTTTCTGGCCACCTGTCCCAAAGACAGTGACGAGATCTAAACCTCTCCTGACATTTAAGTCTAATCCAGTCTCCAAAAAACCCTACAATGATAGCAATTCCAGAGTCTCCGCAGACATCTATTCCAGCATTTCACCGTTCCTGATCTCCAGAATTACTGCCTAATGTTTCACCAAACCTCCCTTGCTACAGCGCGTGTTCGTGACTTCTCCTGTCCCCATGGGCAGGTTTATTCCTCTCCTCAGCAGCCTTTCAGGTGCTTTGAAGACTTAACCATGTTACACTTCAGTCTTCTCTCTTTTAAGCAAACAATTCCCTCTGCCTTTCTCTGCGAGTCCTCAGGTGCTTTCCCTCCGTCCTTTCTTCCACTCTCCCCTGGCTCTGCCTAGTTGAGCAGTGCCTTCTCTGAAATGAGATGCCCCAAACTGGAAACAGTAGGTCTAGCTGGGATATTGCCAGCCCTACGCTTTGTGCAGTAGGTACCACAGCTTCTTTATTTGCAAAGCAGAAGAAAGTGCATGAAAAATATGCAATCTCCAGGAAGATTGTCTTTTCACTACTTTTTGCCCCCAAAGTCCAAACTGCCTTTATGGTCCCAGTAACTGTTCTGAAGCTCATGAAAAACTGATGGTGCTCTGAGGGGGTGAGGATGGACCGAATTATGGTGATATTTCTATGCATTTTTAATCTGCTGCCATGCCTCAGTTGCAACACGGTTTCTGTTCAGGGTGGAGGATGTGACCCTTTTAAGCATAACTTACAAAGTGTTTGGGGATTTTTCTGGATCAAAGGAACTATATAAACACATGACAACTATTTTTAATAAATGTAAACAAATGTGGACTCAGACAGCCCTTCTTACAATAGCATCTGATGAAAGAATCTTACCAAGACAATGTGCCAGCATAGATTGAACCCTGAAAAAACGCATGTTTCAACTGAAAAACTAAAGAGCTAGTAAATGGAAAGAAAATTTTTTAGTTAATACAATAATGGCTGTTTTGCATTTGTGATTTGATGTTAACCTTATGATGGCTAGGTTTTTTTTAAATGATATTAAGCATATGCTTCCTGTTTCTTTTCAAACAAATTTTGCCCTATTTTTTTTCCTTTTCATTTAATGAACAGATGTGAAAGCAGTTGATCACATTATTTTTCTGGTGATCAGAAATAATGTTCTGCTAGAGAAGACAATTATTCTTGGAACTAACTAGACCTATTTATGTCACCAAAATTTATTAATCAAGATTTGAAAAATACATCTGCTTAAAGCGCTGGGACAAACCCATTGCAGTATGTAAACAAGCTGGCTGGCAAGAAGTCTGACCACACATTTGAAAGAAAAGAATAGGTGCTCAACCAAGAGGAAAAAAAAGTACATTGGGGAAAAAAAAATCACACTAGGAATGTCACAAGGATTTTACTGCGAAAACCGCTAAAGTAACCTCTTAAAGGGAATGTGAAGTCCCCACCTCCTGAAATTTTCATATTATTATTTGATGTGTTTCTGGAAGGGACTCTTCAGATCAGCACAGGCTCTGTTCCCCCCAGGCTTCATCTCTCTCTTCATCATTGCTTTCCTTATGGACACTGTTCTTGCAGTCTGAGGGATAAATCCTGCAGGATGCTGAGTCTCTCGGTCCCAGACTAGCAGGACGCTAAGCACTGCAAGCACATGAGTGCTTCCAGCAAGGCTAGTATTCACATACTTACAACTCAGCACGTCCTAAAGTCCTTTGTGGGATCAAGGCAAAGAGGCTCACGCTTTCGCAAGGTTCAGCTGATTAAAAAAAAATAATGATCCAACCTGGATCTGATTAAGGAATTCAGTTTTGGTCCAGAGGAGGCCACTACTTACTTGCAGTAGTGTAGTAAACTGCCTTTGCATGTCTGAATGAATAAGCAATATCGCACGCTGGTTTGTGGCCAACAGAAAAGACGGGGATGAGCCAAAGAAGAGCCTTATCTCTACTATTTTCCCGTTACCCCAGGGCTATTGGGAGTCCCTATCTTTGGCCATTTTCCACACCGCAAGCATCCATCCTCTCTGCGAGCAGCACAGCCGCGGAGTTGCGAGGAGGTTCGCTGTCGATAGAGGGGTCAGGCAACAACATCAGGAGCACTTCAACGACCCGCCGCTCTCGATCCGAGCTTTCCTTCTGACGAGACTCAAATGGGAACCATCTTTCCACCTGAGAGGAATGTCACGCTCTGATCTGGCCTTAATTCAATTCTCTGGCTCCTCTAGAGACTGACAGCGAGCAATTCTCCTCCTTGAAGGAGGCATCCGTGAGCCTCCGGCCCCTGCGCGGAGGCAAAGGCAGTGCATGTCCACTGATAGAGGTCTGTTCCCCCAGCCCTGCTCTTTGGTAGGATCACGTCTGCCATGGCTTATCTCTAGGATGATGAAGAAGATATCGAGGGGAAAAGAGGGAAAGGGAAGCAGGCATTGGGTCTGAAAGGACAGAAAGCTGTGAACAAGCGTGCCAGGACCCCGAGCCGCTCTGTCACCGTGTGCTGAAGCGCAGGAAGGTTGGTGGTGGGGAGCAGGACACGGCACACAAGGATGGGATGCTTGCGGGGTGAAGGGAAGGGATCTGAGGCACCTTCACCTCCTGAACGTGCAGGACCGAGGCGACCAGCAGCACCCGCGGAAGGTGCCATCAAGGAGAATCACGGGCAGTCCTTCAGATGCCCTGGCCTTTAATAGGATTTAAAGGGTGGGGTTAATTGTAGCTATGCCAGATGCAGGCTTGTAGTCAGAGCTATTCAGCTGTGTTCCCGCTACAGTTTGCGGGGAACAAGACATCTCCAGAGGACAATCCTTTCCCCGCAAAGGCATGTCTCTAAGGCAGGCGAGATGAGCTGCTTCCGAAGATCTCTATCTCTGGAATTCAGGTCTCCTCAATCCCAGCCAAGCTTTTGCCCCAGCGAGGGCTCTGACCGGTAAGGATGGGTTTCTGAACTGCGACGGGGCCGCAGCGTGGGGAAGAGGAAAGCTGCTGATTCTGCAGTGCAAAAAGCAGCAGCTGGTGGGGACGCAGCCTGCTGTCCCCTCTCTGGGGTCTTGGCTCTGAGGTTTGACATGAAGGAGGGGAAGGTGGCTTACTTGGATCAGGGCATCCAGAGATGGCGTAAGCAGGAGGAGGCTCAACATTGAAATGCAGCTCAAATGCCTCTGGTGCATTTTTGGCCCCCTCTCTGGATGGACCATGGGCTGGAAGCCAGAAGATTTGGTTTTTATCCCCATGTCACCCACCGAGGAACCATCAAAACCTCATTACATCACTTTACTTCTATTACTCCCCTGACTCTGATCTGAGTCAAGACCTTGACGCCACCGGCATTAACCCAAGGTGAAGCGTTTTGCAGGCTCTCACTGTGATTTGCAGGTCCCGATTGCCCAGGCCACCTGCGAAATACCTCCGTGATGACAAATTCAGCCCCAAAGTGACAGTGACCTGCAGCGAGGCTGAGTACTACAGGGGCATCCTAAAGCCACGGGTGGGTCATATTGTTAAGGCAAAGTGTGTCATCTGCTGTGGGGCCAGAGGAGGGGACGGGGATGGGACAGAAAGGGACAGGGGCAAGGGAGACCGCTGCGTCAGAGACAGGGGAAAGCGGAGGAGAGGAGTTTGCTGCCACAGCAATGCAGCCTGAAGGTCCCCCCGGCATGGGGGCACAGTGATGCAAAGGTGGACATCAGGATGCATCTGGCAGGTAGGGAAGGAGCAGGTGAGAAACAACTCCAGCACAGCCCGAGGGCCCTTTTCTGAAGTGAATTTCCAGCACGTGGGAAAGTTTCCTGCACCTCGCGGTCAGGTTTAGCTTTCCCCCATCCCCAGGGGAGACCGGGTACGGCCCTTTTCAACCTCCCACCCTGAAGCCCTTCAGAAAACCCTGCAAATACAAATCCTGCACCCACACATGTGGCGGTGGCAGAATCAGGCCCGCCGCTCCTTTCCAGACAACTGCCGAATGGTGTAAAAACACAGAACGCTGTAAAACCCAGTAACCTTTGAAGCACACCCTCTGAGTAATTACCCCATTCCCATCTAATGACTTAAAGATGTTATATTCCTCTCTGATTTGGCAACAACAAAGATTTCGACCTTATTAAAACCAGCCCATCAGGAAACTACATGTCATCCTTTAAAAAAAGAAAAAAAAAAAGGAAAAAAAAAGAGGGAAAAAAAAGAAATTAAGTTCCTTAAAATCCCTGTGAACAATAATTCAAGATACTGTAGCTGAAGACCCATGATTTGTTGTAGAGTGTCTGGGTGGTCCCAAGGCAGGAGATGACAACATTAGCTCTTTCCTTTGCCCTTCTAAGAAATGCTTTGATGATTCTCTAATATCCTAAGAATATCCCCCCGTGATTCTGCACTGGGACGAGGCAATCACAGAGCCGGGATAATGCATCCCAGTTTTACCCAGGGCCTGGCCCTTGCCAAGAGGGGATAGCTCGGAGCCCTTTGTTTCACCAGTTCTGCACTGACATCTGAGCCAGGATGTGTTCATGATAGTCTAAATAGTGATGTGGGCCCAAAAACATCCACAAACTCACCCCCACCCACTGCACACATCTGGCCGTGTACCTGATTTGTATGCACAATTAAAGCACTCATCATCACGGCTCAAATAACCAAGTACTTGTTTCACTGGTCCTTGGACAGATGATTGCAGTTTTTACAGCCAAAGTAAGCAAGAACATCAAGGGTGCATACACAGATAGGCTTAGTATTGTAAATATCTTGCCAGTGATGCAATCTGTGAAGATTTTTGGGCAACCTGCTGATACACAACATGTAAAGAGTTAATTTGTTGGTGCTGCAATCAGGTGGTTTTGAACCAAATCCCAAGCACGAGCAGAATATCTGTCTTTTGTCTGTATTTTGCAAACTGGCTGCTCTCACCAATACAGTCCTACATGCAAAACAATTTGCATTTTTGGGGTGGTCAAAATCATAATCCATATTTTATGTCTTGGGCTCAACCTTTCAATTAATTAGAACCAGAGTGACTCGGTCTGCCCTCTCCTATGTGCACTCAAGTGTTTGTTTGGCATTGTGTGGGCCCTGTGGCTCAAATATTTTTTGCAGATGCACAGAATTAACCATGCATGTTTAGATGTGCTTGGGGAACACATACATTCATAGACATGTATATATTTGACCCTGTCACTTTCTTGTTAAACACTGTAAAAGATATCGACTTTCCCCTCCAGATTTTAAAATGATTTAGAATAGGCAGTAGTGGGGAAATACCTAAAACATCCTGTCAAATTAAGTATTTTCTCCAAGACTGTTCTCTAAGACACACAATTATTCCAGCTAAGAATATGCCTGTGCAATGTATTAAGGAACAGAATGAACAACTAAAATATAAACTGGCTTAAATGGATGTCCAATATACTGCATTTTTCCATTTGATTTTAATTTTTCTTTTTCCTCCTCCCTGTTCTTTTTCCATCTCTGCGTAACAGTTATTCTCTCTGCTTAGTCTGTATCACATTTTTCTCTCCGCTTCGTCTGTATCACATTTTTCTCTCTAATTCACTGGGCTCACTTTCCTGCTCACTGCTTGTATTTTTCCAGAGTCTCTCTTAGTAAGAATAATTAAGGTTGGGTCAGATCTTTGAACCTGTTATTTGGAGCAGTATTGAATTCAAGCTTGTTCCACTGAACAAAAGCACTGGCTTCTTTTTCTTTCCAACAGGCTCACTCTCAAAATAAAAAAAGGTTCATAGGGTCTATCTACCAGGCAGAAATGCCAAGGACATTAAACTGCTGCATTGCCCACGAGGTTTGGGTTCCTCCTGCTGCTTGCAAAGCAACTACAGAGATACCAGCCACAGCATAAAATCCTTCTCCCCAAGCACTTCCAAGCCCTCTGGAAGCCTGGAGATGCCATCAGTGGCTCGTAAAAAGCTGCTTGCTGGCCTGCAGGGCTGGAAAGGCTGCAAAAGCTTTCCCTGCCGGGTGTCCTAACCCGAACCCCAAAGTGTCTCTGCAGAACTGAGCTTCTGTGAGCACGGTCCGCACCACATCTCTCCACGGTACAGCTACATGAGGCATCCCTCACACCCAGCAGCTCAGAGGCAATAGGCTCGGCTCCCTCGCCTTCCAGCATCGTGGGCTCAGGCCCCAGGTATAATGCTTACTTTGTTCAGTTAAGTTATTCAGGAATTGTAAAGAGGAGATCTGAGTGAAATCGGAATTTGGCCTGGCATTTTCATAATTGCAGGAACCCAGCTTTTATAGCATTAAAACCATATGAATTTAAATAAATCCTACTTCTCCTTCATCCCAGTGAGTAACTGGACTTAGACCACAGCCGCCCTTTGGGGTCCTGCTGGGTTTTCAGCATGCAGCACGGCCCGCGCTGCCGGCAGTGTCAGGGAATCAAATTTCCTCCCGTTTCACTCTACAATGAATCTGTCTTCTTAGATAAACCCGCTCCCACACTATAACTGTGGTTAACCCCCTCTTATAAACCAACTGCCCACCACAACAGTAATGTCATCTTCTTCCCTGTCATACTTTTCTTCACTTGATTTCACAGGGCATGAAACTCACTAGTTGGAAGGGGAATAGCAGAAACAGAAATAAATCCCATATTCCTTACTCTTTTCCTTTGGGCTAGCATTGACAGTGTTGTGTGTTTGCATTTCCACTGAATTTTAAAGACATTTCTTTTTCTTTACGGTAGTTCACTGGAAGGTGAAGTCTTTTACATTTTATAGATTTTCTGTAGCTTTGCTAAGTCCAGAGCTTTACCTTGAGGAACAGCAGATTTGCAATCTTTCGGGGTTTAGATACTGCTAGATACGAAGATCACTCAAATATATAATAAATCCAACTTAGGGCTGCAGTGTTTGAGAAGTTTTGTTCTGGCTTTTAGATGGCAAGTGATCTCTTCAACACATCTGCGTATCCCTGGGGCAGACAGCCATTAACACAGCAAGCAGCGTCCTCTCAGAGGTCCCATCTTCAACCCAAACCCTGTTTTTGAGACGACTCCATTCACTTTTCTCCCTGATGGGTGCAGCGCAAGGAGCAGCCATGGCACGGATGGGTCTCTGTTGCTTCCATAGCCTGAGCAGGAGGGAAATGTCTTGGTCCTGACCCCAAGAGCTCCAAACCTCACGTGCACAGGGGTCCGACCTCCCTGCAGGGTCACTGCTGGCCGTACCAGTCTAGGGAGCGATTCAGTTTGCTCTAAAGATGGAAACAGCCACATTTTGTCAGCCGAGTAGTGCTGTAAGTTAGGAGTCTGGATGTGGAGCTGGCCACCACCACAAAAGAAAAACCTCCGTATCAAGAATTGCAATTTAGGAAGTGCAGGTGCTTTACTAACTACTTCGGTGTTTAAGAAATCCAACTCACCCTGGGCAAAAGCCCACTCAGCACTTCTTACAGTGTCTGCGACTGCAGTCGGCCTTGCAAGTTTAATGCAAACCACACTCTTCACCCACCCCAAACAGCAGGGTAAAAGTGCTACTGTGTATTGAATTTTCTCTGCCTGTTAAAGCAGACAACTTATTTTTCAGCTGAGTGAACGTAAAGAGTTTTGTAGAGCTGTGTTAAAGTGCATTTCAGATTTAGAGGAATTCCCTTTACATTAGGGTACTCGGTGCATTTTCCCTTCTTATCTGTTTGATAGGAGCCAGAAGTATGGTTTTATTTTTTGTGTGTGCGATAGACAATATACCATGAGGAGTCATAGTTAAAGGCTCTAAGGAGCCAATCCTTAGAACATCTGGCTAGTGAAAGCCCTGGATATGGAAAATATAAATGTCAAGGCTCATATTTATAAATTGGAAGGGCCATGACGACATCTGCTAACAAGCTTTCTTCCAGAGCCCATTTGCTGTACATGGTTATTCACAGGCAACAATAAACATGTGCATGGATCACATGCGTGGTCTGCCCTTCCTTTCAGTCGCCAAAGGAACACACGCTCCAATAACACACAAACGCTCTGTTCTCACAACACAGAAATACAAGTGTTTGCAAACCTCACAGCAAAGCTCTTGCATACCAGACCACAGTGGGGTACATTGCTGGAACAGACTAAAAATAGCTGGAGAAAAAGCCTTGCATTAACACAGAAGACAGTCAAACTCACTTAGCGCTAACTGTTTCAGTGGAATAAGCACTCTCCTTTTTTTTGCCTTGCTCCACAGGAAACACTTTGTACTATAGGTCCAGTCCCGAAACCTTATTTTTATGATGGAGCAGTTGTGGATGGGAATCTCAAGACTTAAATAGAGTCTAATCTATTCAACCGCAGTAGCTTAATATTAACATTAAACCAAGCTGTAGGTAAAATAAACTTGCTTCTACGTTTATACCCACAGGCGCCTTTTTTCCAGCTTAATGCCAACTCTAAGTGCATTTCTGATGCCTGAGAAATAAAAAATTGATCCAATGCATAAGCATAAACGTTTTGCTAACAACTTATTATTGTAGGTGTCTGGACCACAGTTTGCCCCCAACGGGCCCCCGGCACTCCTGGCATTGGCCACCATCACAGAGACGGCCCACGAGGCTGCCAAGTTGTCAAGAGAAGGACGAGCATCAGCAGAAAGAGCCTGGATTGCTTTACGATGTCCATGAACTTAGCAAAGACTAAATGGAGCCAATGCTGACTGTCTTGTCCAGCCTGCAGTGCTCTTGGCCACACATACATCTGTGTGAATATGGTAGGAAAAGCAAAGAAGATGAAATAACATGGGGGAGACCTACCTCCTGGTTAAAAACATGAAGGAGCACGATACCTAGCTATGCGTCCTACCTACTGCAGTCTGCAGTAAGGCCAGATGACAGAGACATGCCCCCATCTCAAAGGGGTTGTGCTGAAGGCTGTAGGCTCCAAAAGCCCACACTTTCATTGGCACGGACTGACTGCAAAGTGACGTGCAGTGTTTGTAGGGTCACAGCCTCCTGCAAGGTGAGCGCAGGGAGCTGGAGGTGGGTGCAGAGGTCTGGGGATGGTGATGGAGGTGCTGGAGGGGTCCCTTCCTACTGCTTGCTCCAGGGCTCATGCCTAAGCGCATGCAGCCAAAGTTAAAAAGGGCAGGTAGAAAAAGTATTGGAGAAAGAGAAAATTTAAGCAGAAAATGGAGAACTGTGGAACTGAAAAGTTAACAGGTTGTCCAAAATCAAGAGGAGTCCTGGCACTGGGTGAGGAAATGAGACCGCGCTGGCTGAGAAACAGCGGAACAAGTGGGGATGTGCATCACGGAGGAGGAGATTATCATAACTCAGCAGCTGCTCCTCCTTGAAATTGAATCCTAAGCAAACATTTTGTTTGTGCTGCATCAGACAGATCTTAGGTGGCTTAACAAAGCTAGCAATGGCAGGGCTATGTTCAGCCCAAGTCAGAAATACACCAAACTGGGGCAGATATAAATATATAATATAGACTATATTTACTCAATACATCCCAAATGAAAAGTAGAAAACAAGAAAGGAAGAGAAAACTCTTAATAGGTTCCATAAAGTATCTTGCATTGTATTTTGAATCTTAATCAGCATTGAGGAGGAAAGAGCAGAAAGTGCTCTTGGATATCCAGTGTTGAAAAATACCTCACTGTTCAAAAATCCTAGCTTTTGCGTGCTCCAATCTTGTTACTTGCTCGCCTTCAAAAATATGGATTTAATATTCATGATGGATTTAAATTTCACGAAAATAAAATACTTAATGCATTACCAATAAAGAGTTTAGTTTCACGAAATAAAACTGAAATCTATATACAAATTATGTCTCAATTTCCAAGAGACTTCTGTGTTCTTTATCTCTAATGATTTTATTTTCAGGTATTTATAGCTTTCATTAAAATACGGTTTGCACACCGCTTCATATTAATTGTTGATACCAGTGGTGAGACACTTAAGCAATAGTCAAAGTATATATTCAAAGCTTTTGTTTAATTTTTTTTAAGTTTATCTGTGTTTGTTTCATCACACAGTGGCAGCACATTATAGAGAAGAACAACTGAACAAAGCAAAACATACAGATCTTTTTGTGTGTCTAGCTGGTGAAAGTGCGGCCACACATTTTTTCAGCCCCGTCTGGAGGATAACAAATTAACTCTTTGACTTTACAAGGGGAAAGAAGTTATCACTCACGGCCAGCTGACAGGGAGGGTCTATTAGCATGGAGATGCTAGAGTTTTGGACACAAATGTCAGGACTTCCCATCCGTTACTGCGATGCATGAGAGAGCTGTGTGCCGAGCCCACGTTTCACAGCTTTAATTAATATGTTCTGTGCACTCGGACCAACCTGATAATCCAAGAAGCCTCAATAAAAACCATCTAGGGAGGGAGGATATGTCATCACTGTATTGTATGTTACAGTCAAGAGATTTACCTCTTATTTATAATGCACTGAGTTATACCATGCTGTTATTTTACTTCCACTGGAAGGCTTGTGTACTCGGGGCTGTGCAAAGGGCATGATGAAAGAATTGCCAACAGTGCTTTTTTAAAGGAGGCATCAAGCCATCTGCTCATCTTAAAGGGGGATAAAAGGGAAACAGTAAGAAACGAAAAAGGGGAAAATGCAGTATTCCCCATGCTTTGCTCTCTGCTCAGGAGGAGCTGAGGATGCCTTCACAGAAGCAAGATTGCGTGTTTGAGAGAGGCATGCAACAAGGGGAGAGAGAAGGACCAACTGACACCCTGCTTCACTGCCCAAAATGTCTTCTTCTGGCCACTGTATGTCCACCAGAGTTCATAAAGAACTGGCCAAAGCAAAAGCAGATTTCAGGCCAGTTCAAGACATAAAGGTTCAGCTTCCACTGAGGAACCAGGAGGGAGTATTTGTCCAGGAAGTGTTTTGAGACCACTCAGCCTGACAGAAGGATCTTGTACCCAAGCTGTCAAACCACGAGATTTCTCTGATGAGTAGATATTTGTATGCCATGCCCTGGAGACTGGGGGAAGTCACTGATAGGGACTGTGATCATGAAAGATTCCCAAGAAGGAAATCCTGCCAGGAAAACAGCAAATAAAATGGTAGACAGAAGTGCTGGAGGAAAGCCACGCAACGCAGTTAAGCCCCAAATAGCAATGGGGTGGGAAGGTGGGACTCCAACACACCTACGCTCCCGCTGTTCCTGGCTGCTGGAGCGGTCCCTTTGGGAGACAGGTTCACTAGAACAAGTTAGAAAGGTCCTGAAGCTGCATCCTCATCTGTGGTTGAACACAGGGCAAATAAATGCAGTGGTGGGAACTGCTTACTGGGCTGCATGGAGGCAGACTGGAGGAAGGAATGATCCCCTCTCCCCATGAGCATCAGTAGGCATGCACTCTTCAAGCTGTATCCTTACCAGGGAGGCGGATAGAGTAATTTAAACAAACAAGACCCCAGTGATGGAAATTTCAGGCTCAAAGCTACCATATGGAGGGAAATCATCTGACCACAATTTACCTGTTAGACTTCAAAAGTGTCTAGGTCTCCTCTAAAGAAAAGCAGTCTTTTCTTTAATGAAGTTAAGTACTGTATTTCAGCACTGTGTGTTGTGAAAAGGAAGCAATTTGGATTCATTTACTGAAATTTACCTTTCAGATGCAGTTAAGTGAAATTAAAAGTTTGCCTGAGTTGACAGAGTTCTGTTTTCCATCACTGCATTGTCTTGAAAGAAAGGATAACAGGCTAAGTGCTTAAATTCCATCCAAACTGATAAGGTTCACTCTATACAGGCACACTTAGTGCAGTTTATTACACATTGTCTCCCTTCATCCATCACTGGTGTAACTTTTTTTTTTTTTTTTGGCCTAAAATAACTGTTACTTCCAAAAGAAATTGATATTTGTGATGTTGTTGCATTCATCTGGGGTTGAATAGTCAGCACCGGGCTATCAGAGAAATGCCATTTCCAGTTACAGGAGGAATTCATTTCATTTCCCACTAATGGCAGGTTTTTCAGGGCTGAGCTTGCATCTGGGACAAGAATTTCTTTTTTTTTCTTCTGATAACAATTCTTTTCCTTTCATTTCTTTCCTGTGCAAGTGAAGCATCTGTGTGTCCTCGGTGTCCTTCCAAACACCATCTTCACCCAGATCTCTTTCTGAGATTCTCTGAATTTGCTCATTACATCCTCTCATATTCTTTCTTCCCACCACTGCATTTCTCTCCTTCACATCCCCCAGCTGCCATCGCTCCTTCCAAAGCTCATGCTTCCTGAAACACCCTCCCAGTTACTAATACCCCTCCCTCCCTTTTCCCAGGAGCTTTCCTCCCACCCTGCCTTAGGGCCCCAGGAGCTATAACGCTCCCTCCCCAGCTGGGAGAGGTTCTCTGTTCTCTGGGGCTGGTTTTGTTTGTAGCCTTAAACCATTTGCTCACTAGAACAAAGGTGCGATCCTGATCCCGCCTTCATTGACTACTCTGAAACGTCACAGACATTTCTCTAACTCTTTCAATTAACTGAGCAGCTCATCACGAAAAGCCAGTGAATGATCTGTAATTAATTATTTATATTACAAGGGAAAGCTTAGCTAACACAGGGTCAACAGGAACAATAACACGCTCTGTATGCCAAACTGCAGCCTTCCAGTCCAAGGGTTTTGCCTCCCTCCCTGCTGCCCCAGCTAGTTTTTGGCTACGGGAGCTAGCTAGGGTTTAAGTTTTGTCTAAGTTCAAATCCCTCCCAAAGACAGACTTCAGATCTGCACATTTCTGCAAAATCAAGTCATTAAAGAAAAAAATCCCGCTACTTGAAATCTCCTTTTAATTTTGTTCTTGACAAACAATTTCAAACACAAACTGCAGCCAGGCAGGGCTTTTTCATTTTGTTTAGATTTTGGGGGAAGGAGGCAGAAGGGAGAGGAAACCACACATTTCATCAGGATATTTTGTTTTTTAATAGCCTTCAGTGTAGCCGATTACCCAGGAGATCAGCAAATCTTAGCTCTGTCAAAGACAGGGAGAAGACAGAGCAGAAGCTTTCTCGTCCTCCACAGCGGTACTAACCCTCCGACACACAAATCTAAAAACCGTCCACACAGGGGTGCCAACTCAAATGCCTCAGCTGTTAAGACAGAACAAAAAGGAAAGGACAATCTCCAAGGTATAACTGAAAGTAAATACTAATAATGATGTGTGACATTAAATGATGACTCATTTTTCACAAGGCCATTTCAGATTGTAGCTATAACCTCAGATCAGACCCGAACGACTGCGTGAGCTGAAGTCTTAGTGGAACCATTAATTATGGATTTCCTGGCTTTTATAGGTTGGAGTCAGACCTTTGATGTTCCTTTAAGATTGTTCTCCTGTGTTCATTTCCTTTGTTTCTGTGTTGGTAGCTTAAAAAAACACCCCAAGATTTCCATGGAAGTGTATGAGATAGCCTACAAATGCGTAGTCCATAAAAGCCCTGCAATTCATGGCTCATAAAGTCCTCTAATCCACGGTCAATAAAGCTTTGGAAAAGAGCTGTATGAACCACAGTCATTTCACAGTTCAATGAGGTTCATACAAGAATCAATAATCTGGTTTAAATTTGCCTGGATTTGTCCTCCACCTGTATATTTCTCTTTGACTTTTCAGGTTGAATGGCAGCTCAAACAGCTGAATTCTGGAGACCTTGCCTGGAAACAATGAGTTTTATGCAGCTTTCACCCAAAAGCCGTAACAATGACCTAAATCCCTCTACTTTGTCTCAAAGGTGAACAAGTGAAGTTTCAGGTGACAACAGGTGAGTTAGGAAACTCAAACTGGAGGAAGACCCATTTGGAAATACGGGGCCATAGGCTCAAGGTAATACTATATGCAGAGACCTCAGTCCATATAGAGAACATGGGGGTCTCCAATTTAAGTATATGCAAATGCACAATGGATCTATGGGACAGGCCAAAGTGTGACCTTCTAGTACACTGATTATCCTCCAAAAATGAATGCTAACAGTCTCACTGTTGAGTGCTGGTGAACATTATTGAGGCAATACAATATAAGTTCACATGCTTCTCTCCTGCACAGGTAACACTTCGTTGCCCATATTATTAGCCATCCTAGCTGTTTCCCCCCAAGAATGATCATGCTACGAAGTCTGGTGACAGGCACACATTTCTGCTCTTTTCTTGCCAATCAGAAAGGAACTAGTTAGAAAGAACTCACTGTTTATTGCCTTGTGCAAGGTCCAGCTTGCAATTAATGTTGATGAAACCCAACTGCCAAAAGCACAATATGCAGCAGCTGGTTTATGAAAGTTGAGACCCCATCCAATTTATGGAGAAACCAGAGCTGGTTGTGAGTCTCTGATTTAGCTGAACAGTTTGTATTTTTTGTTTTGTTTTGTTTCCAGGAAAACACCAGAAGTTACTCCAGAACTGTAGAAGCACTAAAACCATCTGAAAGCACTAAGGCAGACTTCCCTTCTTCCAGCCTTTCCTCATTTCTAGGGCTGTGATCTCCCACTAATATCTCCCTGGGATCTTTCAGCAAGGCAGGCAACACACAGTGTCTGGTTCATCACCAGCATGGTGGGAGCAAAAACTTATGTTTCCTTATCCCAATCTCCATCCTTATGAAATGGAAGTAGAGGGTTAAAAGGTTTTGATTCAGATGAAATCTCACAGGAGCACAGAGTGAATAATTTAACTCTAACCTGGGGAACTACCCTTTTAAATACTTTTCCTAGGAACATTTCTTACTGAAATAAAAACAGCAAAAGGCACAAAAGTCCGCCAAAGCTATGGAAGCACTACTGTTTTAAGCCCCCAGTGGCACATATCCACAGCCATATCAGGCCCAATATCCTTTCTGGATGGATAGTATGGGGGCAGAAGGATTGTGCCTAACTGCCAGGCTCCCACCAGATCTATTTAAGCACCTCACTTGTATGACACATATGGTGAGCTGGACCAGACACCCTTGTGAAATGCTGGGACATCATAGGACACCATGACTTGGTGGCACCCAGGTAGAAGAAAAAGGGAAAAGTCCCTTGTCCTTGAGGCAATCAACTATGTTGAACCAAATGCCTCTTAGTTCATGCTTAAACATCCTCTGTGGGGAGGATCCAACCACTGAACACACTTTAAGAACAAAACACATGAATCCTTCTTACCAAGGCTGGCAGTAACCTCAGAAATAGCCTTACTACGTTAAGATTAATATGCACCACCTTAATAACAACTCTTACAGCACTCACCCTCAGAATACAATAAACTACAAAAAAACAGAAGAGGCAACTGCTCCATTAAAAAGAATGAATAAAAATTTTAAAAAAACCCCAAGAAACAAACCACAAATATGAGGAGTTTTTTCCTTAGCAAAGGGAGAAGCCTATGAGAGACTCTGACTCACTATACTTGCAAGGAAAATGGGAATAAGACCAATGCTCAAAGACAATTATTATAAGTATAGGCAAGCAGCCAGTTCCCAACAGATTATTTCATTCCTTTCACTTGTTAGGAGATCTATAAACATTGTGGTTGTTTATCTGCCCATGACTCGGCCTAGATAAAAGCACTGAGCTTTCCCAGTTTTAGAGGTGGCAGAATAAATTGCCCAGGAATCCTAAAAGCACACATCGAGAAGCCCTGGTCAAACATGAAGGTTCTTATTCAAACACCGAATTGGAGATTTTAACCTCGGCTCAAGATTGGCCACAGAAATGTGCCTACCTCCATTCTCTTCACATAGAGGCCTTAGTTAAATACTTCATTTTGCCTGTTTGCTGTTTTCAATGCAGTCTGAGAGTTAAAACATTTCAGCCCCAGAACATAGTTAAGAAGACTGAAAGTCAGATATGTCAGAATCTTAAAAACTCCCAGGAATATTCTGCATGGTTGGAAAATGGGCAAGTTTTGGGGCTGAAAACTGACAGTAAAGATTAGAAAATAATTATTGGAAGAAAGAGGGCAAACACAGAATATTTTCCATTCTAATTTTTTTCCTGTTTTTACTCTGACAAGTCTTTGCTTCTGTGTATTTTAAATATTCTAAGCATTAGCTTTTTTTCTCTTTACTTTTAGATCAAACATGCCTACAAGCCTTCCTCCTAGTTCTTCATTAGGCTCCAAAACCATCACCTCACTCCCTGTCTCTCCCATTTAGCCTTTCTTCAACCCTCCTTAGGGTCTAATCGACAAGAGCTGGGATCTGTAAAGAGCAACGAGTTAGGAGACAGCAGGAAGAGGACAGGGACCATAAAAATAATGACTCACCTGTCTTCTATCCGAACCCAGAGATCATTGAACTGCCTCTGGCGATGGTGTTTGTGCTGCTTCTTGTGCCATTTCTTCTGCCTCCCAAACTCTTCCAGCTGGCTGATGCTATCTGGCAACAGGAGGTGAGGAGACAGGCTGTCTTCTTCGTCCATCTGCAGGGGCTTCAGGGAAGGCGATGTCAGCGGGACCTGCTCAGAAAGCTGCACAGCGGGCAGGGCTGTTGCTGAGGACCTTTCCAAGGCTGGGCTTGGCTTTGTCATCCTTGAACTGCAAACCACAACAGTGAAACATTTGATGAATAAGCGAGGGATCGTGCTAAGAAAAAAGTGAAGGCAGAGGACTACGCTACTTGGTGGGTGCTCCTGACTGCTAAGAAGGTGTACAGGGAGAAAGGTTTTTGCTCTGAGGCAGCCACTAAAGACAGCAGTGGCATTTCCTAGCAAGCTTTCAAATAAACACTAAACTGAGAAAGGGGGAAAAGGCAGTTGATATGCTATGGCTGTTTTCTGGCATTTTAATTACTTCTTACAGGCTTTAGAGGCTATGGTAGGGGTCAACGTCACCTCCCCCGCCGGGCTGAAGGTTAAATGGCGAAACTGTGACTCCCTCTGAGGAAAACAGATACCATAACAGCAGCTGATCTTAAATTAATGGGATAACACTAGTTCCCTTCTTTTTTTTTTTCAACTTTGGATATAATCTGTGGAAAACAAGTCACTGTTTTGACTGCAACACTAATTACGCTTGTTCATCTGAGTTAGGATTGCTGACAGGGAAGCCCAGACTGATGACAGAAGCATGGTCTAATAGCTAGGCTGCTGGGATGGGATATGTGAGACCTGAACTCCAGCAGTTTTTGTATAATGGAGAAATGAAGCAAAAAAGGGGGTAAATGACCTGTCCAAAGCCACCTTGAAACAATACTGCCAGAGCTCTTCACTCCTGTTTGAAATACTACCACCTCTTGCATCTGACTGGAACTATGCAGAAAAAGCCCTTTTATTGTTTTCATCTTCTAGAGTTTCACTAATTTTAGAAAAAAGTCAATACAAACTTTGTCCTTTGATATGCAGCCCTGTGAACTTACATTTGTGAACTAAGATACCTGAAACAAAAATCTAATAAACCAGTACTGACAGAAAGTGATTTTTTTCACCCTAACTTCAGCAGAAGTTCCTGTTTGGTCTTAACTGCAAGAGAGGAACTTTTTCTGTCTCTGGGATGGCCCAGTGACTTGTAGGTACAGAAAATGGAAGAGAATTAATAGGCAGTATGAAGCTGTGGTCTGCAAAACTATTTCTATTACATGGATGCTATGACTTTTATGACAGAAACAATTAAAGCCACGTGAAAAGTTTTGCCTCCTGAGTGAAACCAGTAAGACATTTTAATGAAAAAGTAATAAAAAATCCTGAACTTCATTGGTGACAATGTACAAAATGTGCTGCAAGTGAAACCACATGTTTCATTTATGGAACATTTTGTTCTCAACCAAAAAAGTCACATCTACTACTAATGGCAGGTTTTTTTTTCTTTTTGGTTTTTTTGAAGTCCATTACAATAGCAGTCAAGATGGTCATCTCTATTTCCACTGCATTGTGTTTCACCCAAAGGTCCTTTGAGTAGCTACTGATAATTAATCCTTGCTACTATGAGACTCACTGGCAAAAACTGCAGTAACTTTGTCACTTGTAGCCAACACTAATGAAGCTCTTCAGAGATCATATGACAGACAGAAAAGAAAGGCACTTGTTTAAACTAATCCTAAAATTCTCCAAAGTTGCTTTCTTAATAAAATACACAAGAAAATCTCATATTTTTCCTAGCATTCAGACTCGGAATGAGTCCTTTTCAAACTCATTCATACTCACTCCATGCTCTATTTTACATCACAGAGATCTGCTGGTTCTGGATTTTTCTTCTCCATCAAGACTTTCTTCCATGATTCACGTTAAGGATGAGTTTTCATCAGTGCAGCACCTTTCTTTGTGAGATCCTGCTGCTCTCCAAAGCCTTCAAGACTTCTTAGGCTGTGACATAGGCTCATGGCTGAAGCAAAGTCATCTCCAGACTCATGTAAAACGAAAGGCTCTCATAGGTCTGCATTGGGTGGGTGCCTCAGGCAGACAGTTCTTAATTTTTATCCAACCATGATGGTGGATCAGTGAAGTATCAGCATGCAAATGCAGCCATTTAGCAGCTTGGAAGACAACAGTATGAACTTGGGTAGGACAGGTTAGGCAGGTAGGAAGGACTTGGGCCAAGAATCTACAAACACCCTGTGGGTAACTGCAATGGCAGCAGGCAGCAACGGGTGGCAAGAAAGCCCCGGCCTCATCGCCTGCTGCACTTATGCCAAAGCAATGGGAATACAAGCTGGTTGATACTGCCCAAAGACATTCTGGTCCTGCTCTGGACACCTCTGCTCTTCACTGTGTGGTGTGAATTCACCCAGGTCTGCCTCTGCAACCCAGCCGTCCATCAGCACACTGGGGGGAAGAGCACTACCCAAAGTAGACAAACAATGTGATCATCACAGCTGGAACTGAGCTGTTGCCAAGATTTCTGTTTCCATTGACTTTCTTCTCCTTGCCACTGAAACTGTGCCTCGTGTTCTGATCAGTCAGTAATTCCCTGAGAGGCTGAAGGGAGGAGCAGCCCCCACGTCAGCCCACATCTGCCAGCTCAAGGCTGGGGCCGCCGTTTGGTTCCTTGAACGGTCTTAGAGCCATCTGAACACATACTTTCCACCTTTTAACACCTACTATTTTGTTACACGTGTTTACCTTGCTCTGAGCTCCTAGTAAACTGGAACCAGTAGAGAGGTGTTTTTATGGGTTGAGATTTTAGAAACCACTTAAGACGACTGGCAGCTCACTTCTTATTAAAATTAATGAGTTTGGGCATCAAAATCCCAGTGGTGGCTTTGAAAGCTTCTAGCTTAATTGTTTCCACTACCATCACATGAGCCACAGGTTGTAAACTCGATATTTCAGAACATTCTTTGGGAAGAGAATAAATAAACACTGAAGAAACATTAAAATGCTGTAACCTAAAGAGGGTTATAAACTAACCACTTGTACTTTAGAGTTGACGCAGGGGGAATAGCTCCACTGTGGCAACTGCATATTACATTTGGTCGATACTTGGTCCATTATTCCTGTACTACTAATAATTACCCCAAGACCTAGGAGGGACTGTTGAAGGCTGTACGTTGATGCACGCTCGCTTCTTTCCAAAAAATGAATTTTTTTTTAAACTGATTTAATAAATCCAGAGGCCTGGTTGTTTTCAGATCTGATCACCATCCTACAGACATTCAGCCAGAAGTAAAATCAAAACTTTTAATCCCACAGAATATGGGTATTTAATCCAAATATATTGTAAGAATATTTAAAGATTTTAATTCAAAGTAAGGTAGACTTCCATCAGAAAATAACTTTCCCATTGATTTCAGCAAAAAATTTATTAATACAAAGGGCTTGAATTTATTAATATTCTGGATTTTTTTCCCCCTAAAGAAAAAATAAAGGACAAAACCTCCCATCTGCAATAGGATACCCCAACTATAGATCTCCCCATTGCGTGAAGCTTTACTGTTAGATTCAACTGATCATTTCATGGACTATTTCGTGCCTTCCCTTTGGTCTCAGTCTCAATACACTCTGTTAGCACAGCTGCACTGTATGAAACCATGGGGATATAATACACTTTTTTTTCCACTCCTTCACTACTGCTGAGACAGCTTTTCAAGATACATAGTTATTTTTAAAGCCAGAGAAAAAGCAGGGCTAGTTTTCAGTTTGTGAGGCCACAGTGCCTCTTCTGAAGAAAGAGTGAGAAAGTACCACCCAAATATCTTGGTCCACACAAAGATCTCAGCGATTTTTCTTGAATAACTTTATACAACTCCAGGCTTAGAGGTTCCACCCATTTTTTAATCTATCATTCCCACACAGGGTGGTCTTTGAGAAACTAAAAGTATTTCAGGCCCTTAGGTGGGTTTTTCTCATCTCTGACCTTAATTTCCTTCCCTGGGATGCACAGTTCTGCAAAACAAGTTCTCTAAAATAACAGAGTCCAAATAAGAAAACTTGGGAGTCTCAGCAAATATCCTATGTGGCTTGGTCCTAAGGTACAGAAAACAGAATGAAAACAGGGAAACATTTATTCTTGCTAGTTCTTGAAAATGCTTAATCCACAGACAAAGACCCCTGTGGTTTTGTTTAACTTCTGGTGAAATTCGCCATCCTTTTCTAATTCTTTTCAAGAATTAAAAGAACAGAACAAAACACGCAAGTAGTTTAGGCTGAGCTGTACGCTCCATTAGGCTGTCTCACCATTTCTCTCTCTGCCCTGTGGTCTCTAGTGTCGCTCTGTGCTGGCACTGACAATAGAAAATCGACTCATCATCAGGATTTGCTAGGGTTATCGAGTGGACCTGATCAGAACAATGACATTAACATCATGAAGTCCTGTAATAGCTTCTTTTAATAATTCCCAGGCTTAAAATTGCCCAGGTCCCACTTTCATCAACCCCAAGCCACCTGGCAGTCCGGCCATGCCTTTCTCCCTGCCTAGGCAAGCATCTTCCTACCCCTGACATCAGGTATCCAATTTCTGCAGCTCAGAGGGCCGTGACCATCTCCGGGCTGGATAACCAGGTGAATCAGAGCATCCACATTTCATTCCCGCTCTGAACGACCCTTGCGAATAACCCACCTTTCCCCACCGGTGGAGGAGGCTGCGTGGTGTTAACACGGCACCTTTCATCGCACCTCGTCCCACCAACAGGGATTTTCCCAACAACCAACTCATTGACAATTGTCTGAGGGCACCACCGGGCAGGGTGGACCCCACTACTGCCTCTGCCCACTGACCCTGCTGGAGTAATGCGAATAACGTTTGGGGTAAGTCCCGTCAAGCCTTCCCTGGGCTTCAGCAGGGCGAGGAATTTGCCCTTGCTTTAGCTCGTGAGAGAGGACGTGCCTTTGCTGACCATACACATCTTCCACACAACCAAATCATCAATCTATTTTTTCAGCAATCTTGCGGTAACATTTCTGTTCCCTCAGATATGTGCAGAATCTTCTAAAACGCAAGTTTGCCAATTTGTTACTTGCATCTTGTCTTTGTAGCGCGAGCAATGGAAAAGTTTTGCTCAGAAGACTGCCATGCTTCGCACGCGCTTCCAAGTACAGCAACATTGCTGAGGTTTTCTTGCTTCAATTTTCAGAACTGTCAGACAAGGAAAGATTTTGTTTCATCAAAAGAGAAGCTGTGGTGATAGCAAGGAATGTGTGATGTGGCAGCTTTATCCTTGTGCCACTGTTCTTGGGATGCGCCCGGATGACAGCCAGACACTAAGTAAAGAGCATTTTATTATAGACGGGTTCTCATAAATTCCAGTTTGGAAGTCTTTGTCAAGGCAGGAATTCGTCAGTCCCTTGCACGCATCCTCGCTCCCCTTGCCACAGGCCACAGAGACATCTGCTTCTTGCTTTTTTATCCTTACACATCTCTCAGAGAGAGCAGTGATGCACACCCACAAGACGGGCACCAGAATGTCCTGTCCCACAAGCAGTTTTACATTTTTTTTCTCTTCCATGCTAGGTTGAAAGTCTGATTTTCAAAGCTCTTGGGAGAGCAGCAAACAAAAGGAGAACAGAAAACCAGGCAGAAATCCTAACCCACCCCAGCATCGCTTATAGGGCCTCTTGCTAGTGGAGTATGGATTTAGACCACGGTCTCTCACATAACGAGGTGACATCAGTGCATACCACCACGAAGTTCATCCCCTTCAGGATGAAAGCATATATACATAAATATATATATATATATAAATTTGTTTTACTGCAAAAGAGAGTAAATCCAAAGAAGAGATTGGAGAATTAGATTCTCCCCATACCTAACTTATCTGAGCTGCTTCAGATAAGTGCCATAAATTACTGAGGATGAATTTGGCCTCAAGAGACAGCAAAAGAGAATACCTGTGAAAAGCCTGATCATACCCTCAACCGATTGGCTTAATTATAATGAGGTTATTTTATTTAGGATGCAGTTGCCTTAGGCCTGTAAGCTAAAGTTAAAGCATTTTCATTTCTTAACAGAATCTGGAAACAAAGTTGTTTTTTTCATTTTTGTACCAGAGTCAACTACATCTCATGAGCAGTTAAATTAGGTGAAGTTGTTAAATTAGATTACAGTTGACTCCAAACTTGGATGGTATCTCTGGACTCAGAATCCATGTCAGACTATTTCTCTGGGAAGAATCAGTGTTGTTCGAGAACTGCGGCCTTAGTTTGAAAGGGCATTTGGTCCTCGGTATACACACATATATATGCAAACCCTCAACTATGTGCATAAATGAAGTGAAAAGCTTGTGAGGTCAAGATATTCCCATAGATGGTGATGTTTTCCTTCCCAGTTTGAGAAACTATAAAATAAGAGAAGTGAGTAATACTTTTGTTATCTATTCAATTTCATTATAAGCGGATCTGATCTAGGGCATAGGAGAAGAAATGCAAGCTTTCTGCAACTTAAGCAGTTGAATTTGCTGAAAAAAGAGAGGACAGCTGAAACATTTGTAACATGCCATTTCCACATTTTCATATGAATTCTTTTATTTCAGAAAACTCAAAATATTTCATTTCAGCACTTTCTGAGCAAAGCTTTTGATTTTTTTGTCTTCTGTTTTCAAAGATTTAAATGTTACAAAGTGACCTTTTTTGTTTAAAAATTGATCTCAATTAAAAAGGAAAACCCAACTACTAAATAAAAATGACAAAAAAAATAACAAAACTCAACCCCTGCCTTCAAAAATGTCCTCAAAATGTTCCACTTCAGATTGCTCTGAACTTATTTCCCCTTCTCAATTTGTTAGTTCAATTCTTGAACTGAATAATCTTTTTTTCATGCATCTTTAGTGTAAACTCTGTAAGCTGCACACTCCAGCCTCAGAAGATGGGCTGTGCCCACAGAGGAAGGATGGGTCGACCCTCCATTCTTGCTTCCATCTCCCACATTAACAGCAAATAAGAACCTTCTCTGCTCATGACACACAAAGCCTCACCTCAGACTCTATTCCCTAAATCTTCACTGTCTTACTATCACCATACCAATTTAGTGCTAAGCTACTTCAGCCTGGGTAGTTTGGTTTAAGCAAAATATTCATAATACAGCTCTTTGGTGCCTCACTGTCTTATGGAAGTTGTACTTAAAGATCCTTGGACAGAATACCTATCCCATACATCAAGACAGGCTCTTTTCTGCTCAAGCATTCTGGTTCAACATGGGAGCACATAGCTCTGCAGCTGTCCTGGGACATCTGGTTCATTCTGGAAGTCTACTTCACAGAGGACAGAAAGGACTTCACATTCAAATTACAACTCCTATATGTCCACGTACCACTGAAAGACTTGCCACATAATGTTAACTGAAAAGTTTCAGTGTCTTCTAATAAATTTTTGAGTGCTGACTTTGCAATGAATTTTCAATATTTCTGCTTTTCCTCCCTGATTTTGGACAGAAACAGATGTTGGAGTATCAGCATTACCTCTGGATTGGAAATCCTGACTTCTGTCCAAATTTGCCAAGAGTACACAGGCTTTCTGATGAATCTAAAGTGATGGTATTATACCACAAAAGAAGACTTTAGGATTGCATTTTTATTGAACTGGAATATTTTCAAGCTTTATTCCACACATTTTTTTCTGTTATTGCTTGAAAACCATTAGTAACAAGAGTAAATATATTGCTCTTTCCTTTTAATAACTTTTTAATAAACACATATATATTGCTTTAATAAAGAAAAATGGAGGACTTATTACTGGGCAATGTAATTTCTGTTTCCTCTTTATAAACTCTCTGATCTTTCTGTGTTTCTTTGAGGTGATGTCATATTAATTATACACAGCAGATTTTTCAGGTGCTGGAAATTAACTTCCATCATTCAACAGGTTCTGCAAAGCATAAAACTCTTACCCAGTTCGGCCCGATCTGCAACATCAAGTTTCTTCAGGTCTAATCGTGACATTTCCAAAGTTTTGGTTTGGGCTTAGGTTTTGGGCCAGTTCTGATTCTACAGCGTATTTATGGTGGTTTGGGCAGTGTCTGAGAAACTGGATGATGGTGACTGAATGCCACCATCTCATCTCAGCAGTTACAATCTCAGACTCCAGTGGCTGGAAAGCAAGCCAAGGGCTGAACAAATCCTTCTTTCCCCTCCAGCTGCCGCAATCAAACTAGAAATACTCACCAAAACTCATCTCTCTCCTAGTTCCATTTTAAGCCAATGGAGCTCTTGATGCCTGTGGCTGTTTGCTCCTCTCTAGTCAGCATCAGCTTTTGGGACACTGAGCTCTATAGCAGCGCGTAAAGGCAGGTTTGCTAATTCAGTTGCAAAACTATTCTCATCTCATGCGTTGTTATTCCCAAACCATTCCTGACCTCAGTTTAAGCATAGAAAAGAAAGTGAGGATGCATTTGTTCCATCCCAGTAGTTGCCATCCAGCCAGGTTTCAAGATTAAGAAGCTGACTGACAAACCCCACCCCCCAAACTGGCTGCTCGATTTTGATTCCTCAGTAGAATTACAGCTAATACACAACTGTCATCTGTATCTCACTCATTTACAATCCAAATTGAATTCTGCTCCCAGACTGTCTCCTTTGGGAATTGGTTTCCCTTCTCTGCTGGATCCTCCGGAGAGAAGAAACATCTGCAGGAGTCCGTATTCTCCATCACATCTTAAAAATAAACTCTCTACAGAGACATCAACGGAGCAAGGTACCAAATCCCTAGCTTGAGGGACTAAAACATTTTCACTGATTTCAGACTTAAACTAAGGACAGATTACTCAATGCACGCCTGGCGCAGTTTCCTGCGCTTCCCTCTGATGCTCTTGAAGCTGAGCCCTAGCAGAGAGGAGATACCGGGTGGATGGATCGCAAATCTGTACAAGCATGGCAACTTGTCTTCCTTAAGTACCTTGTTCAGTCCAGGCTTTTACAATTGCAAGATGACAGATAACGCGGGCACATAAGTAGCTGCTATCACTAGAAGGAGAGAGACGTGGACCACTTAAAGTGAGCAGCAGGCAGAAGTGTGGAACCAAAGAGCCACAAGAAGACCATGCCTGCAAGAGATCTCACATCTCTGTTACACTGAATCCACTTTTCCTCTCTGTAGCTGACACTTTAAAACATCTGATCTGCTTAGCCATGATGGCTGCTGAGCTAAAAAAAGGAACACAGAGTCAGTCTGCCTTTCTCCAAAATACCGTTATAGCCCCTTGGCATTGTTTTTATCACAGGGCCTGAGTGTTTCCAAGAAAAGAACAAAACAGTTGTCAGAATCCCTGTTCAGACAACACTTCGGCCTGTCTGTGGGTATTTTTACTGTGCGGTAATGGACAGAGCCCTTGAAACATGATGAAGGCAGGAGACGCCTTCCTCCAAACTCCACTTGCTTTAATGCCTAATGCTGTTCTATCAACTCTAATGTTAATGGACTTTACATAAGGTCTCTCTCCATATTAGCCTGGTTTCACTGAGTTCCCTGTCTGTATTAACTCATGCTGATGAAACTGCTTTGTATCAAATACTTATTTCTGTCTGACAAATCCATCCTTCATTAAAATTCTTCATTAATGAAGCATGCACATTGCTGCTGAAACCTTAAGGAAGAAAAAGAAGGTTTTATATTCTCTTTTTTGGTTGTTAATTGAAACCTATGAGATTAACCTTGAACTACAGATTGAATATCTACGAGGCATCTGAGACCACAAGAAAGACTGATTTTTAATGAACTCGGGCAAATCTTATTGATTAGTTACAAACAACAGGGCCCCGGTCTTCTTCTTTTGAAACAGGAGAACTTGCACTGACCCCAGAAAATCTCTCTCCTTCATTGCAATGTCTTTTATTATTTTTATTGGGACATTTCAGGATCCCAGAAATAAACTACGCACACATTAAAGAGCTTCATCTCAGCAAACTGACAAGTGAAGGGTACTGATGACAGACAGATACAGCCAGAGCATCACGAGGATGCAGTGACACAGCACTCAACCATACAAAAGTGGGAGCCTCCGCAGCCTCCTTCCCTGAACTCTGCCGTAGACCTCATTGCACAGGAGCTTTGGGGGCTCACCTGCTCCAAGGAGTTACCAACACAGCTAAAAATGCAGGAGGAGGAGGAGGGTCTGCATAAAGGCGGTCCTTCCTTCCTCCTGTGTCTAACTAGCTAGCACTGGCCATCAGGTGTCATGGAGGTCTACTTAGGTCCCCTACTAACAGCCTCTGCTGAGAAAAGGTGGAGGAGAGTGACGGGTCTTTGGAGAAATTCTGGTGCCAGTCATCTTCCAGTGGAGGAAAGGGAGGGAATGTCCATGCATGGCTACCAGGGGCTTTCTGCTGGCCCAGCAGAAATATTAGGCCAACTAGCTTCCTTGACCAGACAGATATCAAAATCCTCACGTGCCCTTCGTATAATCTCTGCAGATGTAATTTGTCAAGGAAAAAACCATAAATTAGACGGGACTGACAGTGGTTGAAACCTTCACAGGGGTGTGAACATGAATGACAAATAGCTCTTGTCACAAGCTTGAGCAGACCGAACTTCTACATAAACTGTTTATACACACACACACAAACATACACAAAACCAATGACTAAGCCCAGCTCTCCTCCCGTGAAGAGAACCCCACACGGCAGTAAGTGAAACACCAGGAAAATGAAAACCACTTGTTCTGCTGCTCCCCAGAGCGCAGTAAGTCAGTTAGGAAGCCTCCTCCCTCCATTGTATGTGCATGTGTGTTTTCTTAGTCTGTGTTTATTTGTTTGTTTGTTTGCTTGGAAATGCTTTATCTATGTGCCAGTTGTTTGAGAGGGTATCACAGCCTAGTATTTGTAGCACTGCCTAGCTACTGAAAAGCGTGTAACATCACAAGTCTAACAGACGTCAGAGACTCGTCAAAACTATGCTTGGCATCTGGCACGGGTTCTAGCAGTCACGTTAGCTTCTTATCACTACACAAAGCTAGAACAGTTTGAGACTGACCAAACTAGGACTTCTCCTGAGGCGGTGCTGTAATCCAGCTCAAACTACAGAGAAGCCAATATTCCTTTACTAGCAGAGGACTTTTTATCTCAAAATCACTCTTCCATTCTCAGAATAATTCAGTAATTTAAAATTGTTGGGTTTTAGTATACATTATTAGAGTGAACTGTCTTCTCTATCCATGGAGAGAGCGCTCTCCTACCAACCTCATGGGATCAGGTTGTCTCTGCAACATGGCCCTGCACTGGAACACACGCTTCATTTTCAAAGTGTCTGGAGGAGCAAGGGTTCAACTTCTGCGCTTGCAACCTTAATTCAGCTTTTGCCACTACTGCTTAATCCACACGGAATATCACTCCTTGCTAGTTCTCCCCTAAGGACTTCACCTTTTAATAAGTGAGGACTCCTCTCTGTCTCAGACCACCTTCCACTGTAAGTGTTGGATGCACAGCACGGGTCAGGGATGCTGCCTTAGCCAAAAGGGCCCCTAGGGAACCCCATTTTCTGCTACGCTATTTGCGTTAGGTTCGTGTCAGACGCAGAAAGCCCTCGACTTTTTTTTCTGCTGTTGCAGTCTACCCTGGCACCTATCAATCCTGGATAGGTGATGTCTCCATACCACAAGTGTGAGATTGACAGGCACATACCAGGCGACACTAAGCCCAGAAACACATGCCCATACAAATCTTCTACTTTCACTAGAAGCAGCTCCACACAGGAAATTTCTGTACAAGAAAGTGCTGAGAGGAGCATGTGAGCCTCAAGCATTGGGAAGGAGACTCAGATGACCTCTGCGTCACGCTCCACGGTGGCCGAGACGTGTCTCGTATTTATTTGGAGCACACAGTGCCGCCAATGCTTTCACAGCTCTCCTGGACTGAGTGCTGCCCACCAAATCCCAGTAGGGGAGGGATCACTCAGTGGTTTAGGGGTTAGTAGTTTAACTAACGCTAAACTAGTTGCGCTGCCACAGTTTCCCTCAGGGAGTTGAAAAACTCTTTATGCCGCAGTTTTCCATCCAGCCCTGGAGTAACTCCCCACCTCACATGAGGACAGTGAGAAGAAATACAGCAAAGATTCAGAGACACTGCGCTGGTGGGGCTGCGGGAACACTGTGGACAGATAAGCATGGGCCACACTGCAAAACTGCCACCTCGTGCTGTTGAAATGCTGCCCACATAAGATGTTTTAATTAAAACCACAGAACGATTTATCTGACTCATCTCTGCAATGAGACTAAGCGCTTGGGGCTGCCCCACCAGGCCCGCTGAGACGGAGACGTTAGTTCTGAAGAGAAGCACAGGCTTCTTTTCCTGAGAAAATGATGACACTCCGCACATGCGTCTGTCTGTCCCTCGGTCTCCTCCCTTATCTCTAGTAAGACTCAATCTGACAGGCAGCTGTAACTGAATTATCCCAAGTAGCACAGAGATCAAAAAACAGTGTATGTCCTTGTTGATATGAAAATAAGCAGGAAGGAGTCAGGCTTTATGAGGAAGGGCTCAGGTATGAGCTCAGCTCTTTCCTAGATACTAGAGTCCAACAATTAGAAACCCCACAGGACCCCAAGACCTCATCAGGTCTGTCGCTTGCAGACTGACCAGGGGTTTTCTTGGAAAGGCAGGGGAGGTAAAGAGGGAGGGAGGTGGGACAGTGCACCCCAGTAGTGAAAGAAGAAGAAAATAAAATCAGTCTCCTGCTCCATCATCTCATTTAAAACACTTCTGGTTGCCTGTGCATTTCATTTGCTGCCTTTCACTGATCTGAGTGGGAACTGCTGACCATTCAGCAATGATTGCTAGCAGTATGAATGCTTGAATACATAGAAACAGCCCTAAATTTATGGCTGCATTTGTAAAACAAACAAACAAACCCCCTGTTAACTCTGCTTTCTTTCAACTCAATGTCCTTTCTCCTTGAGGGGGATGTTTCTAAAATTGCCTCAGGGATTTAAAACCTCAATGCCTGCTAAATGTCAATGGAAGTTGCACTTCCCAATTTCATTTGCGACCTAAAAACTAATTTACATGTAAGTTTGATACATGTGCAAAATTCTCATTTAACATTAGCAAGAAATCACATGCCTCTAGGGGAAGAAAGATGATTCCTTTGCCACAAATGCAAAGCAAGGTTTGCTTTGACAAAATGGTGGCAAAAAGCCAATCTGTGCATCTACTGCATCCATTGACTGTAGGTCAACGAGTGGAATGGCCCCCTGCTCCTGGGAAGAGGTCTTCAGCCTGGGTGGCACTATGGAGGAAGGAAGAAGGCACCCAACAAAACCACGTGTGTGCCCAAACTGGAGCCAGAGGTGAGGGTACAACAAGGTCCTTCAGATCTGCCTCTGCCAGGATGGGAGAAGCAGAAGAAGAGCTACCCACTCACCTGGACCAAACCACCCCCAGTATTACCCTGGTGTTAGCCTTGATTCTTAACACTGCTGATTTCAGAAATCAGCTTTTTCTCTCCAAAGTTCAGGCAGGGACTTCTAGATCTTCCTTGTGCTGGAATATGATGCCTTGACTCTGTGGGTGTTAGGAATAATTCCTTAAAATGACTTAAAATGATTTAAAATGCCACAAATCCAGGCAATGTTACAACCTAAACCCACTACAGCAGCAGAGGTTTACTGCTCCCCTTGTAGAGAACCACGTGATTTTATTTCAGCTAGCGATGTTTTCTTTCCCCTTCAGAAATCAGGAGGAGACAATACCACAAAAGTATTTGAGATCCATGTGAACCTTGTTTAGCCACTGTGGATTGGGATTTACATTCCAGGGGTATAATGAACCCAAAGACGCAAAGATGTGGGCACACAACATTATTAAACCCTTGAAGATTATCCCAGTCTCAGTCAATAACTTAGCCTTTTCTTAACGATGCTGGCATGTATATGAACTATAGCCTTTCGCAAAGCTCAATGCCAACAGAAACCAGCAACTTCACAGAGGCTGAGCAGCAGTCCAGCGTAGTCCTCTGTGTTAGAGCTCTGGACAGGCTGTATCGTTTTTCTTCAATGGAGGGGGAAAGTGTTTATCTGGGAAGCGTTTCACATCAAGGACAATAGGGAACTGTTTAGCTTTCCACAAATAGGCTGGTATGCAACTTCCGAGCACTCTCCAAGGAAAACTTTGGAACACCGGCCACATCTTTCCAGCAGGGATTTCATGTAAAGTAGTTAATGCCCTACATCCTTCATCCTGATTTATTCCTGCTCCATCCTTATTTCAAAGTGCTGCACTCACTTCAAACACAACATGGGGCTCATCTCTCTGAATATGCACTTTGATCGCTGGGGACTCCAGATTCGTATCGGCCGTTCAAACATAAACAGGGACGTGCTGTCTCGACAGAGGTATTTCTGTGACTGCCTTTATTTTTGCAAGAGTAATTTGGAAATGTTAAGCTGAGGTCAGATGACAGGAGATTCAAATCTAGTGGCCAGACAGGGCACTGGATACCAAAGCGCTCCGAGCCTGTCTACGACTTTGCTGCTGAGCTGCTGCAGTTTAGCAGGAAAATCTTAGTATCCCTGACTTGACAAGTGTCCTGGGAGGCAGTGGAGAAAGGCTTCAGTGTGATCTTACCCACAAGCAAGAGCAGCAAATTAGGGGTCTCTTCCTCTGCAAGCTGCACCCAGCAGAGAGTGGGACTGCAGAATTGTGAGCTGGTCTGATGTCCCACACAGCAGTAGAAGGGGAAACACCCCAAATCTAGTCCTTCTCTCACCTCTGGTCCCCTGTGGGACCAACTGTTTTCTCGCTGAAGTCAACAGGAGTTATCTTTGTGCTGGGTGTCAATTTGGGCTAATTCTTGGTGCTGATGAAAAATTCTGTTCTATGGTGGGGCTACAGATGGGGTAGACAGATGGGCATAGCCAGGTCCACAATGGCCACGACAGGGTAAATCCTCCAGGAGCTTTTCCTGACCAACTGGAGTCTCAGAGGTCTGTAACAGTGGCAAAGGATCCAATTTTCACCAGCAGAACAACTGCCATCCATGTGGCCACCCGCCTGAACAAGAAGTAAAGGTGGAGGCCCAAACAGATAATTTGGTTTCTGTTAGACACAACCTGTGCCCCAATCTCTCTCTCTAAATTTGCATGTATTAATTCTGAAACTAGATTACTGTAGTAGTGTATTTTTAGCAATCATGGTTGCAGGAAATCATCTTCATTCAGGATACTCTTCCATCGTATCAAGTGCCAGCCACTGTGTCTATATCCATATACAGCATCTGATCCATTTTTCCTCCCTCCTGTTTCTATTCACAGGTCCATTTTTCATTCTCCTTGGAATGCAGAACATTTGGGAGTGTAGGTGGAAAGCCAAAGTCTTTCAACACCCACTAATAGAAATCTGTTTTATTAATTAACTTTGTGGGAAGAAAACAAAAAAATAAAGAGAGCTGATCTTCTCTGAAATCATGAATCACTGCGCAAGAGAAGACATGTCCTCTGAGACACCAGAGGCTGCTTCAGACAGAGCGAGTGACTGAGTTGCCTTCTTGGGAAGTCCTGAATCATCAAACACAGCAGTTTAATCCTCAGGAAATGGGAAACATATTGGCATGATGTTCACTTGCATGGAGCATGAGCTCCAGAGAAGGGTAAACTTCCAAAGGTTCTGGGCTTGTGGAAGGATTTTAAAACCTTAAAGCTTCTCTGAAGTGTATCTTAACTGGAGCTGGGTACAGTATTCCCAATACATGATTTACTGGGTGAATTAAACTCTTTATATACTTTACAGATTATATATGAATTTACTTTGACTTCTCATAAAAATGATTCAATGATTATGACATGAAAATGTATTCTGGCTTCAAAGTTATTTACTGTGACAAGTGCTTCATATATTCACTGTTCTTAATTTACTACTCCTGTTGTAAGAACTTACTTTTTTGACATTCCTGCTCCTACTACTAGCACTTAACTAGGAGAAGCAGCTGATACACGTGCTCCTCAGTCTGACCCTTCACCATGGTTCTCCTAAAGGGACACCCACACAGTCATTTCAGACCCAAAGCTGGGTTGTGGCCAGTGTGAAGTCACGTGGCTTGGCTGAGATACCACGAGCTGTTAAAGTGAGACTATTCTGCACCAAAGTGGACAAGAAATGGCACAAGAACACATCGCATACGTATGTTAGAGTGACCTTCTACTTGTGGGGGCAATTCAGAAAGGTTGCAGTAAATTTCACAGCTTGCCACAACAAGATCCACCCACAAGGAGTCATTTGGTCATGTCACCAGTCACACAATGTTGTTTTGGAGGGCTTCTAACACCATCTGAACTGTGAAGAATGTCCCTATGAACACCTGATCACTCAGGAAAGATGGAAAATGTACTTGTCAGTGTATTCCTATGTAGAAAACTGTATCCCCAACTGTTTTCTTTTAAGGCACTATTCTTGAAGGAATTTTAAGTCAAAGCGTCAATGAAAAAAGTCACCGACTCCTTTTCTTCCTGTTCCTTTTTTAGGAACTCGTGCATGTTAAAGAGCTCCCTGCAAGCCAAATTACTACCAATTACACTCACACTGCATCAAGCAGCAATATTGATTGCAACACAACCCACACACCTCTTGCTGAAGGAAAAGAAGTCAGCGCTGGCAGTGGAAAAGCTATCTGCCCTAACGTGTGAGGTCTCTTTGCCTGACAATGTGATAGCGAAGGTAAGGGAAGTCAGCACTGCAAAGACAGAGTGACAGCAAACAGACCACAAACTTCCTTAGATAAACGACATCTTTCAAACCACACAATACCACTTGATACCTTTGTGCCCCTTGAGCTGTTACAAAGTGCAGCTGCACTTCAGCCCAGATTGGTATCACTTGGGACAGAGACCATCAATCCACAAGACAAGTGCAGGCTGAATACACAAACACAAAACTCACACGATCTCACTGTTTCAATATAATGCTGGAGAGGGGATGGTGCAATTTTTCCAAAGCTTAAATGAGTCTAGTGCCATTGTCCGACTTGGAAATGGGGCAGAAGTCCTTCAAATAGGAGGCGAACCCATCTCACAAAATGATTAGTCATCTAAAACCAGCCAGACACCTACTGCAAGCAAGCTGGGCCAGCTAAGACACCCATGAGCAGTCCTCTGGAAAGCCAGTCTTTTTACATTGATTATAGTAAGCATCTACACAACAGTGAGAAGATACTCTTAGTTTTCTACCAAGTCCATCATGGCTCCTCACAACCAAAGACAGGAGAGAATTAGCAACAATCTCATATTAATGATGACCTCTAAAAGCTACTGGCACCGATGGAAGCCTTGTTGTTGACTTCAGCGCAGTTTGGATCAGCCTTATCTCTAGTAACTATAGACCAGAATTTTCATCTTGTACTAATGACCTTAGGTGAAAAGATCTGTATTAGATTTGGCTGGAAGCAGAAAGAGGATGAAAAATCAGCTTCTCCCATGGAAACAAGAACTCCAAAATTTGGCTAGGAAATAAAGTAAGAACTAGCTCTGAACTTTTGAAGTCTCCAAGGCTCTGTAAGTAGACTATTAGGCAGTTTATGGAGTATGAGATACAGATCTCCTAAAACTGATGGGCTGCAGAGCAGCAAAAAACCTAGAAACCTTAGCACTGGCTGCAGGACAGCTCAGCCAGCAAGCTGCCCTTGAGCAAAAAGAAGCAAGCCCAGGTTCCCCAGTGGCCTTGTGTGCAAGTTCCCAAGGAATAGAATGATATGGAATACAAAAAATTTTTTTCAAAAGAAACCAGAAATTTTGCCAAGGATAAAATCTGATTATAGAGAAAAGTGAACGTCCCACTGGGAGAACTAGTCAAGCACAGAATTCATGAGAAGTTTTGTTCCGTATTCTTTCACCAACATCATGAATTATCTTGCTCTTTCCCAGAGTTTTTTTTGAGGCAAGTTGATAAATTCCACTCTTTCAGAAGGTGTTCAGCGTTTAAAGGTGGCCTAAAGAACATGCAGATGCACTGGCCCTAAGTAATGTGCTGCTCAGGAAGTGACCGGATAATTAAGTTTCTATGGCTGAGAACTTGTAAGTTGACTTTGTTTCTCTACCACATCTTGCAGATTTTCTTCAAGTTCTTTCCCCCTAAGAGTTACTTTGACTGGCTCAGACTTTGTGGCTGTAAGGTAATTATAGACACAAAGATCATTAAATTGCAAAGGAGGATATTTGAAAGACATGTGGGAATCCCCTGAAAATGTAATGTGCATATTTTCATGACTAAATATTTTAAGCATTAAGTAGTCATATTCTCCAATGCTAGATGAGGCAATAAATTTGCCAATGCATGCAGATGAACCTCATTTAATCCCTATATACCTCTTACGGCAAATTATGCTGTCAGAGAAACCCCCCCAAATAAGGAGTTTGCTTTTCTTCTGAGGGGAAAAAAGCTAGGGAAGGGAGTATGACCTTCAGGTTCAGATCAAGTGAAAGATCCAAAGGTTTACAATAGGATTAAGAACTGCAGCATCCCAATGGGGAGATTATTCCACCCACAGGAAAAAAAAAAAAAAAAAAGTGTGCATTTTTCCCTGTCTCAGAAGAGATGGGATTCAGAATGGGCTAACACCTCCCCAGATCTTCTTTTTTTCCTCAGTTAACTCAGTTGTTTCCAATGAAAGTATCACAGCTCTCATAACTTTTTTTTTTTTAATTGTCTCTTTTCTAAATAAATTTTACTTGTTTCACTACAACTTTAACATCCTCCCAAACACATCTTGAATATTAACAGCTAGACAGAATGGAGTAACCCTGCCAGGCTGGCACCAGAAAGCTGAAGTTGCTTGGACATCCCAAGGAAACTGGCAACTACTGGGAGACTCCTGAGGGCTCTGATGGTATCCATAAGTTTCTGGGATCTAATCTATTGAACTAGCACTTTTACCAGTTTGAGGCTGTGAGGAAAGTTACGTCAAACATTTTCCCATCTCTGCATAACACCTCGTGAAGTTCAGGGATCCTGATGGAGTGAAACGGCTGCATTGCTGTGTGGATGGGGTATGCTTTCATCCCGTGGCAGGGAAGAAAGCATTCAGAATGGAGCAAAGACTTCTACCATGAGCCAACGCTGAGTAGAAGAGCCAGGGTCGCACCTGTCGGATGCTACAGGAAAAGGTGAAGGAGGAAGCTCTTTGCTTCAGAAAGAAGGAAATAAGCTACAACAGCAAAGACATGTTGCTTTGACTGGACCAGGAGGTTCAAACATGAGGAGGAAGGGTAATTAATTTCTACAGCAGAGCTCTGAGAGTTTACAATAAACTCTCAGATAGGCAGAAATAAAAGCTTGTCCTAAATTCTCGCATTCTGAAAGAAGGTAGCATTGAGCATAATATCAGAAAGAGCAGTCTAATGGAAGTGAGCACTGCTGCATGTTTTTCTGGCCGAGAGAACGGTGCGCAGTACGTCAGGGCTTTGCGCGTGGCAGAAGGTCAGAGCCGATTCTGAGAACCCAGTAACAATAGAGTCATCGTGGACACAGGTGCTTCCGGGATTGATCTTGCAATTTGGCTGTTTCCAATTAAATGTGAAGCAGCTGTGGCCCTCTATCTGCTCAAGTCACTGGAATCCATCTGAGGGGAAACTTTCTCCCATCTCCTCCTCTCTCCCCACCCCAAGCATGCAGCTCTGCTTTCTGAGGACAGAGAGGGGCAGGGACAGCCAGTTGGCAGAAGCCCCACCGAAAAAAGTTGCCTTTCTTATCTCAGTGCGAAGCAATGAGATACTGATCCAGCCATTCATTTTCCAATGCCTTTACTTGGGGACAAGGAGGACAGGCAGCAAAATAAGAAGCAAATATGAATGCTGTTGAAGGTTGTCAGGCAAACAGATTCGGGACACTCCCTCAGGCAACAAAATAAACAAATGAAGCCAACGTGAGGATAAGGTCTCATGTTTATGGCATTGTTCTGCATGCTGAGTACAACAGGGTTTCTTTTACGGAAAGGGATCGAGCTTTAAAGAAGGTATTTTCAATAGTCTGCTGGTGGGATTCTAGAACAGGCTGAGGAAGGTCAACACTGGGCCACCAGGCAGATCAACAGGAACTAGGGGTTTTCAGAAATCCAGTCAGTAAGAGCTCCCAAATAGCTCCATCAGCTAAATGTACTTTATATGAACTTCCTTTTGCCAGTTTATTGATTCTGGAGCTATCAAACCTCTCCATGTCTCGGCTATCTCTTCTAGCCTGCCAAGGTCCCACTTTACTTTTCCCCCGTACCTTAAGAAAAGGAGAACTTGGCTCAAATTTGTGCTTGTCACTAGACAACAGAAATGTGAGACTCTAGTTATTCATTTTGGTCAGCATAAAGAGGAGCCATTTCACAACCCATGCTTAGCATTTTCACAGAGGAAGACAACAATCTTCTGGCTTTACCCAGCCTGTATGCAACTGAAAGCATAAACAGCTTTGGTCTTTGTCCTGTTTCACTCTTCCCAAGGCTTTTCTGACACACGGGAACAGTATTAGTTATTTTCTAAAAAGGTATTCTCTTGTCCTTTCTGAAACTGAAATGGATGGCAGAGCTTAAATGTCATACCAGACTACCCCACCTATTTATGGTACCACTGCTTCATTATTATTGAACGATAAAGATAGACAACTAATCATTTCAATAATAATCATACTGTTCTAGGAACAGAGATATGAAAGAAAAATAGTATTTGCTTTTTTAGCAAGGCAGCATTGGCAGTAAGTAGGATGCAGCACGAGTGTTTTGCTAAAGTTACTTTCATCGTTTCAAATAATGGGGCTTCTGACTTAACCTGAGAAAGACCGTCCTGCCAATGACTGTCAAGAAATCATTGATACTCAGCCAAACCCACCCTCAGTTTCAATATGATATACTTCCAAATATTCCTATGTGCCAGCTCAAATTGTTCCTCTTCATCCTGTGCACAATCCGTGCACAACAATCCTTTTTTGAATTCCCTTGGCCAAAACATAAGCATGCAGCTGTTTCAGTTTTTTCCAACCCTTGCTTTTTTTCCATGTGCTGTCCACCCCCACCAATCTCTACATTAGAGTCCAGCTGATCTTCCCTGAACACTATCCAATTTTTCAATTGTCAGTGCCAGAATGCAATGCAGTGGGCTTGACTTCCTTATACAACTTATTTGGAAGTAGAAATGTCTCTTTTTGGGTTTCAGCAGAGGAGAGAACTACCTCTTATTTCAGGTATGGCTCCATAAGAATCAAGGCAAAACCACCTGCATCTATATAATCCATAAAACAATTTCTGCTTGCAAGCAGGTCAAAATTTGTTGAGCTTCTACTTGTTTATTCTATGTATACATGTGGTTAGTATAGCTACTATCCTGAAACGGTTCCTCTTCTGCGCCTTTCTAACTGTTTTCAAATGTTTTTATTTCATCTTTTGAAAAGGAAAAAGGAGAGCAAAAAAAGAGGGGTAGAAAAAAATGCAAGGCTCCTTAAGATGCTCAATCACAGCAACTTAACCCCAACATCACAACAATTAGCTAGCTGTGCTTTCTGCATATGCTGTCAACTTTTGTCATAACTATCTTTGACTAGACTGTCTTTTGCAGCTTGCCCAGGAATCATAAAATACAAGCTACTCTAAAAAAGAGACACAAAATGGTTTGCAGCATCCTCCTTGTTTCTAAGGGGGAGCCCCAAGCAGTTCTGATGGCTACAGCCCCAGCTATAGAACAATGAAAATACAGTCCCTGATGTGTAGGTCAGGGAGTCTCTTTTTTTCTAAAGGCAGCAAGTTGTTTCCTGTGAATATATTTAAATTCTCTTTATCTAAACTTTCTATAATCTTATACTGTTTCTGCACCTTGAGTGATGCAATTTAGTGGCAACTCTGGATTTCTTTACCATGGCATTTATTTTTCTTTCGGTATTCTCATCTAAGACTGGCTGATGTGTCTGGATCATCAGACCATAGGAAAACATACAGAGCATCTAATCCTTATGGAGTACAACCATATGCTCTCTCTCGACTCAATCCAGTAGTCATGCACAACAGTATACCCTCTAATAAAGTTTTGTATGTTCAATATACAGAACAGAGCCCACTGGAATTGGGGCACTAGTCCAGACAAAGGGACCAACCTGCCCAATGTTCTGGTCTGGAGCTGGGAACAGAAACTACTAAGCGCAGGATAATTCAGCTGAGGACATATGCATCATTCTACGTAGCAGTCCATATCCACTTGCTTTCAAGTACGTTTCTCCCAGGGAGACAATTTTAGGGAAGACGTCATGAACAGGAGACACTTCTGCCAAGGTAGAGGAATGCATACACAGAGGTGCCCCATATTGTAAATAAGTCAACATTAAGCAGTGGCTTTGTTTCAAGTTTCCTGCCCCATCACATTATTTCAAGTCTGTGATGACATGTATAAACATATCCCAAGACCATAAAGAGCAGAGACTATTCTTGGACATCTCTCACACTACTGTATCTTTCTTTCTTCTCAAGGGCTTGCAAACAGTCAATAAATTAATAGTTTCACACTTACCAGTTGAAATACTTTTCATGGGAAGATGATACTTTCAACTAAAAGAAAATCGCTGAGGAAAGTGCCTGCTTCCCTGAGAGGAAAGTTTCTTTGTCAGAAACCTAGGAACAGTATACCTCAGCTGTTTTGGTATAGTGTGCTTGGTTTTTCTGTTTTGCTGTATTTTTAGACACAGGCATTTTTGTTGATTTTAGCCAAAATTTCCAGCTCCGGGCAGTTACAGTGTTTACTGCTCCTCCCTGTGCCATGTTGACTTTTCTCCCTCTGCCAAAGTGCTTCTTAAACCTCCTCTGAATATATGGTCTTCCTTGTGTTTGATAGCTTTTTCTTCCTCTTTTTCCCATTGTTATTTAAGACTGTGCTTTTATTGCTCAACATATTCCAAGAAGCATTTAGGATAAACGCTCTGTCAAAGACACTTATGTACAGTTGAGCCATATTATATTCTATATGAATCATTGCGGATGTTTCACAAACAAGGTTAGATCAGCCAGATTTTCCAACTATATTAAACATAGCTTTTTCAGACATGGTCTACTAGCGCTGCGATTAATCCTCCATATTGAAACTCACCTCATATTTGGACCACGTCATGTCTGCCCACCAGGGACGGGAGCATGCTGCTAACACTTTCTCCTAATGAGGATAGCAATCCTGTGATAGAGCAATCTCAGCCAATTTTTATCTGCAGAGTGCAGAGGAAAAGCTAACTTCGCAAAGCTAGATAGTCTCTCACCATCACTCCCAGTTTTATTGTCTATGATATCTTTAGACAGAGACCTCATCTAAATGGCCAGGAAAAAGACTAGGGAAGGAAGGAAGTCTGTTTCACCGAGGACAATTTTCTGCCATATTTTATCTTATACTAATGAAGATTGCCAAGAGCCTGGTAATCAATCCTTCTTGCCTGCTTTACTTGATCGCATAGATGGAGAAGCTCAGGGAATATTGAATTGCTTTTTACCTACCCACCACACTCTCCAAGGTGCGTCTACTACACTAAATATGGTCCTTCAGGCAAAACTGAAATTCCAGCTGAAGAAGGGCAGCCTGACAGAGAGGCCTGGAAAATGAAGTTGGTGGCAGTCTTCTGCCCTGCAGTGGAGAAGCAGCTAAAACCCCATGAGAGAAAAAGACAAAACAGGTATGGGGAAAATGAGCTGAATGAGAGGTTTCTTGAAAACAGAAAGAAACTGTGGCACTTCTGATCTGGTGTAGTGAAGCAGCTGTGATATGAATAATGTCCCCAAGTGGAAAAAAAACCCCAACAGCTACTGAGGATCCATATGTTTCCAAACTCACACAATGGATACTTTACAGTGCACTTTTTGTCTGGAACTTGAGTGGGAAAGAGAGGTTCCTCACCCTCTCACCTACCTCCTATACTAATGCAATAATCTTGCTTAGTCACAGAAAAAGGGAGAGAAAAAAGAAAAGGAGAGAAAGTGATTAATAATCTGTGGGCAACTGCTTACTTTCCAATTGGTTGTCCAGGAGGGGTGTGCTCCACTTCAAATCCTGCTTGTCTCAGTACATCAATCACAGTGTTGTTACCCAGGAAGTGACCTAAAATACAGGTAGAAAATAGCACTGTCAATCAAACTGCTCCTCTCACTCACTTGAGTTTCTCCTGTTGGAACAACAGGTTTGGGAGGCAAGGTACCAAAAGCTAGACCAGCTCCAAAAGCAAGAAAGACATGTCATGCAACTTGTTGTAATTCCGACTCAGCTATTCGCCACTACAGCCTTTGGCTATGGCCAGAGGAAGAGACAGCATACAGCCCGGTATGGTCTTCTTCCATCTTATTTAACCCTCCCACCCCTCACACTGTCTAGGGACTGGGTGGATAAAAGAAAACCTAGATGAATTGCTAGTCTTATCTTCCACTGTGGCCATTTTTAGTATGGACATGGACTAAATGAACTTCTAACAAGGATATCAGAATGACCCTGCAGTGGCAAAAAGCGTATTACTAGGGCTTTGGCTCATGAATTATAACAACTTACAACCCCAGATGTCCACCCTGCCCATCATCGTTCATGGATATCTGCTTATGAAGAAGCTCTGAAGCTGCTGTACTGCAGGCTCAGTGCTTATCTACCTAAAACGGCAGTGATTCAGGAATTGCTTCATCAACTCTCAGCCACCTGCACAACAGGCTTGGGAGGAGCTGGGATGGTAACCTTATCTCTCCCAAAACGTGAAGATTTAGTTCTGTGAATCAGGGCTCTTCGCTAGAAGTGTAAAGGTCGCATTCCTATTCACAGAAGTAACAAAGAGCCCAGTAAGTATTGCAGCACGTACAGACCTTGAAAGAGTTTACTTAAGGGAGTCCTATATACTTCAGGTCTGAACCAAATCCCACTGGAGTCAATGGAGGCCCTCAAAGGGCTTTGGGTACAGACTCAATAAGGCAGTGTAATCCCTCCAAAGCTTTCAACTTATTGTCAGAGTCCCACATTGTTTTCAGGATGGGTTAGACATATAAAGTAAGGAGGCAAGAAGTCCACTAACACGTTTATTAAAATCCACGTAGCCCAGTAACCTGTCTCCAACTGTAGCCCGTGGTGAATGTTAAAGGTATATAAATATACACGTGAATGACGCTGAGAAAGGACAGAACAATCCTCCTCCATTATGTCCATTAGCTTCCAGCTCTGCACTGCTGGGTGACCCCCATTTACACCCAGGTCATTGCATCTCACTGCCAGCTCTGAATAGCCCAATTCACCATGAATGCGCTCAAGCCTCTGCCTCCATGTACTTTTTGCCCCGTGACATCTTGCAGCAGGGAGTTCCACCACGTGCTGCGTGTAAAAACACACTCCTTTGGTTTGCTGTTGCTTGGAGAGTGTGTGCTTGCCTTAAGCACAGTGTAAGTGTTTGCAGGAGAGGTTTGTAACTCCCTGACTCTGCAGCAGAGCCAAATGCTTTGCTTCAAAAAAAAAAACAAGGCAGGGAGGACATGCCTGAGTTTCTCTCCACGCATGCCACTGTGTAAAGAACTGGCGTAACCATCGCCAGAGTCACCCCTAGGACACTTCACCCATGCTGCACAAAGTCGCTATGAATTTGAGAGTAGTTCAGTCCCTAGCATTCACTAAGCCTGCATCTCTCTGCTCACACTGCCAACGAGGGCGCTAATTTGCATCAGTTGTGGGAATGATGTAGTCGCATGGCTTTTAGTGCAACTTTCAAGCACTAGTAAGAGCTTTTAGCCAAAAGACATTTCTTTAAATGATTAAACGTACATTTGCAGAGCCCTAGTGTGTTCCAGGATTCCTCCACTTCCTTTTAAGAAAATTCATACTTGATTTTCCCTTGACTAACTTACTTATAACAAAAGCCAAAGGAGCAGAAAGCAGTCCCAAAAATGTGTTACACACCCTCAGAGATTCAAGAAATGAGACATTTGTGAGTGATTAACTGGATTTGATCATATCCTGGTTTTTTATGCAGTGGCCAAGGCAAACAAAGGTCCCCATTCTGTCACTGGCAAAGTGACACTGAGGAACCAAAGTCAAAGGTGTCAAAATCAGAGATGTTTCTGAGTCCATGGTACAAAGCTCTACTTTGCCTGAACCGGAGTCTTAAATGCCAAGAGATTTCTTAATGTAAACAATCGTCCTGAATCCAGCAAATCTTTGACATCATGGCAGTACAAAAGAACCCAATTTTAACTGCTTTAAACCCAGGAAAAAAAGGAACTATGCAACAGCTCTGATTCCTCATCCACAAAATGGTAGGACCATCAACAATGTCAATGAGTCCCCTCAGGTGACGGATGAAGACCAAAAGGCGATACCTCCTGGACTTCCCATTCCTGCCCTCTGTATGGACATCATGATGAAAGCTGCTAGCTCGTTGGACTGGTGATCTGCTGTGCAGGATGGCAGAAAAACGTAAGCGTGGTGAGAGGTGTGTTTCCACAGGGTAAGTCACCCTGAGCCATTCAGTCCTCTGCCACAGCCCTTTCTCTTGGGAGTTTGTGTCCGATTTGGACTGCAATTACGGGGAACAGGGAAGGTTCCTGCTAAGGTAAAACCCACCCACGCGGGGAATGAATGTCCCCAGGAGCTGTTCTGAGACCAGGGACTGAATTTCTGTACCACAAAACTCCCTACCCTCTGCTCCAAGCTCAAGGCTTATTCCTTTAATTTTGCCTTTCCTAACATGAAGGAATACCAGCTTCCATTAAAGAAACCCCACCAAACTCCAAATCCCTGAATAAATGAAAATCTTCATTACAAACTTCAATGTGAACATAGTTATTTCATTTTAAGCCCACAATTCAACACATACTGAAATATTTTCAATGCCCCAGTTCAACCAAGAGGAAATAAATAAATAAATAAATAAAAATAAAATCAAACCCCAAACCCAACTTCAAGCTGACCCCCAAATATCCTCCATTCCACATACATCAGCAGAGGCTGAAGCTTTAACAACCACCAGGTAATGGCATGAACAGGTCTTTGCCTACTTGTCTTAACTTCTCTGCTCAGTCAGAATTCACATATTGTGATTGGTTTTGTATCCTCTGTTTATTTTACATCACAGTAACGCTGCTGTGGCCAAGTCATTATCTCATTATGCACACTACAAGCGACTTGAAGTCATGCTCTGCCTTGGTGACAGAAAAACTGAAAATATGCATGCTCAGACCAGCAGCCTCCCCACCCGACACAGACATCTTCCCAACAGTGATCCATGGTATCCCATGGCAAGGAGCTCCTCAGGATCAGAGAGATGTGGAAGAGGAAGGTGTGAGGAAAGAGGTGGCACTCGAGAGGTCCAGTGCAGGTGGGTAAAGTGAAACATGAAAACACCCTCGTGTCACTGCTGTACTTCCAGGGTTAAAGAATTTCTGGAAGAAATGTCTTGGCTTGCCTCCTGCTGCTAAGTCCATCATAATTATCCTTCCCAGTTTTAAAATCCAGGAAAGTTTTCTATATGAGAAATTTCTTACATAAAATTACTCTTCTTGGTCACATACAACTTGAGATAAGCATTCACTTGTTAGATATTGACAACAATATAATACTTTTGACAGCTTATGGCATGTAATGAAAACCAATTTAACCTGTATATTAGAGACAATTAAGCTCAGCATCAGTGAAAAACATCAAATCCCTGCCTCTGGCTGCCCATACATGCAAACAGAATATGTAATAATTGCTAGATTTTTTAATAATATCAGTGGATTTAATTTTTATTTATAGATATTATAAAAATGAACTTTGTATATATATATATGTGTGTGTGTATGCTTCTGCTAAAAACTTTTAAAATTTCTCTAGCTGGCCTGGAAATTTTCATTAAAAAAAAAAAAGTATAACTATTGAAAAGTTAGTGCATCTAGTGACATATCAGACAGATTAGAGAGACATGGGAAGGCTCTTACTTCTCCATCACTATTCCCTCTTCAGTCTAAATCTGAATAAACTACTCCTGCAGTATTAACCAAATTTACCTTGACAGCTGATGAAAACTGGATCCAAGAGGTCAGAACACCAACTGCCTCAGGAAATCCATGCAAGTATGGGAAGAGGAGAGAAAGCAGACAAAAGATTTTCTAGATAGGGACTTAACGTGAAAGTCTGTACTTGGGCATGGAGATGCAGTACAGCCTCTCCTAACAGTTGAAGATTAAAAAAAAAAAAAAAAAAAGGTGTGGATGCAGTCCTTCCACCCTCTAGGGATAAGGAGATACTCATGGGATTTGGTTGAGGACAAGACTCAGTGCTAAACACAGAGTCATTTCGTAGTTTGAACACAAACGCAGTAGAGTGGCTAGCGTGGCTCACTGCGCTTGGGTGGTGTTTCTTCATTAAATTTGATGAGGCCTTCATTTTCCTTTCACTCATGTCTTGTTTTTTCGAGACAGAGGATCTGGAGACACTGGAGGAACATGTTATACAGCATGGTTGCTAATATTAATTAAACACCTTCCATCTCTGGTTTGCTTTTTTATTTTTAATTAAGAACTGTGCTTTGGACTACACAAAGCAGATGCATGTAATGTATTTCCTTATCTCCACAAGGTTTCATTTTTCACTAGAAGAAAGAAAAAATAAACCACTTTGTTTTTTTTACTAAAAGGTGACAAATACATCGTTTCCTTAAAGCATGTGCATGCACACTGCTGAAAAAATGCATTTTCTTCCTTTCTCAGTGGAATATCCTGAGGTGGAGAGAAATACACTTCTCAGCCAACTCTAACAGTAACAGCCACGTATTTTCTAATTGAGTACAGAAACTAAAGCTCTCCTTTACCGTTTCAGACATTCTGGTGACCCCCATCAATAGCATACCGAAGCATTAGGTTGCATCCCTCAAAAGTTAAATGAACTTGGGCATTCCTACACAGAAAAATATAACCTTGTTTTGATGACAGAAGCAGAAAAAGTGTTTTTTAAGGAAATGTTATGTACTTTATCTAGGTCTAGAGATCTACTACAAATTAGTTCGTCTCTTCGTTTCACAATTCTTTGTTCCACGGCTTAGAAGGATAAAGGGGTACAAAGGAGCAGGAGATAATTCCCTCACAAAGGACCTCCATTGCCAGAGCCTTTGAAGTTGTGCTAAAAAAGCCTTGCTAGCCCATTAGCTGACACACAGCAGAAACCTGAACTGTTTCCATGCACACTACAAGCAGAGCTATTTTCTGCACAATTAGTCATAAAAAGGGCCAATGTAAACTGTGTCGGGAGGTCTCAATTCTTTACATTCTCCACACAGTGAATCAGACTTTATGTATAACGTTTTGTTGCCATTTAGACCTCGGGCTGCTTTGCAATCAGGAGGCGGCAGCCTCTATTCCTCCTTCTCTCTCGACGTTGATTTTCAAGCCTCTTGGCACCACCAGAGTTTTTATGGTAGTTAGGCTTCACAAGAATTAGGGTAGGCAAAAACGCAAATGCCGAAAGCTGCACACTCACAGCTGGGGCAAATACTTGCTGGCTCCTTTTCTTGCTGCCTCTGAAAGCGTGCCTCCATTTCTCTTACCCTGACAATGGTCAAACTGAGTTATTTTGGAAACTGAATGATGAACGTGTGAAGAAGTGGCTGTAGTAAGGAGCTACAGCAAACAGTTCAGGCAATGATTTTTATCTGAATTTGCTAATTTCTCCATTAAAACATTTCACTCTAACCCAATGGTGTCTGGGTAACAGCATGAATTTACTGGGAGGAACCACATTACATCCCACATTACTGTTTCCTGCCATGGCAGATGTCCCAGACCCATGATGGGGAACCAGTTTTGTGGATTAACTCTCCAAATTTTTAATTCCCTTCCAATCCTCCTCCAGCATCATAGCTGCTTCTATCCCTGCATCCAGCCATTCTTTGCTAATGAATATCACCCTTTAAAAATTGGAGGCTCTTTCACCCTTCCTCATGACAACTCATTTAGACTGCCATCACTGCTAGAGGATAGCTCCTCCTTCTTTCTAAACCATTTACTTTCCTGAGATCTCACTCTAGTGGTAGGGATTGCCTTCAATCAGTATCTCGAGTGCACTTTGACAAGGAGCAAACGTTGGATTTGCGTACAGATCTTACACCTAGATCCAACTTGCAAAAGCATCTAAAAGTTTCCTCCAGCCTGAGTACCCTTCTAATGTGAAGTATCTTACCAGAGTATAAAGAATGACACCAAGTAACAGATTAGGTGGGTGATATGCAGCATCTAGTAATGAGTATGATGTTAGGACTGCCCCAAAATTTTGATTTTAGATTTTACTGATAACATGAACAAAATTAATGCTTGTGGGGATCCAGGAGGGGAATTTTCTGGGAGGTGCTGGAAGGACTCCCAGTGTCCCCTCACCTCCCCAGTTAATATAAAACAACAGGAGCCATACTCCATGCCAGAGGATGAAACGTGCAGTGTATGTATCATCAGCATCCCAAATGCATCCTTACCCACACCTCAGACAGACCAGATATAACAAAAGCTTCCTAGAGACTGGTATTCAGGTTCAAATCAAGAGCTGCACGTGGGCTTTCCAAAGAGAAAGTGACTTTCAAAGATACAGTACAGAACTGAGAGTGCCCTGAGGCAACTCCTGGGTAGTAACAGCACCCAAATACTTTATATATGTATATCCATACACCTTTCAGAAAAGTCTGTCACCCCAGGTTGCTGGCTTTTGCTCTGCTGCAGGACACGGTTTTGCACTTGGAAATTTCAGCATTATGCAAAAAGCTGGGGAGGAGAGCTGGAGGAGCAGGGAACGAGCTTTCTTCCTCCCCTGTTTGGCAGGAGTATCCAAGCTCAAAGCATCCCTTAAAAAATACTTTGCACGAGCCACGTGCAATGGTCTTGTAAAGCAGGCTTACATCACAGCCTCCTTACATCATGCCACCCCTTCTCCAAGGCAGATGGAGAAATCATTTTCCCTCTCTTGTTTGATGTTGTTATTCTCTGCAGTTGTGAGGAACTGACTCATAGCCACTTTCGGACAGTCATGGGAAGCAAAGCCATAAAACATAAAAGGCCAAAGCGTGCAGCACTTTGAATATCCAGCAATCCTCCCATGGCTCTCCTTCATTCTTTCCTTGAATGTAATCACCCCTCTCACCCATGAGCACTTACAGAATATGCTCTGGAGAAAGGCCACACCATAGCTGGGGGGAGAATGGAGCGATGAGGGGCCAAAAGTTGAGGGGGTTATTCCAGACTGACACCCAGCTAATGGAGCACAGATTTGTGTTTCCCTGGGTTGTCTTTGAGATCTGCAGTGCAATACTATACTCAGAGCATCTCAGTCTGAAGGACAGACTCCCACAGACGCCGCCTATTTCCTTGCTGCCCCTCAATATAATAAACTCCCCTCCTGTTTCTCCCCTTCTGCTCCTCCTCTCTGCTTAGCCCCTCTAAGCATCCCTCCTGTTGAGGGCATGGAGCTATTCTGGAGGCACCCAAATGTCACACACTGGAAATTCTTCTCTGGAAGGGGCCTGAAGTGCAGTGCACAGAGACCTCAACAGGCTCAGCATGAGATGGGACTGAGCTTTCCAGTTTGGGTCTGGTGCCATCCTGGCATAACTCTCCACTTCCAGACCCAACACGGTGCCATCACGTGGGCTCAGCCACTCAGTTCTGTGCTATCTTCGAAGTCTTTGCACACCTTTGCTAGCAGACTTGCCCTAAATATACGTGGAAAACAGTAAAATGATTTTTTTTCTTTTTTTTTTACAAAAAGCTTAATTTTCTTCAAGTCTAAACCAGCTGTTTCAATTAGGTTAAGAAAACCAACACAAGTGAGAACTCAAGTGACGTCACCTCCCAAGCATCTCCTCTGGCCTCTGTGTCAGACCGCAGCAACAACTGAGCTGTGTCAGACCAACACAACAACAGGGTTCATAGCTGCTTCAGTCATTCCAAAATGAAGCGACTCGTCTAAGCTGGTCAGTCTCACTGGAGAGGATGGGCACCTCCACAGAGCAATTAATTCCAATATCTCAAATACAAGGTTTGGGAAGAACATAAGTCCTCTGTGCAATTTGCTCTCCATTGGCCACGTGAATTTAAATAGCTCCTATAGCCTCAGCATCTATCAGACATGGCACGATGGCCCACCAAGCTACCCTACCACTGCCCAGCAGCTCCTGAACACTGCACAGACCCATCCTTCCCCTCTCCTGCCCTGTCCCCCACCTTTCTTGCCCTGCCAGAGTTTGCAAAGGAGGGGGAGTTGTGCTGGACAACGTGCTTCGGTTGGTTATGGGGCCTTTTGGGCTATTTCATGTTCTAGCTTTACTTACATGGCATTAGAGGAGTTTCCCACAGAGAGAAGATCTAACAGACCAATGACCCTTTCAGTATATATTCTTAAAGAAATAACTCACTAGATATCAAGGATCCAAGTTTAAAGGGTGGAGGGAAGTGGATGAGTAGCTCACAATATCTTATTACCTCAGGCCACTATGTTTGAGACACAATGAATTCAATCCCTTCCTGACTATGTTAAGGAAAAGGTCCCTTGGGGGTAAACAAAAAAGCCTACAGATTTGAAGTGTTTATTTTCTAAAATATATTTGTTGTGTTTGCTGGTATAAGCTGGAACAACTTACCCGGACAAGAAAACTGTAGGAGGAAAATGACGCGGGTAGGGCTGAAGTAAAGGTTTGTGTGTTATTTTGTCCTCAGGTTTTACTGTGAGTGAAGACAGGGCTTGCTCAGTCTGAGATATTGCATGGAGGATGGTTATTGGCATTTTTCCCTATAGCAGAATGGCATAACTACATGGGATTTTCTTTTCTTTTTTTTTTTTTTTTTTTTTTTTTTTAAGGTGCACGCTCCTCACTGAATCAGGTTGTTGGGAACACACCTTTCTACACAAAGATGTGATGTAAGGTGTGACTGGAGGTGTGTGCCAGCCACGGAGCTGTGTGGCAGGGAACATGTCTCTGCATCCCTCATGATTCTCTCCAATGGACAGGGCCAATATACAAAATCTTGGGAACTTCACCAATCCCCAGCACTGCAGCAGGAGACAAGGAAATGAGTCTGAGGAAAATCTAGAGAAAACCCAGCGTCTCTAAGAGTCTTCTCAGGGTGCTGAGACATCTCTGAGACTGGCCCAACCAGCTAGGACCATCAGAACACCTAAGTGCAGATGGTCTGGTATGATATGCACTGTCATTATGTACAATATTGTTTGCCAGTTGTTATCAACACTTCAAGCAGCGAGGAAATCGGTAAGGAAATGCAGGCTCTTTTTTTGCCCAAGGTGCCTCATTAGTGTGCTTGCAACTTGTTGAAGTAGACAACACGCTCCCATCTGAACCAAAGTTATCAACCCTTTTCACCTAAACCACTGCCGGGCCCCCCGGACAGCCGCCACGCTAAAGTCCCGACAGCTGGTGCTAGGCAGGTAGCCTCCGAGCGAAGTGTTTCATATCCCATCGCAAATCCCCCGAGCCATCCCGAACTAGTCTGGAATGCACGTGGACCTGCTTGCCAAAGCCAGGCAAGGGTTGGGGTAGGGGGGCGAAAACTTGTTTCCATACCTCCCTGCTCGACGCTTGTACTTTGCAAAGAAGGTAACTGCGAACATGTTACTGAAACACCTACAATGATTTGATGGAGTCTGAGCTGAAGAAAATAAATAGTGGTGAGTACCCTGGTATATCATTGCAGGCTTTGGGAATCAGAAGTTTAGTGACCTCCAGAGCTAAACTATTGAGTTTATCTAATCCCTTTTTGACCTCATAGATGCATTTGGGTTCCACAATGTCCTGTGGCTGCAATGTAATTATGCACGGTGTGAAACAGCACTTTCCTGTGTTCATTTTGAACCTGCCCACTGATCATTTCATTGAACCCCAATTTCCTCTGGTTTGCACAAGCACAGCTCTAAACTGAATTAAAAAAAATTGTAATCTTGCTCCAGTGTGCCCTTAAACCACGCCAGGAAAGTTAGTTGGGGGCAACGTCTGTCAAATCTGTGAAATTACTTCAAAAGACTAGAAGACAGGCTGTCATTTTCTGTTTGAAAATGAGTTTGGAAACCACAAATCAAAGCTCCCAGTTGACAGGACACGGATCCTTGCTTGTTCTTTCTGGTTTTGACCTCACAGTCAACTATTTTACAGACTACACTGGTTTCTTCATGTTTTCCAGAAGCCCCTCTCTGGTGGTTTATTTGGATGTCTCACAAGTGAAAAACGTGGTGATGCCACAGCACAAAAGACAGTGATTCCTCAGCAAATTGCTGGTCCCCTCAAGTTTACGGACACAGGACAAACTGTGCTGGAGCAGAGAGTACTGATGCTTTCGAGCCTGCTTCTCAAGCAGTGCCCTGCTGGCATAGGAAAATGGAAGCCATTTTACCAGACTTTTTTAAAAAAAGGAAACTCTTCAAGAAAACCAAACCCTAGCTTTCTTAGTCAGTATCTTTCTAAATATAAAAGCTTCACATTCTTAAGACCATCTACGGTTCATGTTTTTCCCAGAAAAATCCAGCTGGCCACTGGATGTCACTGTTGCTGCAGAAAAACACACCAGAAAGTTCACAAATCAGGCTGTGAATAAGGCGAGGTGAAGTCACGCAAACCTGGAAATGGCCTTTTCTTTCAGTTAACCAGCACAGTACCTGTGGCACTTGGAGGCTGCCCTGTCCGTGTGAACAACTGGAGGCAAGACGCACTCCGTGGTGCTGAGGTCTCCATCACCATCTGAGGGCAAGTCCTCCATGGAGCTCATGGACCTCGACTCACCCGTGCCCAGATGTGCGTCCCCTCTTCTTGCCAGCTCGCCTCTGGTTTTGCTGAGATGTGTCCCTGCTGAGCCCCTGGGTCTGCACAACACATCCAGCCTGGTCTTGAGAACACATCCAGCCTGGTCTTGAGTTTGGACTCAACCCTTTCTCTTCTGCCATAGAGCGGAGCACACTGCAACAAGCACGTTTCCAAGCTTGCTTTTAATCCACGATCAAGGACAATTACACCTAGTTTTGCTCTGTGGTTTTAGCTGGCGCTGCTGAAAGGGCGCTTTAGCATAGTTGCATGACTTTCCAGGTTTGAGCTAATATCTCCATCAAAAATAGCTTTGCGTTATGTAGATCATTTGCCTCCTCTGAATTACACCAGGAATCTCCAAATCCACTTAGCTACACAGAGGAAACCTGCCCTAGAAGACCTTCCTGAGCCTTTTAATTCAGCTAGGGATGCCTTTGCACCATCACGGTGAACCTCAACAGTGCAGGCAACAGACTTTTTCAAGGAGTGCTTTGAGGCTGTAGGCTGAAGCCTTTCCCTCTGTGAAAGCCAGAGAAACAAGCCCCAGGAGTCCACAAAACCCTTTCAGACTGGGGTCACCAGGTGTAGATGGTGCTGCTGTGGCATTTCGGGAGGCGTAAACTAGGACTTGCTTCCCACCTTACACTCCAGGCTCAAGGCTTACTGCTTGATTCATGCCTGCTCTAACACCAGGACGCAAACCCACAAAACAAGGCAGATCAAAACAACCAACTATTGCCCCTGAGGAGAGAAGGAAGGCAGGAACACGCTGCAGACATTTGTTAGGCTGGTCAATATGGTGTTGCAAGACCCTCAGATACATGCGATGTGGGAAGAGATCTGGAGTACCTACATGTGGAGATATGTCTCTTTTGAAGTACAAAGCATGCCCAAGGCTATGGAATAATAGAAAACTGGGCTAGAAAATACCCATTTTAGTCCATCTAAATGTCATAAATCAGGATCAGCTTTGACCCTAAGGATGTTGGTTTAAATTAGAAAAAGTATCTCCATAGGACAGTTTGACCACAATATTTTTAAAGCATTAGGAGATTTCTTGGCTGTGTCTTTTCCTTCTTATTTTTTCTTTCTTTAAAAGCAAAACAGAAGAAAAAAATGCTTTGGGAAGTACAGACAGTCCTTTGGCTAAAGGACCCGGTGTGGAAGGAGTGGGGGTTGCTAGCCACCAATGGCAAAGACCCTACTAGGATGGTCAGTAAATCTTATCTGTCAAAGAGACCATCTGTGTAGTGGGAAAAGGACAGAATATAGTCCTGCGGTATTTAGAGATTCTCAGCTGTAAAGGCGCTGTATGAATACAAACAGTGGTCACTCCCAAGCTCATATGCCACCTCTCTTGGACACCACCTGTCACAACCCAACAGTGATGAGCTCCATCCTGGAAATACTTCCATTTATAATCTACTTTGTGCATGCAAACAGTTGCATCAAGCCTCCACACCCCCGTGCACAAAGGATACCTTGCTCACAGGTGTTAAATTTAAATTGACCAAAAGTCATGGAAACCTGTATTGCTGAAGTACTAATTCATACATGCTATGCCTGCGGAGTTCTTTTTATTACAAATTTATTCCTAATTAGACTATCAAATGTGTATCTACATGCCACTCATTACTATTTATCTTTGTGAATTCCACCCACACAGATTCCCAGCCAAACATCCTGACTAATTTCAATTTAGTTTTTTTCTGTATAAATGTATAAACACACAGATTTTCTGTATACATCCACGTTTCAAGCACGCAGAAATATTTGATTTGAATCACCACTGCATTACTCTGGTTTTACACTGGTATAAACACCAGTGGTTTTCACTGTTATCTCCTGCTGCCCAGCTGTGAACACTGGGGAAAAAGGAGCAACAATGAAGATAAGCATAATTTATCTGAATATCTCTCTCATAATGTTGGCCCAGTGAGCAGACTTCTAGTGAAACCAAAAAGACAGAGATTCAGTGATCCTGTTAGTTTCCCATGACATGGCTGTCCACTCTGACACATGGTCACATCCAAAAGTTGAGTAAGTTATTACCGAAGTTTAGAAACCTCCAAATATACACAACAGATTTTGAAAAACTTTGTGGTTATGTGGGTTCAAGCATACTTGAGGAATACGTTAAAATCCAAGCAAACAATCTACGCCTTCGCCCCCTTTCTTTTAACACACGAGTGTGTGCACACATCACCAAGCTTGCATTGCAATTTGTAGCTCTGTTATTCATAGCCTTCATTAAAGAATAACAGCCCCTGTTCGAGTATCACGAGGCAAAATTGTTCGCACATGTGGACCAAACAGACACACCAAGGCTGCACCCTTATGGTTTCTGAGTGACAAGCTTAATAAGATTACGCTTGATCTTTCTCTTAATAAAGCTGGATGACATTCAAGCAAAGCCTGGGTTTTGTTTTAATGGTACATTAAGGGAACCCAGAGTTTGGCACAGCTGGAGGCCTGAACCATCGAACAAAACTTGGCACTGCCAGCTTTCTCTTATGATCTCAGACCTCACATAATGAATATTTATATCTATATATACACACAGGCACATATATTAAATACCTATCATTAGCTGGTCAAGGTCAATGCTCTGGGTAACAGAGCTGGATGTAATACCAAGAATGATGATGGTTCTTTTTTTCTTGTGTTATGAATCACACAAATTAAGCAACCCACAGTTTATAGAGTCTGCAACATGATGGACTGCTTTTAAACCACACATACCAAGAGGAAGGAGAACAACTCCAAGAAATAACAAAAGCAAGAGAGAAGTGTCATCACCTTACTGTTTAAACCTGAACACAGCAGAACACAGAGACTCCTGCTTAACTTTAATAACACCAGCAGCCTTAGCCGACTCCAGGGGAAGCCGTCATTTGCTTGAGATAAGTCAGGGCTCGCGTGTTTTGAAGCATTATGGGTTAGAAGCTAAATAGCGTTAGCTGAGTCACACTGATTTAAACCATCATTGCAACTGGCCCAAAGATTACAAAAGACAGAACACAAAGAAATCGCTTAGAAGAACAGGGAAGATATAATACTGAATTTTTATTTAAAAAAACCAAAACAAACAACACAACCCCAAACCCCCTCCCTAATTAAGATTTTCTTTTAGAAAAGGAAAGCTTCCTTAAGGACAAACTGAGCAGTCCCATCTTCTCTTTCCCTCATCTCTGTCAGCTGTTATACTAAGGGTACAGCTATGTCTCTGTATATATGTACCAGTCCTACAGACAAATCAATGGGTCTCAGGCTTAAACTGGGAGTTCATGATGGAGCTGGGAACTGGATGAACATGAGATGGGTATGATTTACACTGTGTAATTTATCTGCCCCAAAATTCATTTTTGGGATAACCAAAACAGTTCCCAAATTACATTTGCTGAGGAATACTAATGAAGAATTTAAGAGTACTGAAATACTGTCTTTTGCTGTTTCCAAAACAAAACAACAACAACAAAATCACAGTTTTATTTCAAAGCATTCAGAAATAATTTATTGCAATGTAATATATGTACATTTCATTTCAGAAAGAATACAAACATGGACAATAAATTAAGCAATTAAACACTTTGCATAGCCCCAATTTCGTTCCAGGCTTTTGTTTTGGTAAGAAAATGAAAACATTTTTGTTCAGCATTGACCCAATATAACTTGTCCTTCAATCATCTGGTTCAGCCAACAAAACAAGACATAAATCATTTCCACTGCTCTAGACAGAGCCCAGGTCTCTGTTAATGCAGATGAATTCCCGATCCTCAGCCTCTCTCTTTGCCTCGAGATCTACGGGCTGTACCTTAAAGCCTGAGCGTGGTGGTGGAACCTTCCCTGACTGTTAAGGACATATCCATGGACAAGTGGCTCACGCTAAGGCCAACTCATTGTCTGATCATGGAGAAGTGGGCCAGGATGGGTGCTTGGCAGAGCCAAAAAAATCTCTTTACAGAGTCCCATCTCCTTCCCTGAAAGTCAATAATGAGACTCCCATTGAATTGAAGGGAGCTGATCAGAGCTTTATGCTACAGAAAAGTACACAAGGAAACTGTGCTTCCTTCTGTCTTCAACTCAAACCACTCAAATTCAATTCTGGGGCTACATACCTGTCCAGCCTAGCTCCTCCTCCTTATTTACAACACTTAAAAGTTTCCCCTTGTGTCCAATCTGATCAAAAGCTTGCTGAAATCAACAGAGAAATGCCTAGAAGGAGTCTCCTGTGCAATCTGTGGTCCTTACTTCCAGCTGGTTTGAAGATGACGGAGCACCTAGCACATGCATTTGGAGGCAAGCAGAATGTGAACAGGAGATGAGATCCTCTTTCTTGCCTAAACAGAGGCCTGTGTTAATAAGTAAAAGCACTAAGAGAATATGCAGTCCTGCAGGAATTCAGCCAATAATTACCTGATTCAATAATTATCTGCTCCCTTCACTGGAAGAAACAGAGATCATCCTTGACTGAAATAAGAAATTCACTGCCAGCCCTATTGGCATTTTTGTGACTAAACCCCGCAGTACTTTTCATCCCACCGAACTCCACCTATAAAGCTCTCACACTATATTTTGGCTGACTATTCTGGGCTATTATATAAGCCCTTTGGCACTGGCCTGTCCCAGATTTCTCCCAACCTCCACGCTTTTTCTCACAGCCAAGTTTCTGCAGGAAACAAAACACTTTTCATTGAGGCCAATTAGCTCAAGAACGTCAAAAGAAAAAAAAAAAATCAAAAGGCTTTGGGTCAGTGACAAGAGCAATAGAGAGGCCAAGAAAATGAAAGACACTTGTTCTGAAAATGTTTTTTACTATGTCAGAGCCAATTCCCAATGGAGTGAAACAAGAAAAACATTCCTAGAGAGATTCGAGATCTGTCATGAATTCCCGAGGCACATTAAGAAGTCTCACTTTCCCCTCTGCGTCTCATTCCTTTCTGAGGTACATCATGGGGCTCCAGAAAGAGGGTAAGTCAAGAGATCTGTACAGTGGTCCCAGGCATTCAAAGTCACAATGAACCAAGGGTTGGGGAATCCTACAGTAACACTCCAAAGCTTCTCTTATTTTTGAAGAAAAAAACCCCAAAGTGGAATCAAAACTCTATTTGAAAATATTTTCTTTGTGGTTGAGATATACTGGGACTGCTTCTCTCAAGAAACACTCACTTGGCTTCCTTGCAAAGTAACTGGTCTGTGCCCCTGCTGCCCCATCTTTAATAGAAGCATAATCCACTTTCCTCCCAGAAGAATGTATTTGTCCCATTACATGCCTGTATATTGATCAAATTATTGACTGAACTTTGGAATGAACTTCAGGATACTATGACTGCTGCCTTTCCTACCATCACTACAATGCTCATCACTGACTATGTGTAGGATGAGGAGCCCCACCAGAGCAGTAGACACCTCTTTTTTCCATGCTTGTAGACATCAGACCCACAGACTTGTCAGTATTAGAACCGAAGTTCACCTTTCAAATTGTTTGAAGTATTAATTCAAAGGATTACTAAATATCAGTCTTAGAGGGCCCAAGGCTGCTGGGGGGGGGGAAACCATCAGTGTTTTCCAGCTGAGCTTTATTTAATGATGGACTTTGCACTTCCTAATCTCTTTGGAAAATAAATGCCACATGGCATCATAATATACTGAGCAAGGGATAGTCAGGCTCTCAGCAAATAATTCATAACAACATCTTTTGGGTTAGTTTTTATGACGCTCTTTGTAGGACAATGCTGCAAGTTGATCTTGAATATTTCACCATGAGAACAAAATATTCCTCCTGACATCTAGCTCTGTGTCCATGGGTTCATTTTTTCTGATGATTAATTCTGAGTTCATGCAGAGTGTGTTCAAGATTACACGGATTCATATTCAGTTGACCATATCTGAGAGGATTATTTTAGTGTGCCCCAGTTTATGGCCCATGAAACATGATCCCGTTTGTCTCTCCGTTTCTCTCACTCTGCCAGCAGTATTATTCTAACAACCAGTAACGGGAACTCATATTATCAGCATAGCAGCAGAAAACAGCTATTTTTCTCTATGAAAACCAGCTCTCATTCAGTAGCTTACACTTGCTCTGCTCTCAGTGCCAACAGCAGAACAGAACCCATCAAAACGTCAAAATGTTTTTTTTAGGGAAACGCCCTTCAGACTAAGTCAACATTTTAGGTTTGCCACACACTTGATCATTTTTGGTGCATCTAGCACCAAACACTACTGCTGCTACTAGTGACACCAGCCTGAACAAGACAAAGCATAGTGGAAACACCCTGATGCCAACTGAAGCCGTTGTTTGTGTCTCTGAAGAGCTGTGGCCCACATTACCTACACTGGAAGAGGTTTCCATCTCTACTCAAGAGATTGGTACCAGCAGCACGGCCTTGATCCTGGTATACAGCAGGCAGATGTGCCGTCTAATAGTTTTGGCAACGTCTGATCATCTTTCCTACCGTGGTACCGTTATCTTGAGCCAACTGCCAGCTGGCCGGAACGGTGCTTGATGCATGAAACGCAGAGCAGCTTTCAACTGACAACACCCTGTAAATTATACGTAGCAATACAATTTCATGTGCAGCCCCCAAAGATCTCAAAGCAGTTTAAGGACAGAAATTAGGGTCCAATGCTGTGACCCTTACTTAACAAGTGTGAGCTAATTACAAAGCTGTCCCATTGAAATAAGCAGAGTTGCTTGCAGAAGTCTGTTTAATATACAGTCACGCGATTAAAAAAAAAATATACTGTGGTTGTTTCTCAAAGCCACAGCTCAACTATATCTCCTGGTGCTGTACTAAAGTAACCAAAATATGGAACATTCCTATTCCAGAAAACCCTACCGCTGGTCAGTAACACAGTTACTTTGGAACCAACAAATAACCATTTTTCCAGATTTGCAGGCAACCTACAATATACTTTTATTTTGTTAAGCAGCCTAAATTCACACAACTCATTAGCTGAACCAGAGTTTCTGCTGCATATAACCTCACCTGAACCAACAGGCAATACAACTTGCTCATGAGAAAGAGGAGGATTTGAACTATAACCTTAGAAGTAAAATCCCTATAGTAATGAACCATATTAAGCTACTGGTTTTCAGTATCATTACTGCTGTGACCAGAGTTGCTGGGATTTTATTTTGGTATTATCATGCATCCCTTCCATCTTGTGTCACTGCAATTGCACACAGAAAGCAGAGGTTATATACACCGTTTCATTTCAACAGAGAGCGCCTTTCACAACCCCTCAGCAATTTTATTTTTCTTTGACTGATGCTGTCAACACGCTATCTGAAGTTTACCTCCAAGTGCAAGAACTCGATGAGAGTGTTTGCATTGCACTTGTGCGTTACGCTACACCCATGCTCGGGCACCCTCTGCCCCGTCACTCACCGATCCCACTTTCTGATCACTTGACTGCCATTTGGATGAAGCCCAACTTCAGCCCTCTCTGAGCACAGAACACAGTCAAAGAAGGAAAGATAGTTCTTTCGGCTTGGTTTTCAGCTGAGATTCAACGAGTTGTGTGTTTATTACTTCTTTCTTGAAAATAGAGCTTTCCTGTAAATACAGTGCTTACGGGAAAGATCAGATCCCACAATTTTTCCACTCATTATGAGGAACTGCAATATGCTTTCTACGGCACGCTTCTTTTGCAAATGAAGACAGGAGTGAGACTATCTTTCAGTAACTAATAAGTACAACATTTTCTTTATCAAAAGATGTTGAGTATGGTACTACTATACAGTAGCAAACCAAGCTTCCTTTCCACTATTGTTTCTAAACGTTATTATTATAGTTGATATATTCAGAGAATCCTTTAGCTGATCACAGAAAAGACAGCATACCTTGACTAGCCGACAGTCTACGACAGCGAGCAGCAAGGAATACTCCACGCATCTGGAATTGCTGGGGAAATGCATCCCATTCAATTTTCCAGGAAAGAATTTGGCCAGGACATCAGAGCAAAGGAGTCTTTGCAAAGCGTGCTACCAAACCATTACTCACTGCAGCCCCTGCCCAAGGCTCCTGAGTCACCACGAAAGAGAGGACCTCACCGTCCCCTGACAGCGTGCAGGGGAACGGCCAGCAGTGATGCACGAAGTAGAGAATTTCTCCTGAGCTGCCAACAGCTTCTCCGGCACCTGGTTTTCTCTGCCATGGCTTACTTCCATCTGTGGCTTGTGCCAACCGACAGCAGTTAATGAACAGCATTAAAGACCACTTGCCAGCCCGTGGCAGAAGACAGACGTGAGGATGGGATTGCCACAACAGGGATCAGTTTCCTTTCCAATGTTGAGCTCCTTTTCCATAACATTGTTTTGCTGTATTCAGCATCCAGTACCCTGATCCTGAAAACTCATAATATTAACAAGCCCACATCCACACAAATGCAGATGGACTATACACACAGATACACAAGTATTTATATATTTTCCTGCAGAGGAAATATGATATTTACGCTGTATAAGATGAACAAGGAGAATAGAAAACCAAGAATTCTGGGCTATTGCCCAAACCACACCGCTTTGAAATCAGCGGTGTGTTGAAAAAAACCCAACAAACCACACAACAAAAAAACCCTTACGCTTCCTTCCAAGAAAAGTGTCTAAGTTTTCCAATCTGTTTACGACTGATGTCTACCCACAAGAGACTAAAATCTGGGCTGGATGAGACTGAACTGGCATACAACATCAAAAACCTCTCCTTCCTGAACTAGGGAACAATACTGTAAGTGTCTGTAGAGAGAGGCAGACCTGGTGTTGCAGAACTTTTTCCCCAAACTGTTGTATCTGCTTTTAATTTCCAATGAATCAGCGAACACATCTGTAGGCTACTACTCTTTCAGACCAGTCCTCTTTGTTTTTTTATTCTCAGAACTCATCTCTCTTCCCCAACACCTGCTCACTGCTCCCTCTGAAATACAGTTCAGAAGTATTCAAGTACTCAGAAGTATTCAAATCTCTTTCTCTGGAAGAGGCTCCCCTTAGCTCTGGCTTTAATTAAATTGTATTATATGTGATATAGAAACAGGTGAATTAAAAAATACATTAACAAAGGCAACTATGGCTCTCTAACAGAGAAAGTTAGGATGCACAGTGATCTTGAAAGGCTGGATGTAGCTGAGAAACATGATAAATACAGTTCTGCACAGAAACAATATCCAGATTATAGAAGTGCAACCACAGTATATCTCTAACTGACCCAATTTTAGCTAAGCAGCATCTAACCCTAAGAGTCTCTACTAGTATTAGTGTCATTTCTCTGGAAAGCTCAGTACCGTAATGGAAGTATTCCTGGGTATCAGCTAGATCGTTTTGTACTTTCAGCTCTGAGCCAAAGAATTGCTTATGCGAATCCTCCCTAAGTCACAGATCCAGCAAAGCGTAGAAATGGACCTAAATTGCGAACGCCATCACTTCCCTTTTCCAGAGTGCAGGCACAAACCCAGGGGCCAGGTTTGGAGCAAGCCTGGTCTGTACCCCAGGAGTTCTGAGGGGACATCATCCGCTCCTCGGGTCCCGCTACTGTTCTTAAAGCCATTATGGAGTTGTTTTTCCTCTGTGGAAGTGCAGAGCTGACACCGCAGGCGTGCTGAGGTGTCTGGGCAGAGACCAAACTCCGCCTAACAGCTTGTTCTTTCACCTGTGCTTGATCGATGATGCTACTTCAAACACTTTGGTTGGGACGTGAGGCTGGGTCCGCATGAAGAAACGAACTGCTGTTTCCCCTACCAGTCACTGCTGGGGGGATTGCCCAAGACCTTGCAGTGTCCAGGTTAGAGCTAGGACCTGCTGGTGGGGAGGTATCCATGGGAGGACAGCACTACTGCTTAGATTCCTGCCGCTCTCCTTCATACAGGCTCCAAAGATTAACGTTCTGTGGCATTAATGTTTTTTGCAGCAGAGGAGGGAATTGTAACATCCTTACTTACCAACAGGAATCTAAAGCATAGAGAACTGTCCTGGTTTCAGCTGGGATAGAGTTAACTGTCTTCCTGGTAGCTGGTACAGTGCTATGTTTTGAGTTCAGTATGCAAAGAATGTTGATAACACACTGTTGTTTTCAGTTGTTGCTAAGTCGTGTTTAGTCTAAAGTCAAGGATTTTTCAGCTTCTCATGCCCAGCCAGCGAGAAAGCTGGAGGGGCACAAGAAGTTGGCACAGGACACAGCCAGGGCACCTGACCCAAACTGGCCAACAGGGTATTCCATACCATGGGACGTCCCATCTAGTATAGGAACTGGGGAGTGGGGGCGGGGGGAATTGCCGCCTGGGGACTAATGCAGTGTCGATTGGTGGGTGGTGAGCAATTGCCCTGTGCATCATTTGTACATTCCAATCCTTTCACTATTGCTGTTGTCATTTTATTAGTGTTATCATTATTAGTTTCTTCTTTTCTCTTCTATTAAACCGTTCTTATATCAACCCATGGGTTTTGCTTCTTTTCCTGATTTTCTCCCCCATCCCACTGGCTTAAACCACGACAAGAACCTAAAAACTTGTCCCAAGACCAACAGCTAGGCAGTAGCAGAGCAGGAATATGAATATAGATCTCCTGAGACTGATGGTCATGTCTTGAGCTCTCAGAGTGTGCTTTGCACGCTCAGCTGAAGCATGGCCTGATAACATTATGTATGACCATTTCCCTACTTATGCTGGGGCCTTTCATTTATGAGACTTCACAACTGTCACTATCCTGTGTTTAACCTTGTGCTAGGCAGATAATTTATGACAGTACCAACTCCAAAAAAGAAAAGGAAAGCCGTAGTACTATATTCGAAGAGAAGTCTGGCAAGCCACCCCGCTCTCTCTCCACAAGCACTTTATGGCAAAGCCTGAAATGGTTTCCCAGGATGTAGTATATCTGGCATGAATCCCTGCCAGGCAAAAAATCTTGTCTCATTTAATTAGCTCTCACAAATTTTCACCCTCCTGCTTTCTCACTGGGGTCTGAACCACAGCTCCCGCTGTCCAGACGCCATGGGGAGCGAGACACCACGTCCAAGGCCACTGCTGGTGGCCTGGTTGTGAAAGCGCCTGATGGAAACTCATCTCATTAAACTTTTGAAAGATGGATGCTCTGGCACTGGAGCAGCTCCGAGCTCTCAGCTGGAGTTTCTGCTGGCCTCCGACTCTCTCTTTGTAATATTTTAGGTTTTGCCTGCTGGAAAATGACTTGTAAGAATGCTCTTGAGCGCCAGTGTTTGGAACCAGATCTGTTTCCAGCATTCCCAAATCCTGGGATGCTCAGAGCTGATGTGCTGACTCAGATCACTCGAGACAAGCAAGTTAGCGAAAAGTTCAATCCGGTGGTAATGAGATCTGGTGGAATTAGACCTCTGTATGATTTATTCAGCGTTTTGTAATCAGTGTAGAGTGTTAATGTCATCCATTTGCTCCCAAACCTCTGCCTGGAAAAGAGCAAGGCTAGTCGAAGCAAATGCCTTCCAACCTTCCAGTGTCAGCCTCTTTTCTTTCTGAAAAGAGTGGCTCCAGATCTCTGCAGAGGTGCCTGGCAGTTCAACCCAATCCTCTGAATTACCATCTTTACTCCTATCAATTATTAATCGGTTCAGCCACATGATACTTCCCATCTCCCTGCTACAGAGACTAAAATTTTTATAGATTATAATAACAAAACTCATCCAAATAGCGTTAAGATACAAGTTATCATCATCAAATACGGACATTTTATGAAAAAAATCACAAATTTCATACGGTTTTGAAGATGCACTGACAGTAAATGATAGGATTTGGTGGATCCAAATTATGGCAAGTTATCATGGTTTTCCAGGGCTCACACCCCCTCAGTTGCCTTCTGTACACCACAGAATTTTCACCAATAATTCCTGGAAAACACGTTCCTGTCTCCTGAGCCCTGTGGTCTCCATTACATAGCTTTTTCAGGGCCCAATCTATCATGTTTAAAACCCAGAGAGAATGTGTTACAGAGCAAGAAAGCTTATGGCTGTGGTAATCGGGAAAGCCCTCTAGCACACAGCAAATACCAGGGACCATAAGGGAGCACCAGGGCTTGCTGCAAGCATACAAGGAGCTGGACATATCCATGGATCAGGGAGTTTAGGCTTTGACTTGTTTCCTGCAGCTCAGTTGGAACAAGAGCTCTTCAAAGGACATCTTCTTTCTCTACAGTTTTCATAGGAAGGCAAAGTTAATGCTGAATGACAATCCCTCTTACTATTCAACAGGCTTGTCTCCATTAAGGCGAAGATTTGGGGCTTCTGAGGTGACCTATCTTATTTCTTTAATTGAATCCCACATGCCATGCCCCAGTTTTTGAAATACAGGCTTTCATTTTTCCTCCATGCTGCTCATGATCAAACTGGTATTCTTCCTTGCTCCTGCCTGTATTGCTAGATGTTTCCTCCCTTTATTTTTTATTTTTTTTTTAATCTGCGTCCTGCACTTTCATAGGAAAAGAATGACTGCTAAAAAATCCATTAACATGGTTTGGCCAGAATCCAAAATTTCAGCTACCAAGAATGTTAAATCCTCCATCTGTTTGCTAGTTAGATAATGTTACCTTTGAGCTTTCCTTTGGCTGCTAAAGACACTTTATCTGCCTTAAATGTTGCAGAAAATTACACTTTAGGTCAAAGCCTGTGTGCCATTAAATAAGGGGGGGGATGGGGGGAAGGTAAATGTTCTTGCTATAAATTTCCACCTTTAGTTCCTCCTAGCTCTTGGTACATTCAGACACAGAGAAGTCCCGAGCTGAGCGTAATCATATTAATGACCTGGATAATTGATGGTGAATGATGGATATGTTGAGCTAGACTCTAATCCACTCTTAAATATTTGCTTGACTTTTTAAAAATCAAGGGAATACCCTGAAGGGAAGGAAGTTCTTTCACACAGGAGAAGCTAAGCAGCTACGGTGTGCTTGAGCGAACATTTGGCTAAGACATTACCTTCGTGCCTCAGCTGGGGATGCAGACCGGGCAGCGAGGCCCAACGCACTCTTTAGTGCCAAGACCTGGCTCTAACATCCATCAGACACCTCCGGGGAGAGGTGACTCAACTGCTTTCATCAACATGATTCCACAGAGAGCAGGCCAGGAGGTGACCTCGCACAGTCCCCCCCCTCCACCATTTATCTGCTCGCTTCTCGTTAAAGCTGATGGAACGCACAGTCGGCCACCTTCTCGCCGAGGAACGCGTTGGATGCGGAGCTCGCACGATTGACGTTCAAGGGAGTTTTCCTCATGGCTTCGACAGCAACCGCTTTACACCCGGGATTTCACCGGAGAGCACGGGTTGCTCTCAAGTCACATCGTAACTTCCCATCTTTCCGCGACCCTGCTCCGCTCCCCAGCCTTTCACAGCAGGTGCCTTCCAGATGAGCGCCGGAGATGATGAAAAACTACAGCGGCCGCAGCCGTCTCCCGCGCTGCTCCCGAGGAGGGGGCAGCCCCTGCTGAGAAAAGCGAACAAGGAACCACGAAGCGTAACTGCGTGGGACACTGACAGCTACTTCTCAGGAAGGATTAAAACAAGGCCCCGAACCCACAGAAATTCTGGCGTTGCATTTAGCGGAGCAAATGCACATCTGCCTCTGCTTAGGACTATTACATACTCTCCAGGGGTGGATGGCTGGACAGGATTGGTCAGAAACGGCAACAAACGATCGGCCAGGACGCAAAAACCTGACATGGGATTGGTCAAGATCAGAGGCAACTCGTTTTAGGTCACCACACGGATCCTTGTCCCACGTCGTCAGGAGGACGGACGCGCGAGGCTGGTCTTGCCAGGCGACCTCAGCTGGGAGAGGGACGAGCATCCTCCTGGGCACCAAGAGACGTGGGCACGGCGCTCCAAGCCTGAAACAGGAGGTACAGACCAGCCTGCTCGCTCTCAGCCGCTGGGAGGAAGGTTTCCTTCCAGCCCTGTTGTGATAGAGTTTCCCACCATCCAGCCAAGTTTCCTTAGCAGCAGCCAAGGGACTTAATTTTTAGGGCTAGAAAGAGATTTCTAGGCACAGAGCCCCATCTGCAGCAAAGTCAAACTGAACTCGACGGCCAATGTGGGAGGTCAAGAGAAAAACTACTATGAAATAGATGGAGTTGTCACTTCATTAAGGAAGAGAGAAAGTGCCGATGTAAGCATGAAAGGCATAGAGGTGGGAGGACTGGAGAGATAATAAAAAGGTCACCCTCCAGCTCAGAGTCACAGGTCCAAATCTGGCCTTGTACAGACCAACCAGAAGTCATTAGTCATTACAGTAGCTTGCGACTGCCTTAAGGAAAAGTCCCTGAATAATTTCTAATGGAGAAACATCTGCAGAAGAACAGTTGTGCAAGGAAGAGAGCTGCCCAGTCTGCCCGATTCCAGGATAAACACAGGGTCTCGATGATTACCAGTCCACTTGAGTATATCAAATGCATGAAAAGAAGAGCAAAGAGAACACGTGCTTGGATTGTGAAATCCTTTCCTCAATAATACACCATCATCGTGTAAATGACCACGAGCAGTCCTGCTCGTTCCGCGGAGAAACCAAGCATGGTTGCTACCATTGACCTAGGAAGTGTGAATGAACCATTTGTTTGGAGAGAGATGAAAGGAAGCGTGCAAATGAAGCTTGTCTCCGTCACCATGACAGATTTACTTCTTCAAGTGGCCTCAAGTAGCCCTGGAAAGGAAATCTGGAATGTTGTAACATTCATAAATATTTGACTGTTCTGTCTTACCTTGAAAACAGGCAGAAACCCTATCCTAAAGAAAGCACTCCCAGACTGAGCAGTCATTTTGTTAAGCAGGCCATGACCTGGGGAACTAGGTATTGGTGACATTTAATCTGTACCTATATCTATGCACATGTACAAACACACACGATAAAATGCAGTGGTTGTCCCAAGGAAAGCCTGGGAAGTGTTTGAAAACAAAGCTAAATCTAAGCTTGGTTACTTAGGTTTACAAAGGAAGTTTTGTAAGGTTTAGAAGTGAATCAGAAATATTTTAACATGTTAGAGGAGATAAATCATTATTTCTCCTTTCTTTTAGTTACCCCTGGAAAGCTACAGTATTTTATTATTTTCATTAGAGCACAATGTCCAGTGTCTTTGGTGTCTCCTATCCAATCTAACACCAATCAGACAGTTATGGCAAACTCCCACCTTTCATTCAGACTTTCCACCTAGCCACCACAGTCGAATTTGAGAAGAAACAAACAAGAAGTGTTTGTGGAGAGGAATGGCGAACAGGTATTTTGAGATGCACCATGTAACGTGATCTACCATTTAAAATTTGCACCACTGTGCAGATCCAACACAAACCTTTTCTGCTTCTGTTGAGATGGAGTCATTCTGTACCTGTGGTGCTGCTGGCAGCTACAGAAAAGGAGAAAAAAAAAGAAAAAAAAAAAAAGAAAAAGAAGAAAATCAAGGAGTTTTCTTCCTGAGATACTGAAGCATCTGAACACACGCACGCACACACACTACAGAATTCCATGCTTTCAGTGGGTATGAACTGCATTTAAAACTGTCACAGTTTAGTTGCTCAGCTAATGAAAGATGCTTATTCCTGAACTGAAAAAAAATGTAATTTGGATCCACAGGAGATTTCCCCTACCAGGTGGTTTTGAATGCTGGGGTACTCTCTCCTCTGGGTATAATTAGATTGCTATAACGAAAACAGCCTTTCCAGTCCCATCATTTTAACGTCCCCCAAGGTGGTAAACAGCATTAAGGCCTCATTCCCGTAGCCTCTAGGTCAAGAGATATGTATGACTGTATGTATATCTTAAATGCTTTTCCTTGTGACCACAAAATGAGCAACAACTAGTTCACTGAAATGAATTATAAAATCTGACACACTCTGGCTTAAGTCTTTCAAAGCCATATTAGCACAGGATCCACATCTTACTCTGCATGGTATGGCACCAAGTTACATGGAGCCATGACTACCTTCATGTCAAGCAGTAATAATAATAGAGAGGAATGACAAAAAAGGAAAATAATTTGCCATATCCCCATTGCTTCTTTTATGAGGAAATATACTGTGCATTGAGTATCTAAATAGATATATGCATAGATATTGATTCTTCTTTTTCCAGTTCACAAACTATTTCAGTAAATCAACAAAAAAAAAAAAAGCAGAAAAATACTAGTTTGCTTTGTCCAAGATAAATGTATTCACGAAATTATTTTGCATAGGCTAATTATTACGTGAAATATTTTGTTCTTGGGTTTCTATATTCTTCTTGTAATATATTCAGAAATTTTCTTTTGAAAAATACTAAAAATCAAGGTGCCTCGCATTGAATACATCATAACAAATCTTTGGATTTTCCGAGATATAGAAAACACTGAAGAAGGGATATATTTCCACTATTTCTTTGCCACCCTTGACCCAAGTTACTATGTAGTGTTCATTGCATCAAAACAAGATTTTTACACAAGAGAACTAATTGTACTTTTAGCATAATTACATCATTTGAGTAGCACTGGGATTGAACCTGGTTACTTTTATGAATTCTCTCTAGAATAAATCCTAGGATGGTTTGGGTTGGAAGGGACCTTACAGATCACCTAGTTCCAACCCCCCTGCCATAGGCAGGGACACCTTCCACTAGACCAGGTTGCTCGAAGCCCCATCCACCCTGGCCTTGAACACTTCCAGGGATGGGGCATCCACAGCCTCTCTGGGCAACCTGGTCCAGTGCCTCACCACCCTCACAGAAGAATTTCTTCCTTGTATCTAATCTAAATCTACCCTCTTTCAGTTTAAAGCCATTACCCCTTGTCCTATCAGTACATGCCCTTGTGGAATGTCCCTCTCCAGCCCTCCTGTAGGCCCCCTTTAGGTACTGGAAGGCTGCTATAAGGTCTCCGTGGAGCCTTCTCTTCTCCAGGCTGAACAACCCCAATTCTCTCAGCCTGTCCTCGCAGGAGAGGGGTTCCAGCCCTCTGATCATCTTCATGGCCCTCCTCCGGACTCACTCCAACAGGTCCATGTCTTTCTTATGTTGGGGCCCCCAGCGCTGAATGCAGTACTTCAGGTGGGGTCTCACAAGAATAGAGTAGAGGAGGAGAATCCCCTCTCTCGACCTGCTGGTCACACTTCTTTTGATGCAGCCCAGGATACGGTTGGTTTTCTGGGCTGCGAGCACACATTGCTGGCTCATATTCAGTTTTTCATCCATCAATACTCCCATGTGTATCCAAGTGTTCTCTGCAGGGCTGCTCTCAGTTGCCTACTGCACTTGCTGCCCAGCCTATATTTGTACTTGGGGTTGCCCTGACCCATGTGCAGGACCTCGCACTTGGCCTTGTTGCACTTCATGAGGTTCACACGGGCCCACCTCTCAACCCTGTCAAGGTCCCTCTGGATGGCATCCCTTCCCTCTTCAGCACATCGACCACACTACATAGCTTGGTATCATCAGCAAACTTGCTGAGGGTGTAATAAAGGGAAAACATAAATTATCTAAAATACTGACACCGCGCATCACAAAAAGAATAATGAGCACCTTAAATCTGCAACTGATGGGAATAATTGAAAGACATTATGGAATAAAAAAAAACCAAACCCTCAACACATTAAAAATTGGACAAACACACCATTACAATAGGAACTTCAAAAGCCTTCCCTGAAAATTTTAGGATTACATTTTGCTGTTCTGTAGAAAGGCTTTGTTACTGCTTTCCATTTGAGAGGAAAGCAGCAAAGCTTTTTTGAAAAGGAGCAAATTTGCAAAGGAGTAATAAGCGGGATATAAGAACTCTTTCCATGTGGAGGTTTTTTTTTGGCGGGGTGGGGGGGGGGGTTGGGGATAACTGACAAGGTCAAAATATATGAATGTGGGAAAACACATATTCTGTAACTGTTTTTGCATGTACACACAAAATTTATATATGGGTATAGACATATACATGCACATACATATTTTATATACATGTATGTACACACACAGAGTTTATAGAAAAGATCAAGCAATGTGTAGACTATGATTCTGAATTTTAACAACTATATTTCAGATATTTTCCTTTACTGAACTTTCACTAATGAAAGAGACAACCAACTCCTCTTTTCTGTTACATCTGAGATTCGTAGGCATCAAAGGCAGGTAGAGAAGATCGAAGAAGAGGTGGAAAAGCTTCAGTTGAAGATTAGAGAATTCTATACAAATTTTTCCATCTGAGCAGGGAAACCTTTCAAAAATGGGCTGTAGTTCAGGTGGAAGAGGCCCTCCAGATTAGCAAATCCAATTTTTTTACCATCAAAGACATGGCTTCATATAATATTTTTCCTAATTAAGCTGACATCCATCTGGTTTTGCCCAGAGCTTCTCCCAAAGGCATCTGTTTTTACCCCTGAGCCAACTAATGCTGAAAGAGCATCCAGTCTGTCTTCATTCCTGGCCAATCTACATCCTTAACACTGTAAACACTGGCTTTGAGCTAAAAATGTTCTCTCTTCAGCATCTTCCCTTTTATAGCAAACGTATTCCCTGCCTGTCCTCTCTGCTTGAGGAGAACTTTAAAATTAGTCTTCTTCTAAGTCTTCAGTTTGGTATTGGTCTTGGAAGATGCTCTTGGATTAAGTGTTTGAATCCTTCACAAGCATGGGACTGTGCTCCTGCTCATGCTACACGTGCTGCAGGGTTGCAGAGATGGAGTGCATCTTTTCCATGAAGCTGCAAAGGTTATTTTGAGAAAGGGTAACATGAGGAAGATGGTTTCCCACCAAGAAAAAAAAAGTAACAGTGGCCATTTGGCAAGCAGTAAATTGAGGAAAAACGGCAAGAGGTCTAAATAAGGAATACAGTGCTTGGCTAGGATGCAGCCAATAATGAAAATTCTTGAACTTAATTAACAAAAGAAATAAGAAAAAGTCAGTGCCTGAAGGTGCAACCCATGTTGGTCATATTGTTCATTACTAACGGCAGTCTGTTCTCTAGTAAAACCTAAAAATAATTTACTTTCATACACGTTTCAGATGAAGACTGAAGCTTGCTCTTCTGTATTTCTAACCTCAGCCTCATTTATAAACAACTCTGCTTAGAGATGCTGCGATGGAGTAATCTGTCCTCCTTCCACTGCTCCCACTAGAGCTCCAGCCCATAGTGGAGATGATGGACGATACCTAGACTGTTGTTTCTTATTAGCTACAGGGGAACACAAGATTTATGAATAACACTATTGATGGGACATACAGTAAATTTCACATGGGATTAAAGAAAGTTGGTTCATTAACTAGATTTAGAGAGAGGGAAAACCAAAATGATTAATCAATGGAAGACAAAAAGGAAATCATATTTAGCCCAGGAAACATGTACATATCCTGAAGGCATATGTTCTCTCACTTATTTTGCTAAACACTCAAAATTTAATTGAACAAGTGAGAGATTCTGCAATAAATTAGGCACAGACTCAGAGATGAAGATTAAATCTGAATCTGAGAAAAGGAAATGCATTTAATTTTCAGTTTTCTTGTGCTGTTGAAGTACTTGATATTGCAAATCCTCTCTTTTTTCTCTCCCCCCCCCCCCCCCCCCCCCCTCCAATGCCACTACAGCTTTATAGAGTTCAGGCAAGCCAACAAACTGTGCTCAGGATACAGGGGAAACAAACATTCAAGTTCAAGCCAGTTTTTATATCAGTTTAGTTAACTTTGGTTGAATGAACTGGTTTGGAATAAACCCTCAAAGAAGAACAGGGATATGGGACAGAGTACTCACTGAGCAGAGATGATCCTTAGGAAAGAAATAAGATCACCTGTGGTGGTCAATATACCATTAGAGAAAATAGTCATGTCAAAAAAATAAATAAATCTTTTCTTTTCTGAGATTATTCAGCATTAGTTGGTAAAACTGCATCAATTTACAATAGTAAGCCAAAGGAGATTAAGTTGCTGCTTACAGAACTAGAACTATGTAATATTAATAGAAAATACCTCCAACAGTTTGAAATCTTTCAGTATAGTCAGTTTGCAAAAAGCAGCTGTAAAAAAGAAAGATGGAGACTCATCTGTGATGGGAGCTTTTTCTAACAAAAAATTTATAGGGGTTGGTAACGAGCCCAAGACTAGTCAACATTTTCATCCATGATTTGGAAGTTCTTCTCAAAACGCTGCCAATAAAATCCACATGCACGAGACAGACTGTCAGCATAGTGAATTATGAAGACATAGAGCCATCTGAATAGATTTACCTCTTGAAACAAGGCAGGCAGGAACACAAGCAATGCCCAGAGAGACTTTTGCAGTTGGGGGATACTGGCTAGAGCTCTCAGACGACGAACGTAGATGTCATCAGTGACCCAGTTCTTGGCACGCTGCTCTCCTGGGTTGATGTACAAGATACCCAGTTCCGTATCTGAGTACGGTGAGACTAAACCGTGCCCATCACACAGCTCCAGCAACCAGCCTTCAAAAGAAGCATCGTGGGGAGCAGCGTAACTCAAACCCCCTAGTTTTGGCAGGTTGCTCTAGCATGGATTTTTGGATGTCTAATAGCGGCTGAGCACACATGCTCCAGCTTCTCCCTCATTAGGGCACTAACAGGATTTCCCTCCTCTTCCTGGCTGCGTATCTTCAGGTAACATGTGCAGCCTAAGGGTTTTTAAGACTCCTCCTGCCTTTGTGAAATTAGTCAAGGGTTAACAGGGAGGGGGAAGGAGGGGAGCAGGCGGACACATAAATCCATTTTCGGTATACCCACATAATCCTTGTTTTCTTAAGAAACCACAAATACAAAGAAGATCAGCAGAGTAATTCAAGGACTAGGAAACAGGCCTCACAGTAGGAGACTTAAGTAGCTTGGTCAATTTAGCACGAGATGGAGATGTACTGGCTGCAGTTACACACATCTTTGCTAGGAAAACTTGTGAATGTAGAAAGATTCATCAGCTTAGCAGAGAAAGGCGCAACCCGGCCAGTCAGAAGTTACACGAGACACACTCTAGATAAATAAAGTACCTTCTTTCTATTTTGCCAGTTGCAAGTAAAAACTATTGGAAGAGTTTATCAAAGGAAGTGGAGAGAGATGTCTCCATGTCCTTAAAACGACTCCAGATGCTGTGAAGATACGTTTTAATGGGCTCCACACTACTGGTTATATGCAAGGCAATAGCAGGTGACAGTGTCCCACCTGGTTCTGGTGTTGTCTGTGGCATCTGTTAGCCTGAGGGCCACACTCCGACTGACTCACACGGGATGCACCTCCACAGGGGACTCCCATCGACTCTTACAGTTCTCCTCCTTGTGGGCTGGGACGGGGTGGTGCCATGTACGTTCAAAAAGAGAAGATGGGACAAGCTCCACAATTGCTCTCTGAACAGGGTAGTTCTGCGAGTTGGACTTTCTATGGACCTGAAGGCATTTAGCACTCTCTAGGATTTGGTCTTTGACCCCTTGCTAAGTCTTCCTATCCTCCCCTCTTCATCCTCATGTCAACCCAACCAGTGAAGCAACAGTCTGGGGATGGAATGTGGCCAGGAAACAGCCCCATTCCCATACACAAAGCTCTGTTAATACTCAGTACTGCTCCTGTCAATACCATTACCTCTTTTTCTATTGTTTCAGTGGGAGGAAGATGAGGTCTACATCATTTTCCCAGGGTAACATTGCAGAACCACTACTCTGCTAAAGAACGGCTTTGATTTGTCGCAGAAAAGGCCTCACAAACTGACAGTTTTCGTCTGATTTTCTCTGGGCAGTGGGGGAAGGAACATATTTTCTCCTCCAAAAGCATTCAGCAAATTTGTACTGCAGTCAGCTAATTTTATTACTTCTCATAAATGTCTGTTCCTGTAATGCTCTCAAGGTATTTTCATAATTCTACCTTGGGAATTACAAATCAACTTTCTCTTTGATAAAGTAACCTGCAGTATTTTATTTTATTTTTTATGTTATGAACAGCTGAAAATGTATGACATCCCATAAAATGTCTGGGTTAGGCCTTTGAATATTGCTTCTTTTAAGAAGCCTTTTAGCATTGAAGCAGAGAAATACAATCCTAGGATTGGAGTCTATTAGGTAAAAAGAGGGAAGGAAATCCTTAAAGCCAATGTCTAGAGTGTCTTTAAAGTTGCTTTTCTGTATTCCAAAGGGATCTAACTTCCATTTAATTAAATTTTTGTTTAAGAAAAAGGAACCTGGATTATTTTATTTATTTATACATTTTTGTAGAAGTTTATGATGAAGTATATTAGGGAGGGGAGAGGAGAGAGGTGCTCCCCAAAGACAATGCATATTTAAGTAATGAAGTATTTTACTACAGAGCCTAAAAATTGTCTTCATGGCCTCAGAGACAGAGCCACGGCTTCTCTCACATAGCAACAACTGCATGCAGAGGAAAGAGTCCTCTACACTTAAACAAGCCAGGCCGCATTTTCATTTAGTCGCCTCTCCAAATCACAGGCTAGGGAGCATCACTGAGGTACTCGGCCAGTTTTCTGTCATGCAATCGTTATGGGAATTTTACAAGGCTAATTTTGACTTTTTTGACTGATTTATACCAAATCCTGACTTAAGGCAGTAACACATCTGTTTGTAAACAGGACAGGCTACAGTACAGAGATAGCCAGCAATCCTTTTACTACATTTAGGGATATAAATGACACTCAGAGGATTTTATATTTTAAAATCAACAAGCAACCCGTTTTCCCCAGCAGCCACTCTAGCTCAGGATCTACACAGTATCTCTGTGCTTAGAGAAATAGCAGAAGGAACACGTATGTCAGAGATGAGCATTTCTCAGCAGATCCTTCCACTCTCTCTGCTTTAGGGAATTTCTGAACCAGAGATTACACCTCAGTCACAACTTTAATGAGCCACTGGTGAACTTGTCTTCTACAAATGCATTAAAATGTTCTGTGTATCCACTAAAAAGAGAGCGATTAATAGAAAATGGTTCACCAGCTCCCTCCTTCTTTGACACAGCTATCCCAAAGCAGTGATGGTCTGCAACCGCACGTCCTCCTCTTTTGCTGAGGTTTGCATAAACAGCGCAAGAGGTAAAGCTTCTTCAAGTTCCCTTGAAAGGCTATTCTTCTGCTTCGGACTCCAGAAGTTTCACAATATCAGATCTAGCAATTGCTCCCTCTTTTTGTCACCTACATTTGGGGGGCCAGTTGTCAGATGTAATTAACTGGTTTCTAACTACATAGTCCCATCTCTCTAGCAAAGTCCAAGGATGCTTCATCACCCATGATCCCTCGCCCATCCCTAATGAATGCACTACAGACACAGTTTATCAAATATATATACCTCAACCTTAGCATTTCTGGTGCAGGACGTACATTATTTAAAGGCTCGCCACTTCATAAGCATACTTACCTTTAAAAATGCTGTGGATCCACCCAAACATCCTTGTTTAGCATCACTAAAATGCACCAGTCTGGAGTGCAAAATGGAATGACATCTCTGGCATTGCACCTGGCTGTCATGGGTCTGCACATTTACAGCTGGAGCAAATGGCAGTGGCCTTTAGCACATGTTTGGAGCAAATGTCAAAGCCACTCCTCGAGGTTTATAGCAAAATCCTGTAACCACTCATGCATCTTATCTTGGAAATCATTGCCAGCAACACAAGTTAGATCATTTCAAGCCTGCATAAAATACCTGAAGCCCCCAACTGACCCGTGGAACCAATTGTGCAAAAAAGGCTTTGTAATCACACAAATCTGCTGGGTTAGTGCATGCCACGCTTCCAACAACACACACCATGCCAAGCACAACACTCCTCTTTCAGTAGAGTCAATGGGATTCCTCACACATTCAGAGTTAGGCAGGGCAGGAAGCACTTTGCTGAATCAAATCCTCATCAATTACACGGAAAATCAGACAGCACAAAAGATAAGCAAATACTGAGGCTTGGTTTGGGTTTTTTTTAATCCTTTTTAATCTTGAATTCCAAGCAGCGCTTTGAGAATTACTGCTGATTACTATGCTTTTGTCAAAGATAGGAATACTGCATGAAACTTCTGATGGTCCTTTCTAAATACACCCATGGTCTGGGAAGCTAATGTTAGAAAATGGTATGGGCAGCGTCTGCTCTGCTTGTTCTTGCCCATGCCTTGCAAATTCAAATACCTAGAGGTGCCGCTTCAGTGCTGCTTGCAGGGCGTGAGGAGGCTGTGAACTGGTGCTTCCAGTCCACAGCAAGGACTAGTCAAACTACAGGGCTATTCTTCAGTCTGACTTACCATGGAAATGAAGCTTCTGTGATCATGTTCTCCCTTGGTTTTTGTTAGAAACATTCAAATGATTTGGTTACTTCAGCAAAGTTTAGAAGTAGAGTAGGAGTCTCAGTAACATTAAATATTGACAGTTTTCATCCAAACAGGCACATAGGTAGAGAAAACAGGACTGATCTGTTCTCTCTGCAGCAAATGAGACCACCTCTTCTTTGGCATCAGAGAAATCACTACAGCTTCAAACAGATCTTCATTAATTGCTCTTTTCACAGTAAGACTTCTTGTAGCTGACATTACATTTGAAATCATGCTCAGAGAATTCGCCCAATGCTGATTTACTTAACCTGAAGACCCTAGCCACATTCTTCCTGCTTCCTGCACTAGTCCCCTGTAAAGTTTATAAAAAAATAGCTGTAAGACAATTACGAACCTTTTTACACATTCCTTGATGATACACAAAAGACTTCCTTACTCACTTGGGAATAGTTGCATCGACCATATTAGAAGAGAAAAAAATGCCCATTAGTAAAAATTTTGAGAACAGAGACACTCTGCCATCAAGCAAATCTTTGATGATCAGAAAATTTCTGAAAGCCAAAGAATTTTGCCACGTTCCAAGAATTCCCTTAGCACAGAAGAGAGATCGACAAAAAACAGTGACTGCCTTGAGGACAAGCTACAGAAGAGCTACGTGGGATAAGGGATAACTCCATGCTCATTAATTTGATTTCTCGCCCTGGACAAAAACAGCCTGTATGGCCCCAAAGGCTTGCAAAGGGTAGCACCACCTACCTCATTCGCACCACCTAATACAAGTGTAAGTTAGAAAGCCAGTCTCCCTCCAGTGAAGGAGAGAGGCTCCTCTGAAGGCAATTCAGAGCGCCTAAGGTCATCCTCAGAAACGTACATTTTTCTCCTCTGTCAAATAAAGCAGCCTATGCCGCCTCCTTAGCCTTCGGACTAAAAGGGCAAATTAAGGATGCACGCACGTTGCGTTTTGAGAAAAGGCAGGGGAATGCTTTCAACACCCGTTTGGAGACTTCCTATCAGAGGATGCAGACACACGCCTGTATATGCCAGGCAGGTTAACAGAGCAGTTAACATGACATCAGGTACTCAGCACCAAGATACATGAGCGGGGAGGCCTCGGTGTAGATGAGAAGCTTATGGAGTCGAGAAGCCAACATGCTTTCCACTGCTCTCAAGCTTGCTTTTCAAGAGCGATGTAGACATATCCTATAAATCTAAGTTAACCCTTTAAGCCTGGGGAGTCAGAGCCCCAGACTCAGTTCAGGACTAAGAAGGGCTTTGCAGCATTAGCTCATTCTAAAGAATCAAACCTGTTTCTTGAAACATTTGTGTAGATTTATGAGGCTCTGGTGGGTGGGAACCTGAAATAGATACCGTGCTCTTCTCTTCAGTGCAAGAATGATTTATGCTGCCAGGCAGCTCTTCGGCACAAAGCCAGAATAGATCTGTCAGATGCGACTAACAAATGTTGTAAAACTGAGTAAACCAACTGCAATGTGAGCATCAGTTCTGTGAGCACGTGGGCCCCAATGGGGAACAACAGGTGCATAACATAATTACAAGCAAGAAGAAAAACAAGAGGTATGTACAAACCTTGCAAAGTTGCATTCATTCCCATAAATCACCATGACAACTACAATACCAACCAGGAAAAAGAAAAAAAAAAAAGGAAAATAAAAAGGAAAAAAAAGAGGGAGATATGCGCGTGGAAAAAATGTCACAGCACATCGAACAACAGAGCAACAGAATTGGAAGCAGCCGTGTTAATCCCTCATGGACTATCTCACCATAATGATTATTTATTCCTTACAAATGGGAATTCTAATCTGCTGATTTTGTGGTTGCATTTTTGTGGCTTAACATTCCACATGTCACAAGAAACATCGGCCTCCCCACCCTGCCTAAATCCTCCCCTGGTTAAATTGATCACATGTGTGGCACACAAACCGAATGGCCACATGCAAGCATCTCGCCTCTGATGGGCTGAATCCTGCTTATCCTTAAAATAAAAGGGAGCCTGATAATCATATCTTCACTTCCGCAATGTGACTTTCTTCCTAAAATGCCACTGGAAGCATTTTGTCCACCACAAAAAAAAACAACAGAAAAAAACCAAAGAAAACACTGTAATATTACCCTGGATCCCAGCAGCCATTTGCTAAACATTCCTATATCTAACTAAATAAAAAAACCCACCCCACCCCCCACACATACACACCTAAGAGATTTGGATGTGATTTGGAGTGGTGCTCCACTGCCCATTGGTTTGTAGCCAGGACAGCATCCAGGAAGGGAGACCCAGGAGCTCAATCTCCTTCAATGAATCCAGAATTTGCCTGCCTAAAATTAGACAAGTGGTTTATTAGACTCCAAAATGTCGAGAACCAGAAGGTCAGCACCGTTCAAAACCTTTCTAGCAACTCGTGATACCAAGCTACAAACCGCATCAACCTCACCAAGTCCTACAATGCCACAGATGACTCCATGGCAATTGCTCCTACCAGCAGTAGTCAGGCTTGTCTCTGCGTGGGCTGGATGATGCTCAGTGCCCTGAGAGGGACCTTACACACAAATTATCCCTCTGTGGAGCTTGTCTGGCAGGGGGAGGCTTCCATATGATTTGCCCACGAAGATGCAGAGCAAGGTTCACATAGATATCCTGCTGCTGGAGATTCGACTTGCCCTTCTGGGATGACTAGCACAATGCCTGGCTCTACTTTCTCACGCCTTCTGAAGTATGAAAGGAAAATCTCTCTATTGCTCTCAGGTTTGGCAAACTAGCATAATAAAAAGCAGTTTAATAAAAAGCAGTCTCCCAGAATCACAGAAGATCCATGAACCGACTTCCCCAGACAAGCTGCTCGCACTTCTGGTCTTTACCCACACAGTCTGGTGGCTTTTTCTAAGCTTTGAGTCACGTCGGTTGCACAAAGCTCTGAAGCCACAGAAAAGCTATAGCTCTGTGCTTCCCAGCAGGGCTCTTCTCACAGGGTACGTGTGCACTGCTGCACAGAAACTGGCCAAGCAGCTCTCCTGAGCACCACGCACCTGGTCATCCATGCGAGGTACCAAGTCAGCTCACTCCCTGCCCTGCTTTACACCGCCCCAAGTACGATGGTTGGACTTGATGACCTTGAAGGTCATCAATGATTCTATGATTCTATGACATGTGGGCATGGGTCTGGGGAGGTCCATGCTGGGAACTGCTCCCAGAAGGCAGTATGGGTACAGCACTTGGTTCTGCTCTTCTCCAATGCTATGGCATCTCATGAAGGTACCCCCTTGGACAACCGCAAAACCAGCACAGATGCAGTTCACCGCCACGCAACCGGAAGGTCCCCAAAGACACGCACCCGTTCTGTAATCTCCATGCACCAGGCACACGACCCAGCATCCAGACACCAGTCTCACTGGCACAGCACATGGCATCTTGTATACCTGTACGCCCATAAACAAAAAGGTCTGCCAAACTGTGATGGAGAGGTCTGCCAAAATCGACACCAGATGCATCCTCCCCACAAGTCAGCTAGGACAAACTGATGAGATTGCTATCCTGTGACGTCTTACAGCTGGAGGCTCCATCAGCACGTGATATTACAGTACATGGGATGATAAGAAGGGCGTGCCAAATAGCTAAATTGTAGCCTTCCTTTAACATACCAAATAACAAGGCAAACTCAAGCTAAATTAGAAGGCAAACAGTGGATTAAGTAATATAACAATTGTCATATGTATTAAATTTGATATTTTACTACAGCAGGATGTTCATAATGAAAACAATCCTTTAGCTACTCAACCTTGTAAACCCACAAAAGAAAGTGTGTTCATCAGACCTCTCTTTGTCCTGCCATCTAGGGGATGGTTTGTAGCAGAAGGTCACGTGAAAATGAGAGCAAAGATAAAGACAAGTACAAAGTAGGTTAAAACACTACCAAATTAGCTGTCTGCATTCAGTTATATCAACGAGAGCATTTCCAACCCAGCTGGTACTCAGCTGCTAGAGGAGGTGGAGAAAGATGGTGAACCAGAATCATAGTAATTTTTTGATTGAAAGATGAACTTCATTACAATATTCTACTATTAAATTCCACATTGCTTTTCCTCTTACAAACCTAAACAACAATTAATTTTCATAACGTGCATTGAATCTGCCTAATTAAATGATTTTTTTAAGCAATATTTTTCTCCTGGGAGATGCTGTCCCAGCTCCAAAACATTTTGCAGAAGATGTCAGTTTTGACAAAATGACTGAAAGGGAAAATTTGGTTTCAATAATTTGGACATTGTAATATCATTGTTAGAATTGTCATCATTTTTTTCTAATAGCATTCATTTCCTTTTTGAATAGCATTCACTTCTGACTGTCATGTTATTTTGAAATATCAGTGCTAAAGTGATTCTACATACTTTTGTATGATGGCTAATCTGCTACCTTCAATGCTTGGCAGTGTTTGGTCATCCTCAAGAGGGAAACACAGTTGGGTTTCCACTAAGGTTCATTTTGGAGCAGGCTGGAATTTCTGTTCCAAAACCTTTTAAACATTGCTTTTTTGATTCAACTTAGAGTACAAACACATTTCTTTCCCTGGAAGAGAAATCCTGCTTTTCAACATACCGTGTGTACGGTGATGATAATGGCATTCATTTCCACTGATTCTCAACCACTGTCTCGGAAGGAGTTTAGAAAAACAGACGGAGAGCTTTCTTCTGGTGGCAGAGCCGGAGAGATTCCTCCAGAATACACACAAAAGCTAATGGACACCTGCAGTTTTAAGTCCTTTAATAAAGCTGCTTAAAACGGCACAGCATATCTCCTGTACTGGGAACTTTTATAGAAAATAAGCACATTGCAGCCTTTTAATTATTACTATTATTCTGCTACACCACAATAATTCCTTGAACCTCAACATAAGACTTGGGATTACACTACAAATGCACGTTCCCACCCTGAAGCCAAGGCAGAAAGGAGATATTCCAGCCCTTCTGACAAGAGGAGCAGCCTAGGGGTTTGCACAAGTCCTGTGGCCAGCACAAGGAACCTTCCCCATGCCTCCTGTTCACTAAACCAGCTCTCCATGGAAGACCATCCCCTTTAGGTCATGCGTCTATTCACACTGGATTTTTGCACCAAGTTAGATCCTTCTTAGATGTTTCAAAGTGAGGGTCCCCAAGCTTCCCAGCAAATGAAGAAGAGTTCAACCATGGGCAGCCCTGCTAGACAGGTCCAGATACAGGCAGTGAAGAACAAGTATACAGAAGAATGAGGCTTTGCCTCTCAATGAAGCGGTTTCCCTTCATGTTCTACTGATAGTCATCCAGGTCATGAAGCCTCTTCAGCTTTGAAGCTGAGGACAGCCCAGTGGCTATCTCAAAGCTGGGGAGGGTATAGAGTAAATGAAGATGGGCAGCATTTACTCACTCTTAATTCAGACAAGGATGGAACTATCCAAGCTGGAAAACCAAGCAAGAGAGAGGTTAGCTACTTCTTTATTTGCCATGACATGCTTTTGTACCATGTCATGTGTTAGAGCTGCCTTATAAATGCGAAGAAAGGGTCTGTGAGTGAATCTGAAAGCTGCTACCACGATAGTCAGCAGACGAGTAACCTCCAGAGGGGCTCCAAGAGATCTTTTTACAGTAATGTTGCCTTCATACTGCAAATGCATCAACCACAGTAATTATGCTTTGTCATGTCACCTGCTTTATTTTCCTTATATTGCTTCTCTTTGCAATAATTCATATCACTGGCGGGAAAGAAATATCCCCTGAACAACCTACCCACTGTGAAAACACACTGCTTGATTATGCAGGAGGAAAATACCTGTAGAGAATATAGAAAAAGTAAGGACCAGCCTACAAATGGCCCCTTTGAGAGGTAAAATGGTGATAAAAATCTATTATCAGCCATATCATCATGAGAAAAAAATTCAGTAAAAGGCCTATGTTTCGAAATGGGAACTGTGGGAGTGGGACTGGGTGCAGAATCAGTATGGAGCAAATTATAAGGCTGGACTACAAATGAAGACTAGATATCTGCAGAAGGTAATTTAATACAGCTACAGTCACCTATTTGCCAGAGACTCAAAGCTCAATAAACAAGCCTATCTGGATTATTATTAACTTTTTTCTTTTTTTTTTAGCCCAGATGTTTTTGTTCACCCATTCCGCCTCCAGCAATCAGGCAAGAAAACCCTTTGAAAAAAACTAGTCAAATTCTCTTCCAAAACTAGAATAAAAGTCCAGGGAGTTCACTGTGTTCATGGGAAAAAGGTGAAACAAACGTAGAGTCACTGTGGAGAGCTGCAGGAGCAAACTGGGCATCACCCTACAAAATTAGGTCCAGGCAGCTCCCACTGCAGGACCTTTTGTCTGAGTAAGGAGTAGATGGTGGGAGGAACACAGCAGGTGTGGTGCAGCAATGAGAGAGAGGCTGCAGAAAGGAAAATAAGTCTACAGCAAACAAACAGCAAGTCTGTAAGGAAAAAAAACCCAAACCAACAGCTAAAACCAAAAAACCCAACCTTTAATCTGTAGGCGGCCTGAAAATGAATTTTCCAAGCATTCTTTAAACAAACAAACATTCATTTTTAGTTCCAGGCACAGGTGTTACAGAGTAGGACTTTTTTCAGGAAAATATTTTAAAGATGTTCCCTTTCCCCCCGTGAAAGCTTCCCCAAGAATCTTCCCCCAACTGTCTGTTTTAATGAGTTGTTGGGCTTTTCATTTTCAGAAAGGGGAGTGGGGAAAGAAAAAAAAAATATCTAAAATATATGGGAGAACTGTTTTTTGTTACTCATTCAGAAAAAAACAGTAATACTTTTTTTGATAAAAAAAAGCAGCTTTCTCTTTTCTTTTCTTTTCCCAACTTGTTATACGTTCAAAACATCAACTGATAGGAGAGGAAAGCTGCTGTGTAGTTTCCAGAGAAAGCTATGGTTTTATACCAATGGGCCACAAGATCTGGAAGAACAGGTATCCTAGAGCAAGATAAAAATATCTGTTCGGCGTCTCACATTCCTGTGACAGGATGTCTGGCAGGTAAGTGACGACTTTAAGCAAATCATGCACAAACACCTGTTAGTAGAAAAAAAAATAATCACAGCAAACAGATGTTCATGAGGCCCGAGAAAACTGCTTTAAAGCTGCTCTTGTATAAGATTTCCAAGCACTTATCTATTGTATGTTAGATTGTGAGAAGCTGAAGTCACTCACGGCACTCCATCAAAGACCATCAAGGTAGACTAACTGGATTTGGGCCAACGACTCTTAGTACAAGGGCAATAACCATAGAAATCCAGCCTTGTGTTAAGTCGTACAATGTAAAACACTACCCACTACATGGCTTCCCATTCCCTCTACGAGGGGCTGCCAAACACGACCCAAGAAGCCCCCTTTGAGCCCAGGATGTCTGTGCGTAGCAGAGTTCGTGGTTAGTGCCTCCATCCCACAGCAGCCTGCTGAAAAGGGAGCCCACTAACTCTGCCACTGCAGATAACCACGGATCATATTCTTAAGACATTCCTTCCTGGAAGGATTTGCTCCTGCATTTTCACACAGCAGAACAAACTCGGATAGGCTTGACGCACTGGTTGATTACATATACGATACAGGTGAAAAAACCCAGATGTGATGAATGCTACATGTCCTTACGATGAAATTGGAACTTCTCCCCCCCGGCACAGGTGATGGCTCATGTGGCGGGGCAGGGCTGAGACAGGCGCTGGCATCCCCGTGTCCTCGCAGGAGCCCCGCTCCACCGGGACTGGAAACACCTCCCTGCACTGGTACACGTGGGTCAGGGGTCCACAAACAGAAGATGGCAGAGCAGGTCCAAAATGCAGTCTAGAAAGTTTTCAGCCCCACTAGCTCAACTCCCTGATTTTCAACAAACTCCCATTTGCAATGGTAAGGAAGGAAGGGAAGATTAAAAACAAGCAAGAACTCTATTAACACATGCAAATGTTGGTAAGCTAATGAGATTCCAAAACTACCTTGCTCCCAGAAAGAAATTACCCAAATCAGGTCAATCTGAATAATAATGAGATGACATTTTCTCCTCATGGGAGGCCACAGATGAAGCATGTAAGGCTGCTTACAGCCCTCTTGTCTGAATGACCACATCAACCTAATAAACTTCTGTTACATCAATATTGTTCCTGTCACTGCACTTAGCATAATTAATTCAGATGCAATCAGGATGGAGAGCAAAACACTCTCTGCAAGTGCCCCCCTCCCCGTGCTGCAGTCACGCTGGCATTTTAAAAGTGGATTTAATCAAATGTTAATCAGGAGAGAGAAAATTCAGGCAGGTGCAGCCGCAAATAATCCAAGATTAAGGATGTCTCGGTGGCTGATTATCCTGCAGCACAGGAAATGCACATCGTGAGGAGGATGACAATACATTTCCATCTCCTCCTTTAACAAGGGGCATTGTAATTGCTTGAATATTTATTTTTCCAACTGGAAGCATCTGAAACATTTTGCAACATGTGACCTACCACCTCTCTTCTCCTTGCCTGTGCAAAACAACCTGAAGTTAGAGTGACCTGGTCAAAATGAATTTGTATGAGTATTTTTCCCCGCAATAACCTATTTGTATCATCGTTTAGCGAAATTCTATTATTAAATATATGTTATTTTCCCCTTCGGTAACTTACTATCGATAACGTTAAGGTATAGCCACATCAAGAGTTTCCATGCAAGACTGGTGTTCCAGGGAACACCGTGGATACTGCCATACTTTTGCTAGCACCAAGGGAGCAGTTTTTAACAAGTCTGAGCTCCTACAGAGACCAGGGCAAGCGGAGTGGTACGTACAGAGCCCGACACGCAGGTTTCGGGCAGCCCCTGGGTCCCTGCCCAGTGTTTGTCTGCTGCACAAACCAGAGCTTGGGGACCTTTTAGCTCCCGGACGTTATTAGGGCTGGTATATGTCACCAGCTTTACAGCCCCCTCCTTCGGCTTGTTATCAGTCCAAGAGGGAAATACCAATGGAATAACTCTGGGTTGAGCTGAGGCTGAGCAAGAAAGGCTCATTTAGCAAAAGCGCCAAGGGAGGGAGGGAGCGGGGCTGGTGGGGGTGCGCAGACAAGTGTTTCCATTCAGATGCCAAAACACATGCGAACAGACAATTTATTTACATTAGCCATTTTTTGGAAGAAGAAATGGGAAGGGGGAGAGGCTGGCTCCGCTGTGGATTCTCATGTTCTGTCTCAGCAGATGCAAGCCGTTGGGCCCCATGCTGCACCCCCCTTGGCGCCATGCCACCGCCTGCTGGCACGGGGCCCACGCATCCCGAACGGAACACCACAACCCCACGGAGCCCGTCCTTCTCCCAGGCCACTTGGCTCTTGGTCCATCCAGTCCCCATCCATCTCCCTTCACTCCAAGTCCCACCACTGGCCTCTTTGAGCCTCCAGGCTGCCTCTGGAGGACCACCCCTACCTTCAGCTCAGATGGAGCTGGCTTGCAGTCTCCGGTTCGGAGGCTGTGGGATGTAGAGCTACCAGGTTTCGTCCCAAATGGGTTTTAAATGCTCCCAGCGCATCTCTCTAGGCCATCGATAAGGGGAGCAGAGATGAAAGCAAGCGCAGCCATCGGAGGCTGCAGCACATTTACTGAATGGGAAGTCCCAGGCCTGAAAAGGTATCAGCAACTCCACCGGCCGCACAAACTGCACCTGAATAAGTATCTGCAAATGGCCCCAAACTCACACCCGGGCCTCAGTTTCAGACGCTTCCCTTCCCACAGGGCAATGAGACACCGTACAACGCAGTTATGACCTGGAGGACTCATTGCCTCCCTCAGGGACCACCTATGAAAACAGGAGCTGGCTCTAGGTCTCAGTTTCAAGCTTCTCCCAGCTTGAGGGTGCTCAGGTTTGAGTTTAGGATTACCTGGGCTAAAGAAAGCATAGCTAAGTCACAGATAATCCTACTAGAGCTCATACAAGTGGGACGTGGATGACTCTTTCAAAGGGAAGGAGAGCCAGAAAGTCCCTTTTCAAATGTGACCTAGACAAAAAAGTGCAGTAGCTACATTTTTGGAAAAACTCCTTAAGCGAACTCCAAGAACGTTGCTCAGTGGACCCAAGACAGGTCCACCCTGGAAGAACAAGTTGCATTTCAAAGACGGTGGGAATTTGTGCAATTTTGCCCTCCAAGGCATGAGCTTATCGTGGATGTATCACAGGAGGTAGCAGCTGACTAAACAGTGCCATGTGGCAGATAACGAAGAGCCAAGAAACCAGACCAATGTGTTGATGCCAAAGACATCTCACAGGCCCAAAAGTATGAAAATAGCTTTTGATGTGCACTTGTGAACTTATTTTTTCAAATATGATCTTGTAAAATCAAAGTTCAAGATGAAAGATCTTTCTACAATTACAAACTAAAACCGTGCATGTTGGTATCCCAGTAATGTAAAACCTCCAACTGAACTTCCTTCACAAAATACAATTTTGCCAGATTAAACCTATGAATAATTTTAAGCAAATGACATTTTCTCAGACAAAATGGTTACCTAGAATTTTATGCACCAAGTCGTGTTTTCAGTTTGCAAAAAAGTAAAACTTCAGCAGAAAAAAAAAAATCCCCAAGTTCCCCATCAGACTTTAAATTTAGTATCTGAAATAAATTCAGGACTTAGTGCTCCCTGTTTGATCTCAAACTGCTGAACTCAGCCCCATAAAAACCAGGATGTCTATTCTTGGGAGAGCTCCTTGTAAATCCTTAGACCTACTGGGGACTGGACAGGTGAGCTAAGTAATGAGTAAGTTTTTTCATGTATTTTTCCCCACATTTCCCAAACTCAAAATACCTTAGGGCTCACAGTTGTCTTAGCTAGCTCAGACACACAGTTGCAGAAACAGCTGACTGGAGCCAAAGGGAACCAGAACAAATTGAATTTGAAACCAATGCTGTAAGAAGTCCCATCATTCATGGTCGCTGTGACCATTCCCATTGCCCAATGACCCGGGGCAAATACTGGCTCACCCCGCACCAAGGTGCCCAATATAGCCAACTATACACGTACAGGCTAAGAACCTGGCAAAAATGCATATTATAAACGTGAAATATTCACCGGGGTGACCAGGCTGAGAAGGGTCTATGCTTCCAGTGCCTCCAAGCACGCTCAGCCCCTTATAAAATCAAGATCAGCAAGTCTGACAGCAGAAGTTCCCTCTCGCCGCTCTTAAAAGAAACTATTTAAAAGGGCAGTTTAAGGAAAGTTTTAGGCACACACCTAAGTCCGTCTTTATCCAGCAAAGCCCGTGAGCACATGTTAAACTTTAAGCAATGTTTATGTCAAAATGAAGTCAAGTTGAAGGTAAGCATATGTCTAAAGTGCAGCAGGTGTTGAGGAGAGTCAGCAAAGAGGAAAGGACATCTGTCCTGGGAGCGGAACATGTTTCTCAGTTTATAGTCCTTTCCGACCTCCAGACTAGCAGGTCTTGCCTCTGATTCTAGCTACTCCTCTGCTACAGTTTATAAATGAATAATTGCTAGTAAAATAGAACTGCTGATTTTTTTTTTAAACTTTTTTTTAGCCACAGCTGCATCTATTACCCGAGCGTACAAATATTGCGTTAACAAGATCACCTGACGCAGCTCTGTTTTTTATCATGGCAAACATGTTACAGATCTATAATCAGAACCATGCCTCTCAATATGATTTGTGGGACTCTGTTAACTGTTTATGCTAAAAATAGTCTTATTCTTTTAAATTTAGCAGCATCACAACATCCCATGAGATTGTTGATGTTGGATTCTTGAGCATTCATGGCACTGCAGTTACTGGAAAGTTGAACAAAAGTTTGCATACATGCTTCATGCCTCTTGATATGCTGCAACAGCCCACCCAGGCTCTTCTTGCTCTTTCTGGGGTAAGTTGCGTCGTCAACTTGTAGCTGATTTCTGGGACGTGGGAAGGGTCCATCAGGATTAGGCTGAGCCCACCAGGCAATAAATATTTTCTACCCTAACAACCTAAGAGCAGAGGTACTGGATCACACCAAAGGTCCATTTAACTCATCATTCCACCACTGCCAATGGCCAATGCAGATGTCCAGTGAGGAGTACAAACACCAGGGCAGCTCTGTAGGGAGCCTTTCCCCTGATACCCTCTCAGACTCCAGCAGCTCAGGGGCTTCCTGAGCCAGGTGAGGTCTTTGGATTCAGTAGTTCTCAGTGGATTTATTTCCAGTCCAACATCAGCCAAAGCTGGGTTGGACCTAACAGCCTTTTTGTGAAAAATTTTACATTTCAGTAACACCTTATAATTATGGCATCAGGAAATGCAGGTGTATCTTAACAGCAATTTATATATATATATATATACACACACACACAGATATCTTAACAATATCTTAGAAACATATATTTTCTTTGGAGGGGTGTAAAACATCAGCTGTGTGCAGCAGCAATGGCATGCAAACAGTTAAGGCTGTAACTAGACTTCAGAACACCCACGATCAGTTCCTAAATCTGCCACAGACTTTCTGTTTTGCTTTGGGCATATTAGTTCAGTCTCTTATCTGTCAACTAGGAAGAATTACGCTGGTTTGTTCCCCTCATAAGAACCTTGGGATGTACCAATTCCCAGCCCAGATTTTGCCTAACTTTAGGTGTTTAAACACAGCACTTTACTTAAGCTCCATATACTCAATGCAGGGAGACAGACGATTTGAGAGTGAGATCAATCTCTTAAGAGAGTTGTAGCTTTCTCTGGAGAGGTATACTTCCTATTCCTGAGAAATACAAGAGGACTCCTATAAAGTCTGAATAACTAATATAATTACTTTGCTCAAGTACCTGGAGTCAGCTACCATGAATATCCAGGTATTAGCATTTAAAACAATGAGCTAATATAAAGAATACTCCTAATAACAGCACTGAACAACTACATCCCATCTGCTGATCTACAGACAAGGGTAACTATAACTCAGATATGCATTCATGGCAATGCTGAGGATAGCAGATGTGAGACCTAAAAATCAAATGCATCAGGACGCAAAGCATTGGCCTTTCTAGCATCACACTGACTTTCCCATCAATATTCTCATCCAACTTTCGCTCTGTACATAGGTTACAGCCCACAGCTTCCACATCAGTTACATTTATATTATACTAACTCAACTTTTGAAAGATTTCATTGGTTTAATAACACTTATCAATAAGCACTTTGGTGCACTTCAGGTTCATTCCAGCTTACGTACACAGTCAAATGCTATACATATGCTCTAGGTGATTGTTTTCTTTTAAATTCACCTTTTTGGGGGAGTGGGGGTGTGAAGGCACAAAAGAGACGGGGCAGGAAGGCAAGAAAGGGAGAGAGGAGAATGATGGGATCTAAAATCAGTTATTTAAACATTCTGTATGTAACTGAATAAAGGTTTGATAGGGCTGTCAAACCAGACTTCCTCCTGAACCTTGAGCAAATAAATAAGCACATAAAGGAACTAAAGGAAGCCCCAGTGCAGCTTGCCTGCATGGCAGTTCTCTCATGGCAAGAATATATCGTAAGAAGTCCTGAGACAGTTTGAGCAACACTGCAGCTGTGACACTGACAGAAGAATTTGGCATTTGGCTAATTGCCTTTAAGTTCAGATCGCGCACAGTGACTTTCAGACTGGAAAGACAGAGACAACTATGATTGTAAAAGAAATTCAGATTATAGGATATTCTTGGAGAGGTTACTCCCACCCAGCATTAGCCTTCTAAACATTAGCTGTCTAATTTAAGATAGTTGTATTGGCTTCCTCTATTGTCAAAGGAAGCAGTGAAATGCAAATGGAGAAATTCAGTTTTGGCATCTTAAAGAACTGTACCAGTGAAGTAACTTTGGAGGTGCCCATTTCTGCTAGCTATTGATGAAACACCTGCATTTTAGTTAACTAACTCATTTGAGGTAAACCCATTGCAGAAACAGCTTGCTCAGTTGTGGACATGAGATCCTGACAGGAGCAGGAGATAACGTCTCACTTGCAGTGGATGGGGTGGGGGAACCAATTCTCCATTGCAGAGTTTCCATCACTCAGCTATATTCATGTATGCGGAACAGATACTAAACCCTACAGCACCTCTGCTCCTCTAGTTTAAATTTGTAAGTGCTATGGCATGCACTCCAGAGCAGACCAGAGAACCACCTCTGCATTAGCTCAGCTACTTGGTCATAGCAAAGCGAGTCATCTCCCCACTCCGTGGAAATAAGGATCCGTTCAGAAACCATAGTCAAACCGTCAGTTCAAGAGCCATCCCACACTCTCAGGCCTCCCACGCTAAGGGTGGAGCTAACACATAGCTATTGCTAAAAGTCACGACTACTGAACGAAGAGACATGTCTCTGTTTCCTCGGACTAATACCCCAGATGTGACTCCATCTCCGAGCTGGACCCTGGAATTACACAGGGAAGCTACGCAATGAGCAGAGGATGGGAGTGATTTGTTCATGAGTGGTATGAGGCATTTTGACATGTAACAGTTTTACATAAGGTTGAGATTTGTTTGAGTGCATCAGTCTCGCTCCCAAAACTGAGCTGTACTACAGACACCTGGGGTGTCACGGTGCCCCACGTGCAATGGCCAGTTCTGTTCCAGACTGGAAATGTGCAGTCTGAGGTGGAAATGGAAGGAGAAAGAGTCCTGTCCAGATGATATTTACTCACACCAGCTCTTAATGCAATGAGGAAATAGCAATGAACCAACAGCACTTAGAGCCTTTACGTGTTAGCTGAACCCACAATGAAATGCAGCTCTGGGGTGGAGTGTTTTGATTTTTTCCCCACGTGTGAGATTTTATGCACCTGCTCCATGGCTAGAAGCACTGAAATAACGGGTGGCCAGACCCTAATCTTAAAGAGCAGAAAATTAGGAATGACTCCATTTAATACATTTGAACAACTATAGGATGCAGCTAGTAAAAGACATCAGAAACAAGATGTCCACCACTTTTACCAAGAGATGAATATTCATTGCCCTAGTCAGCCTCGATCGACGCTGTTCTGGCAAGACCCCAACTACTTTCTGTAAAGACTATGTCTAACGCACAGATTTGCTTTATGTTCTTTGCCCTGCTGTTCATCTGTAGCATAGCTTGTTTATCTCCCAGTATATGTTTTGCTACAGCCATAAACCTGACCTCAGCAAGAAGCATCTGAGCAGTGCTTGGATGAGGAATCGTAAGCAGGCATGGCAAACGGCAGCCACCTGGCTCACGTCCCAGTACTATTCCATTCAAGCAGCTCTGTTCTTTGGTGGCCACTTAGAGTTGTATTTTATTTATTTAGTGCTGCTAAACCTCATCTTTATTTGTTCATGTAAATTGCCCGAGTGCCCTGGACTTGGAAGGGAAACACATTTTCTTCCCTAACAAAGAACCAGATGATCTCACTGGCAAATGAGACACATACGGCATTGTGTTTACTTTAGAGTAAGTTCACTTACGAATCAAGCCACTTGACTTATCAAGCTTTTTCCCCCCCTTTTCTATTATGGGAAAATCTCTGTCAATGAGAAGAGGATGTCCCTTCTTCACCTCATGCCATTTCCCATTCCCCTGCTGTTGCGGTTGCTGCCCTTGTTGCCATGGTAGTGCTTTTAAGTATGATGCTAACAGGTCACACACTGAAGAGGTCTGATCCCGCCATAATGCACACCGAAATCAATAGGATTCGGTTCCTCCTAATGAAGGCACGAACTTACAAGACAGTCTGTCCCTTTGTGCTCAATGAAGATATAAAAGGTTTCTAAAGCCAGGCTGGCACTGAAATTCAGCCAGGTTTTCAAAACTGCTGTCTAAGGGCTTGGGCCTTTTGAAAATCCAGCCCTCAGCAGAGGCTCTGGTTACCAAGCACTTAACTTCCATTTGACTAAAGAGCCAAATTGTCTTAAGTTTTTGTGTCCTTGCTAATCTAGCCCTTGGATCGGCATGTACTGAATCCTAAGAAGAGCAACGCCATCCAATTAAATTGGCCACGATAGGTAATGCGCAATAAGCTGCTATGTGATAACACTTCTGAAATAGCTCTTCTTGGAGATGTTCCATCCATCGCTGTCCTCCTCCTGCAGTAATTACTCCAAAAGCAAATCAAGTGCTCAATTCCTTGTGTTAACTCAAGAATCCGGAACGGACATGAGCTTCTGTTTCCCACATCCCAAATGAATCTAGCATCCACCAGGCAAACAGCTATTTGCAAAGGAAAAAGCAGAAAGTCTCACGGCATATAACATCGATCCTACTGTGTGGTGTTCCTGCCCCACCCCCGGAGAACTTGTCCCTTACATTCCTACAAAAGCCACCATGAATTGGCATTCTGGAGTGAAGGACCATTTTGTCACAAGGTTGTCATCCAGCTCTTCCCGGGAGACTCTGGCCCATTTCTGGATAACAGACAAGTGGCCACCCACGACTTCCCATGCCGTGGAAGGCTCATCCAGCCATTTAACTCCGCAACTTTTCCCAGCAACTCTGTTCAAAGTTCAGACAACCTTTTCAGCCCACAAAACGTAAAGAAAATTTCCAAGTCCTTTTTCCTAAATTTTCTCTGTTGCAGCTGATACTCCTCTGACTTACGGTCAAAGGACTGCAAATAAATCAGTTGAATGACAGAGTGGAAGAAATGAAAGACTCATCACTATTTTGTGCATTAAACAGCTGATTTTCCAAAATGCATGAGTGCAGTTACACCGGGAATTGTTTCAAAAATAATTCTCTGCATGCAGAAGACGTGACCACAAACGCTCCTCTCCTAATTCATGACCTGTCGCTATGACACTCCACATAACCTCTGTTCTTAGCTGTTATTAATTAGCAGGACAGTTTTCAGCCTGGGGACTGCTGCCATGAGTGTTACCACAGCTATGAGCTAACACATTTGTAGACTCATGGTTAAATGAATTGCACATGCTACCTGGTAGTGCCATTAGAGTCCAGGCCTTTTTACAGCTTTGCTTTTTTTTTTTTTCTTCTCTTTTTCTTCTTCTTTTCAAGAACAGACTTACTGGCAATTGTAGACCTGTTGATAAATCCATGTGAAATCTGTTCATGTGGAGGGGTGCAGAAAGGCACCCTTTTATAAGGGTTTGCACAGTTGCATACACATTGTTATCTCTATGTGCCAATTCACTTGTTTATCTGGGCTATCCCAGGCATAAAAACATCTGTGAGCACACAGGAACCTCATGTTTGTTTGCAACGCTGCACAAGAAACCTACTAGCAGAGGGTACAGGACCCATAGCTCCCCAAAGCACACAGCATGAGCCAGCTCTCCCGAAAGGTACTGAAAATAATTCTGCAGATCTAAACAAACCCTAACAGAAAATCTCCCCTTGCAGCTACTGTTCTGCAATGTTGAGGAGCATCCCCCCCCCCGCAAACATCTTTCTGGCAGGCAACGTTACAGTCCCTGCAATTCATCCTGCTGTCCTTTATTATGCCGCAGTAGTCAATAGAAAACAAAGAGCAAAACTCCCTGCTCTTCTACAGATAAGTTATTGTACAATGTCTCAGAGGCAGAGCTCATAACATTCCTTTTATACATCCACCTCAGCTTAAGCCTATTTCTGGGGTTATCAGCGCGTTGCAGGGAGGAGTGGTGTGAAAACAGCTATGAGGTATGGTTGGGTGCGTGGGGGTGAAGGGTGCTGTTCCATGGCATCACGACCAATTGTAAGTGTGCATGAGCCCTGGTCAAAGCTAATTAAAGCCAACATCCAAGTCTTCTCAACCACACAGTTCACCTACAAAATCAAAAGAGCAATCAACTGGGAACACATTCTGCTGCACTATTTTTGGTTGCATGCTCCAAAAATCCTGACTGATCTTCCACTCAGGGGAAAAAGAGGAAAAAAAAAAAGGAATAAGAAATTCCTACACCATCTGAACTGAATATATAGCTATTGGCAGCTTTCGGGTTTGTGTTTCACCCTGAGCTTTCACTGGCAGGAGACGGTAAATTCACGAGCTTTTTCCGAGGAACCCAAGAGAGGAGGGAGTCTGCTTGACAGAGTTATATCTCTGGCGAGGAGTAGTGCTGATAATCACTTTCACTGGAGATGCTGTAAAGTGGCTCATAATTCATTCCTTTTGTACAATAAATGCAGGACAATTAAATCCAGCTCTCTTCGACGCTATGCACAGAACTCCGGGACAATCTATCATTGCCTGCCTATGCACAACAGTGCAGAATTAACACCCCCCCCCCCCAAAAAAAAAAAAAAGAAAAAGAGGCACATGTGCTTGGGTACACTGTCTCATCACATTTTCCCACAGTTACAGTGATCCAAGGCTTTAACTAGACTGCACTTAAAGCCCTTTCCCTTTTAAGACTCAAGTTTTATTTTCCTGTATTCATTTCCTTTTCTCCCCCAGCAGGAAGATATTTTCAACACAATTGTGTTTGTATTTTGTTAATACTAGGCTCGTGCCCATGCCATACTGGACTGGTACCCAACCTCCTCTCTGCCGGCCCCTTGGTGAGACTCAATCAAGTATCTCCTCCGTTTCAGCCAAATTTTGGCAAAGTCTCCTTATTTCATTCTCTGGATCCAATGGAAGCAGATGAGGAGCCTAAAGCCTGCAGAATCCTGAACACGTAAGTTTAGTAGAAAATAGCATTAAAATACAAGTTTTTTCCTGATCAGTGGAACCAGCAAAGTGTGTTTTCCTACAGCTCTACGTTTGGAGAATGAACTCCTTTTCCAATACCTAGTAAGGAGTGAGTTTGAATTTACATCACAGCCTTTTCCTGAACGGGAACATTAACAGAAACTTCCTCCTCTTGCCAAAGCCACCTCTTTCCGAATAGGAACATAACCACATGAACTTCCACCTTCCATCAAATTCAAGAGAAATAAGCCTATGGGTTCAAATGTTCCTAGCAGAGATGTGTAGAGCTAGGCTAGTCCATCTGACGAGAAACCCCAGCTCACTCCTTCCCTTTCTACACAATGCCACCAAATTGCAGAGTTTTCACCTCGCTGGTGTTACGCTTCTCAGCTTGTCACCACTGGCCTCCTGTGAAGCTGGCCAGAGCACTTTGGTACCCAGATCTGCGCAAGAAAGCTCTGAATATTAACACCCAGTCTCTTAATGGCTCTTTGAGGAAATGAAAGATTTTAACAAAAAGGCAGTCTAAGGCAGTAGCCTTTACCCAGGACAGGAGCCTGTTTGGTTAACATTGCCAAAGGCAACGGTCTTCAAAAAGATCTCAAACCTGACCTTTTCAAGGGAGACGTTTTTGTCAGATCCAAAGAGAAGACTATAAATGAATCAGGGCCATGTAAGGCTTTGTGCCCTGTTGTCTGAAACCAGGCTGACAGGACTCAGTAATCTGGGGATGAAAAGCAGTAATGGGAAACTCACAATATTCCTGCATGCAAGCATTTAAAAAAAATAAAAATAGTTTATGCAAGCATATTTCAGTCTAGGACTTGTTTGCAAGCTGTCAGCTTTGTGCTATTTGCCATTCTTGGCATACAATTAGTCATCAGAATCACTTGGCTTCTTAATACAGTGATTAAATACAGAAGATTAAAAACAAAACCAAAAAGAATAACAAATAAGACAGCAACTAATGAGCAATAAAAGCATGTCCACAAGCCAGTATCTTTGCATTCATTTAGAACATGGATATCGAAGAACAATTGCTTTCCTCTAAATTGACATAATCACACTCTTTTTATGGATGGCAAGCAGCAAAAATAATACTGTTTCATGTTTTTTCTTACACAAAAGCAATTCTTCAAGATGAGTTTCCATTCCTAACCTATAAAACAGGACTTACAGATCATTTGAGAAAGCCAGATTTGTTTAAATATTCTACAAGAAATGACTAAAGAAATGATCAAAACCATTTGGTGTCCTCAAGTTGTGCAATGTTTACACTGCATAAATATGGCAATTTCATTTTAACCTTGTTTCCAAAGAACACGATGCTTACAAGATCCTGCTGCCCCTTTGTGTATGTGCTTTTATTTTTATGATCTCCCCTGAAATATTCTGAACCCATGGGCAAATTTCAAATCTATTAGACAGAAGAGTAGCTGTCTCCAAGACAGTCCTTTCTTACATATTTTATGAAAACAGATGGCTGGATAGAGACTCACCAATCTCTCCTGCGGAAAGAAATGTTGCAGGGTGAGCCTTATTAGGGACATCAGAGACCCATAAAGATAATACAAATGCCCTAATTAATAGAAATGCTTCAGCTACAGTTCAAACCTTATTAGACTGCTGGGAATCCAAGCAAATGACCTAAAACCGTAGGAGACCAAACTTCATTAATGTCACTGCTCATGGAAAGTGTAAGTGTTTGAGGATCAGAGCTTAAAGTCCAAATGGCTCCATGTGGACAGACCTTTAGTTTAGGTAGTTAATTCCTCCAGCCTGGGATCTCACTTACTCTGTGCATCTACTGCATCCAACAGAACTAAGCCCTACCTGGGGGTCCCTCGCGGGACTTCTCCGTGGGGTGTGTGTCACCATCCTCATGCAGTGCAACCTTGGCTGAACTACATAAGAGTTCAGAGTTCTCATGGGCAGTACACCAGCACTTATTTCACATAATTTATTAAGGCTGCCCAGCAAACCGAGGTTTTTTAAAAAAAAAGTTCAAGGCAAAACTGGGGGCTTTTCTGGAAGGGGAAATAGTGGATTCCTCCAGCCATCTTCAACCTTCGGTAAAACCCAGCTTACACTAGTAAAAGCTGCTCTTTCATTATTTAACTTTTAAATATTTTATGTTCTAATACTTCATTTCCCATGCCCACACACAATACTGAAGGAGTTTCAAAAAAATAAAAAATTGTTACTTGTGGCCCATGGTTTGAAGCTCAGAGTTAAACACATGCTATTAGGGTCTAAGGAAGAACAGGATGAAATTCCAGGAGATCAGATTGATCAATCTAATGGTCTCTTCTGGCATTAAAAGTTTCAAGGCTATCATCTCCTGAGTTTTTTTTTTAATTGACTGAAACACTCTTTCAAATATTTATAACCATCTAAAATAATATTCATTTTTCCCCTTTTATAAAAAAGCAAGTCAAGGTAGGAGTAAGGAAATTAATCCTTGATTCTACTAAAATATCAAGGGGAATTTTACCAAACGTCAGTCTCCTCAAGCTGCATGTATTTATTTAAAACATTTTGGTTAACAGCAGACTGAGGGGGCAACTTTCAGGCTAGAAGTTTTGCAAATATTTTAAGTAGAGTTTTAATTGACCCAGTTTGACATTAAAAGCACTTTTTAAACTCTTGATATTGTTAGCCATTTAAGATAAGTGGCAATAAATACAGATTAATTGTAACACATGAAATGAAATCTTCGAGCTGTGGTGGGCCGGTGAAAAGGCCCTTTGTGTGCCGGGGAGGTGGAAGATCATGTGTTAGGGTTAGGCTAACAGAATACCCCGTCAAGCTCAGTGAGGTTTTTTGGTAGCTCATGCTGTGACCAACTGCAAAGACAACAAACTTTGGGCAAAGGCAAGCGGCGTGATTGGCAGGTATTAAGAAAAACAAAAACGCTAGGAGGAAGGGCTCCCTTTTGACAGGAGCACTGTGCGGCACAGAAGTTAAAGGCAAGCCAACACTGGAGCTTTTATTGTGTGGGAGAAGATTGAACTGGGAATGTAAATTCAGGAAGACAACTTCTAAGATGCTGAATAAATAATACAGACTTGGTGAGTGGCCCCACAGGGGAGACTATCTGGTGAGTCTCTCCATAATACTAAAAAAAACAAAACAAAAAAACCTCCCACACCTTCCTATTTTTCTCCAAGTCTTACATGCAAAAAGACGAGTTATATCAGAAGGCTGTTTCAAAGGGTCTCCGCGTCTGAATCACTCCTCATTGACAGCACTTAAATGGAGTTAGCCTGGTTGCTGCTTTAAGAGACCAGTGAAAAATCAGACACATGGTATGTCAAACCTTTTTGTTTCTTGCTTCTTCCCTTGCAGAAGGGATAACCATCCTTGATGAACAGAAACGAGAGCCTGCTCTCTTGCCAGGGGTTCTGTTTCCTTTGCACAGCTCCAGGCAGACCAGGCTTATGAATGACTGTGCTTGCACCAAAGTGGCTTTCTCCCTCTCCCTCCAGCCAAGAGGTGAGGAAAGATGGAAACGCTTCACTCTTCTGCACGTCTCAATCCACATCTCCTATGCAAGCACAAAGATGGACAGTTTGAGCGCTGGGGGATCTGAACAGTGAACAAAATGGTTGGCCAACCTTGGCCTTCAACCGTATCAGATGATAGGATGCAGAAGTTGCGCACTGCTACGGGGGGGTTACAGCTCCTTCTCTCCCAACAAGGAAACCTAGCCCTGGAGGAGTTTTCCAGAGCTGGTGGCAGAAGGCTTTCTTTTCCCTAGAGCCCATGCCAAGATGCTCTCCAAGGCTTGACGGAAAGGAATCCTGTGTGAGTCTTCTGCTTGCAATTTTTCCTCAGGACTAATACAGCTCTGCCATTGGCAGCAACACAAAAGCTCTTAGTACACTGAGCAGCTTGCTCAAGGTCAGGTAGAGGTAAGGACAAAGCACCCTGAATTCTTGACTCCTGCTCTCAGGGTTCAATTAATCCCACTCATGTGAATATCAGGCATCTGTTGGAGGCCAGTTTTCTAGGTTTCCTCTGTAGTCAGTGGAAAGATGTCTCCAGAGGGCAATTCCTTCCATCTTAAAATATGCATCTGAGATAAGTGGGAGGATTTGTTCTCTGAGGGTTTGAAAGGAACCCGATGATCTTGCACAGAAGATGGACTGAACTTTCAGACACCTACAGTTCAAGAGGGAGAGTCCCACCCCAACAGTTATCACTGTTACCAAGATACTAGATATAATTTTCAATCTCAAGGAAAGGAAAAAAAAAAAAGGAAAGAAAGAAAAAAAAACCCCAACTAACTCCGGCTTGGCTTTTCTGATCCCCATCTGTATTTTGCTCTGGAAAGGTTTCAAGTACTGTCCTCATCACAATGTTTTCTGAGCATCTTCTCCAACTGCTAAGTGACAACCATCCCCTTGCCTGATAAGCTAATGTTGCAAAACCGTTTTCCTACAGGACATGCTTTACTCTTTCCTTCATTTCTTAGTTTTGTTCCCCATTGCCAGTGAGCTGTTTCAGCTCTCATGGGAATGACCTTCGTTCTGGGGAAACCGTTCCTGAACTCTGCACACAGGAATGCCGCCCCAGGCTGCCTCCTGGACTCATAGGAGTTTCTGATGCTCTTTTCACCCCTTGGCTACTTAAGAACATTTTTGGGCATGGTTGATGGCACACTTGGCCAATTAGCAGTAGTGAGGCTGCACAGTTTGAGTGCCCACGACTCATTAGGTTTATAGAGAGTCCTGGAGCCATGCCTTGGTCACATTTACAAACCTGCTCCCTGATATTGCTCTGGCCTTGAGAACGAACACCTCATTAGAGGGCAGCCCAGAGGTAACATGTGGCTCATGAGATGTACTCGATAATAACTATTTACTCTGAACATCATCGTTCTGTTCAAACCATGCCATGACTGATAAATGTACTACATGCTACATCCTCCCACATGCAGAGGAACCAATAAAGTGCAGGTGTCTATGGAGAGGTGTCTCACCTCCCTCTCCCATAGGGATCTTCTGAGATCTAATAAAAGTTGAGCTCATGCTGTGCTCTTTCAGTGGATGCACACTACGAATTTCTGTTTCTTCTATCCAATCGCTTATTTTCATGAAGCATGCAAGAACTTATCTTGGCGACTCTAGCCATATGTCAACTTTGGTTATAATCAGCCAAGAGATGAAAAATTTACGAGGGGGAAAGACATATTCACACACACCTATATACACACACACGCATACTCACAAACACTGTGATTGCTTAAGCCTCATTTCCTTAGGAAACCAGATTAAAAATAGCATTGATGTCAATAATGAAGTCTTTATTTCTTTGGCAGATTTCTGTTCCTTTTAAACCAATCCTCCCAGTGAGAGGTACTGCAAAATTTTCAACTGGAACCAGACCAGATCGCTAAGTGATAAGAACCTCACAGCAGTTTCACTGTACCTCAAACACCTCAAGGAAAAACACAAAGTGAATGTGAATTCTGTATAAATACTGAAAACTGGTGCCGAATTTCATACTGAGTTAACCCAGTGGTGGCATTTGATTTTTCTCTCCATTTACCTTCAGTGTAAAAATACAATTCCAAAAAGTTTGCAAACCTCAGTATTTAAGGTATTTCCCATAATAAAATACAGAAAGACACTAAAAATACTCAAGTTATTTATTTTAGATGCAAGTCACATAGGTTTCAGTCCTGCAACATCATTCTGGGAAAATGATGGAGATTTCACTTTCTGCCAGGGATAGATCCAAAGCTGAACTCCACCAAAATGTTGTGTTGAGATTAAAAAGGTGTTTGGAAGTTCTCTAGCAGAATAATTTTCAGTCGATGAATAACAGTTTATCAAAATCAAAGCATTTGGAAGGTATCATTGATCATCTCTTGAAAAACAGAAGATGTTCCAAGACAGATTCATCCAGCTTTTTGCTTATTCAGCTGACTCTTCTTTCCCACTGCCTGCTTGGAAGTCGATAGGAGTAAGCCTGGTAGTTCTGAAATCGTATTTTGCCATGTTGCAGTTCACAACTCTTCAGCAAACTTGTCTACGAAGAACTAGAGCTCTGGGGCTATCGACCTCCAAGCCAGTCACCTGTGGGCTTCCAGCAGCCACAGCTCTGGAGCTTCTACCGAAAGCAGCACCCCAGTACCAGTGCACCAGTGTTCTCCATTGTTGCTAAGAATTCCCATATTTTCAAATTTTGTTACTAATCTGTTTAAAAACCACTTTGAAACAGCAACACTTTCCATGGATTGGAGTTGCTTCTCACTCCCCATCAGCCCAGTCCAGATCAGGGTTTCGTTAGGTCTATCGCACAGAGCAGAAAGAGAGCCGAGATTCAGGCATGAACCCGAACTTCTTCCAATTTCAGATGGCAGCTTAGCTATTGGACTTGGGTTTGAGCCCAGTTTTAGTTGCCACCAGAGCAATTTTGTCCAACAGACCTCTGTTGCTTTCTACAGGCCTCCATAAAATGGCTGAACAGTGGCAGAGTTTGTGTTTCAAATGTCTAAAGTGAATAACTAAAGTTTACGACATCTCTTCTTGCTGGCTGGAGCTCTAATTATTTCCCTTCTGCCTCTCTAAGTAATTCTATCTTCACTTTACATTTCTGATATTTAAATATTTTTTTTGGGCAGAGGTATATTGTGCACACGTTTTCTTTTCCGTCTCTTCTGATCTACCAGAGAAAATAACAATGGAACTGGGATTTAATAGGCTTATAAAGAGGGTATTGATGTTTTCCAGTAATGTGAAAGTAGCAGCCTAGATTAAAGAACTGGAATGACAAATAAATGTTGTCTCATCCAGGTGCACACAGCAGTCATCTTGATGTCAGTTGCAGAACTACCATTAATTCAGCGAGAATAGGATCTGATCCCAAATCCATAAATCCTTTCTCAGCAAGTTTACTCCGATGGTATTCCTGGTATAACCATGACCAAGAAAACCTGGAACTCTCACAAGAACGCCCAGTTTAATGAGATTTCCAGTCCCAGTTTCCATACCAGTAAAAATCCTCAAGAAATCCACATAAATTACAGCCAGGCTTTTTAAAGCTTTCAGTTTCACATCCACTTTTGCAAAACAACTAACTAGCCAGCAGTCATGCTCTGTCTTTCCAGTGCATCAAGAAGGTCACCGGTTCTTCTCCATATGCAGTCCTCCTGCAACCTGGCCCTAAAACTGGTCAGAAATGGCTTGAACCTGTAGGAGACCAATGCCACAAGCAGTACAAACTGGTTCCTTGCTGTACTAAATTCCTTTCCCAGCTGCTGCTCTGATAGCCTGAGGCTCCGACGGTGGAGCTGCAGGGGATACAGCTCTGGTGTTCTAGGATGCCTTTGGACATCCACGCTCCTCCACTGGAATAAGCACCCAAGCAGGAGGGGCAGCAGAAAGGAGCATGAAACCATATCAACCCCGTCAACTTGCATTAGCGTGAAACACTACTGAAGGATTTGTGCTAGCATACCGGGCTCTGAACTTCAGGAAACCGAGTAGCCGAATTTCCTTGTGCTCTGGGACAACACCACGCAGCAGGGTGACTGGAAGTACACGCGGGTGCAGAGACATCTTTAATCACTGCAGGTAGACACAAGGTATCCCAGCCGGGACAAGGTCCTTGGATCCTTTGCAGTCTGTCCCCTGTTTGCCTCTTCCCATGAGCGCCCCACAGAAACCCCAGCGTTAGAGGAACATTGTCAGCCTTTTGGTTCTCCACACTGCCTTTTTAAAATCTTCCCAATAGCGCTGTTAAAGCTGGTTGGGAATTTTCTGATGAGACAGTTTTGGGATGGGAAGTGATGAATTGTCTGGCATCCATATATTGATTTCAACACCCCTGTTATGAAACCTAGAGTTATATGGGACCTCTGCCTGGTCTCCTGAGAGCTTACAGGGTGGCCTATGGATCCACAGCAAGTTCTTGCATGTGTGTGTGTGGGTGAAAGAGTATTTCAACCCATGTTTAAGCCCATTCCTGTTCAGCAGCCTGCTTAAGCGTGGGTGTAAATCTCTCATGATTCTTTGCAGTTCTGAAAAGAGAAAATTTCCTGAATTATGTCTACATTTTTACATCTCAAATGTTGAAGAGAAATACAGCAAGGGCATAGCCAAAATCTGTATATTATGGGACAGGAGGGGCCAATATAGCTTTCTTTTCTTTGAGAACAGGCAGGCAGAATTAGACTTATACAGTAGAACTTGGCACAAGCGTAATAATAAATACGATATGAAAATGTCAGGGACCCAGAGGAGCTGACATTAATGTATGCGTTTCTTTAAACCAAAATCCTACTGCGTACAGGCAACTTTCCCCATTCATCAGGGGAAGAATTACACCAGAGATGGTAAACGTATACACTGCGGTTTGCAAGGCCCATTTTACTTGCTTTTCACATCTACTTGAATACCTGCAACTAGCAAAAATAAAGGCCTGGATTTGGGGCTGTACCCTCCTTCAGCAGAGGAACAATGAAAGCAATGGTAAGAAGTGGCCAGGCAGGACCCCCCGTTGAGCACGACGAACTCTCCACTTGACCACCAAAGAGAGCCCAGGGCTCATCCAGCTTCCCTCAACAGTTTAGGTGGTGACACACCAGGAGAAAAAGCAAAGTGCAAACTCAATTACAAGAATCTGTTCTTTCACTTGCTGTGTCTCTTGCCTTCCTTGGTTGGTACAGGTGACAGCAGCCTCAAGGTAGCTCTCACCATTGCATATGCTACACTGTGTTTGTATAACTAACATCTTGTTATACAACAGGAGTTTTTCTGAAATCAGAATTACAGGAATCAGCCTTGAGAATAGTAGTTCCCTCTTCACAATAGGGTAGTGCAGGCAGGTTTATTTTGGCCTCCCTAACTCAGGCGCTCTGTCTTTGCAGATTTAAGCTTCAAGTGAAAGGCAAATATTCAGGGGCTTCCAAAACTCCATATTATAAAAGATCAATGTACATAAAGTTCCCCCGATTTTTTTTACTTTTTTTTTTTTATTTTAAAAGGCTACAGGCTGGATTTGCACTTGGAACAAGCTTTTCCCCAGTGGAGTATCTCCTGATTTACAACAGAGTGTCTGAAAAGAGAATCAGGCATTGCCTGTTTAATGCAGACTTTTAAATGAATCAATTACATGGTTTTGGTCAAAATTAGCATGCAAGTCTATTTTTAAAAGCAAAGTGATACTTTGCCTTAAAAACTAATAGTAAAAGAAGTCCATACACAAAACCAGGCCGACCTCACTATAAGCATCTGGATGCCCAAATAAACATGAGCAGAGGGAATTCTAGCATCTGCAAACTGTTAATTCACCCTTTTCTTCTCTTTTGTAGGCTTGCCAAGTTCAATCTCCTGGTCGCCAACTTCTTGCTCCACTGAGACAACCCGTTGATGAACTGTGCTAGTGATGTCAGTAGCACCACTAATCAGTGTTGGACCAGGACGCCTGACCCAGGGGATAAAGTCTCTTTATATTCCAGCCTGCAAGTGTTTTCTTTTTTTTGTCCCTTTTTTTCCTTTATGTTCTACAGAGGATCCAAGATGAAGAATGGAAAGGGGCAAGAGCTACACAATCCTGGAAGACGGAGGACCGGACTTCAGATGCCAGGCTGAGTTGGTTCCCAGCGGCACAACAGTGGGCATAACTCCGTGCCCAATTTGCAAGCAACATTGCATCAGTTGGGAGTGCAAAACAGCTATTTGCATATTCAACATCTGTAAATCCCTAGCCCTCAGTGTGCAGTTGGATAGCGGCCTCAAGGCATTTCCCTTTTGAAAAAACACTTTCAAGTAACATATGTGAACCTGAGTGCCAGATCTGGTGGCAGGTGCTAATGGCTTTCACAAAGGCTCTCTGGATTTTAATTACTTGTGTTTAAGCTGTGTATAGTATCCATCACTTCCTTTCCTTTTCCAAACTACTGAGTAAAAATATGGTTTCCAGTAACAAAAAAAAAAATCCTACCTCCCCCTGGCCCTATCTCTGCCCCCCGCCCCCAAATTCGACAGCCATCATGTTTCATCTCAGCTGTGGTCATCTTTTTAGCTGTGGATGAAGCATGTTCAAGACAGCTATATCATCTAAGTACCTCCCCAGGCACTCTAATTTTTGGAGAAAAATAAGTACATCTCAGTGGTGATCAAGACCATGCCAAGACTTGAGTCACCTTGGAGATGTCTGTCACTCCCTACTCACTCCAGGAGATGAAGGGTGAGCCTGTTCCTACCTTTGGTATCTCCGGTATCTAAAATGATGTGTGCTGAAATTGCCTGCCCTTGCGAATCTTTTGTAGAGAGGACAAAAGGGAAAGAGCTGGAGCTGAGGACTAGAGAAAGATTTTATATTCTTGCTGTGCTCTCACACCAACCCCATCCTATGGAAAAATTGCACAATAATCTCCTTCCCTGGTGAAAACACAGTGCAACCCACTTGTGAGTCCCATTAAGAAGAACCACCAGACAACATTTACAAAGACTTTGGAAACAATTTGTAACATCATTGCTTGAGCAGTTGGTTAAGGTCCCTTCCAACCCAAACTATTCAATGATTCTATGATTATTAACAGTCTAATTTATGATGATCAGAATCATTACTGATGACACTGCCTGCCCAATGCTGGCTGAGAAAACTCTGCAGGATGGGGAGGGAATTCACCTGTTCTGAGCACAGAAACGATCAAAACCCACTTCTGCTGTTTCTGCTCTGGGACGAATTCCTCTGCTGTCATGGGAGCACACAGACACGTACAACAGAGCCTGTATCTTTTTTCTTGCAGAACATCTCAGAAATTTAAACCTAATCCATCAGCAAGTAGGTACCCAATCTCAACCACCTAACCCTACAGCTGAGCAAAAGAGGTTCTGACTTTCACACGCATCGATCCCTGTTAACACACATGGATTTCACCAGGAGCTGTGGCCACCAGCCTCCACTGACTTCCACCACACCATGGAGAACAGCCGAGGTCTTCTCTGGCCTCTCAGACACAGGGGGCTGCCTGGACCTGGGGGGCTGGGAGAATACGCGCTTTCCTCCACGGCAGGACAGTGGTCCAGAGACAGTTTGATTCCTCTCTTGCTGTGGGAGATGCTGTGGTACTTGCATTTCAACTCTCTCCCTCAGCACTAAAAGAATACTCTCCATGATATATTTATTATTTTAAAATAACCAAACCCACTGCCTTAAACCATACTGATGTGGCTGTTAATAAACATTGTGAACTGGAGCAGCATCTGAATTTCTGAAGCACTAAATCCAGCTCTCCGCTACAAAACTGACAGCTCTCATAAAAGAAAGAAAGAAAGAAATGCAAGTAAGTAAAACATCCTAAGGAAATTATCGTTCAAATTAACTGCAGACATAAATTTATCCATCTGTTATCTTAAGTGTTACTTGAAAATTATTTGCCCATAAAAATGAAATAAACCAGAGCGATTTTTTTTTTACTTAAACATTGACTTCATGTGTATAGTCTTAGTTGCCAAAATATTAACTCTTTTTAACAGTCCATGTGCTCTTGGCTGCGTCTCTCTCTCAACTGTAAATGGACCTTTATAAATTGCCTGTATATATCAGGTCTAAGGCGCTTCACTGTTATTATGGATCAATAATTCCTAGCAATTCAGGATGGATTTTCAAAACACAAAAACCAAGCAAACCCCCCAATTTTACTTGGAAGTACTCTATTTAGCTACCTTTATTCATTCAAAGGGAAAAATTACTATGCCTGTTTCCTGAAAAATATCATTTAACTGCACAAACAATAAATGCTGTTTCATTACTAGAGTACAGTTACTGTGAATATAGGTATGGTGAGATTTTCACATTAAGTCTGAATACGGTAAACCCTGGCAGGAGAAGAATGAAGTGTACAGAGCTGGGTATAGAGCTGGGTCCCATTTTACCCAAAGCGTGTATTTTTCTTGGAGAGGAGAAAGAAATGAAAGTAGAAAGAATAAATGGCTATTTTCACTTCTACGTGTTTTATAAAGGAATAAATTAAAAGTCTGAACTGCTCCAATGCATTTGAATTGTAAGTAATGCCATGGAAGGTGGGGAAGGGGGAAATCTATTGAAAAGTCTACTTTTTGTTTTTAAAAATGGCAGAAAATTCAAAAGCTCCATTTAGAATTGTGTAATTTTTTTAATACTTATGACTGGAACAACAACAACAAAATCTTTCAACGGCATAAAAATGCTTTGCTTCACTATATGGATCTAAAAATTGTCTTATCTCAGCTTGGCTATTCAAATGCCTGTCCCCTTACCACTCCTTCATCCCCAGGACTTGTCTGTTCGACGTTTCACAGCCTCGTGCTCAGTTACATACCAGACTCTGAACCACCTCTCCTACAACGCACCACGAGGTCTTTGCAGCACAGCTCTAAATGGCACGTAGCAAAACAGTTTAACTGGGAATCCCAGTTTACAGAGGAGAACAACGACAACCAAGCACTTGGGATTTTGACTGACATCTGAAAAGAGTGGACTTGCTTTTTCAGAAGCAAAAAGAAAAAATTCTGTTTTCCCCAAATGTCCAATTTTCTATGAAAAAACTATCAGCTGAAAGATTTTGATCAGCCTTCATTTAAAAGTAAGGCAGGATGAAAAAGTTAGGAAATTCTAAGTATAAAATAGCTAATAACGAGGCCATAAACATGCATAGTTGCACAGGCAACTAAATTAATTGCCTGCTATATTCCAATCAGCCCAATGGCCACAGCTTTACTGGGAAATAAGCATTCTTCAGAACAGCAGTGCTTTTCCAAGGGTGACCCCTGCTGCACCCGAGCGGCGCTCTGCACCAATCTCCATGCGTTTTTTTATTTCTCGCACCTTTCCTTGGCTTTGATCCTCTTCCATTTGAAACCAGCAGGGATGTTTCCAGCGGCGACCTGGCCTGCCAGATCCAGCGGGACCAGGGTGTGGGATCTTGCCTTATGTGAAGGTTATTTAGATCTGGTGAAAGGAGTTGCCACATCTCCTTCCACCTGCACTCCCCTCCAGCCCCATGTTTTCATCCAGCCAGGTGGGAATTCAGCTTACACTGGACGAGCCGTCGTTTTTCTGATGGTAAAGTACATTTTTTCTTATGGGGACAGGGCTTTACACTCTACCGTGTTTCAACCCAGAAGGGATTTCTGCCCATCCAAGCCCACGACACCGACCACATCTTCTGCTGACAGATACCGGCATCCTCCAGCTCAGTAGTGCTGGGCTCCTGCACCACCAGGATATCATCATCTGCGTTTTACAGCTGAAGCCAGCCATGGTTTTCATCCTGTAAACTACTGCTTTTGGTCACAGCGACCCCTGCGTGTGGTTTGGGTTTGTTTTTTTTTTTTTTTTTTTTTTGTTCTAAACAACAGTACATACTCCTGGAGGAGTCTATAAGACGTCTTGCTGCTGCAGTCATTGAGAAGGATACGCTGAATGGAACCAGACTGTAATTTGCAAAGGCACCTACCTGCATGGTGTCTCCTGGCTTAGTCAAGCTCATTATACTAATTCAGTGTTAGACACTACTGAAATACCCATCCATGGCACTGGGATCTTAAATCAAAGTGAGGACAGTACCCCGACAGAACAACAGAGCTTCAATTACTGCATGCTGCTGTGCAAAAGCCCCTTGGTTCCAGTTATACCTGTGAGTTACAGGATGCCAGCGAATCCAGATGAATCATCGCGCAGGGCTTGGGATTCCCTCCCACAGCAGCCCCAGTCCATAACATTGCATTTGGTGAAGTCTTTCCGAGGTGCTTTTCTCATAACAGGTTTATTTTCTTACTTAGGAAAATACTTATTTTCCTAATTCTATTTGCCAGCACAATTTTACCCCATTCTTCCCCTCCCAGACACTATGATGGACATTATGAAGTTTGGAAACCAATTCATAATATACATACATAATTAAATTATTATTCATTCATAAGTTCCGATATCCTCAAAATAAATAGATTAATGCAGAGACCATGCTTAGCATAAGACCAATACCTTTTGGAGTACATTATCCAGAATATTTTTTTTCTAATTATTTCCCCTCCATCATGTTAGTCTTAAATATGCAGAATCTTAAATGAAGTGAAATAACTTTTGCACTGTTCTGAGGGCAAATGCACTCCTGCAGACTCTATCACGCCTGTCCTAACCAAAGGTACGTTCCTAAAATTTTGCACTTTAGAATTCATGGGAATATGTGAAAGCCTCAATTTTCATCAAAAACACCCTTCACTTTTATAAAAAGCAAAACCAAACCCTCAAGGTTTTGGAAAACAATTTGAATTCATGACCCAAGCACATACCAAAATCCCCCTTTAAAATTCAACAAGTAGATGTAAGAATGCCAATACAAAATGTAGCAATAAAAGCCACTCTTATAATTCAGCATGTGAAAAAAAAAAACCCAAAACCAAAAAAAAAAAACCCCAAACCCCAACAAAAGCCTTCAAGAGAAAAACTGCATTTGAACCATAAGAGAAAATGAACTTGCTTGTACTTCGGCCACATAAAAGTTCTAGCATTGAAAAATTAAAAGTTTTCTCAGTACTTACTGCATGAAGAATAAAACACCCCAGAGAAGAGAGGAGGGATTAATTGTACTTAAAGTAGGGATGGCCCGCAGGGATGGCCCACTTTAGTAGGAAAGGCCAAAGGGATGCTGGAACAAAGAACCCAAAACAAAAAGCTTTCCTCAGCATCTCCCGCACGCCCGTTTTCAATAAATCCGGCTGCATGTGTCTGTTCTGTCCTGCTACAGTCAGTGCTGGGAAGAAGAAATAACCCAGCAACAAAGGCAGTTTTCAACATCACCAAAAATGGAGAGTAAAGGACAAAATGAGACTTGCTCTTAACGAGCCAGCTTTCCCAAGTGATGCTGCCTGGGAGTTTCAGGTAGATACTTTCCGATGGTAACAGGGAATGAAAGCTCAAACCTCCTACAACTTAGGTGTGACTTTCTGTAGAAAGCAATGTGTAATCAGTATCCATTTGCTTAATTTCATTTCTGCTATTAGCACATACAAAAGCTGCAGTGGATTGGATCCATGACCCATCTAGTCCAAGATCCTGTCTCAAACCATGGTCTGTAGCTGATGCCCAGGGAAAGAGTGTACAGAGCAGGGTAAGTGGGAAATGATGCCCAGTTTAACCAGTATATGCTGGAGCTGGGAGGATAAGGGACTTCCAAAACTGAAAACTACATCAAAACCATGATATTTGATAATCTCTGATAAACTTTGCTCCATGGGTTAGACAAGCTGTTTTTTATGAATCCCTGTCCAATTATGAACCACCATGATATATTTTCCTACTGTAAAAGCAGTTAAGCAAAACTCCTTGGACAGAAGAAACAGGCAAGCTGGAGATTAAATAAGCTTGGGAAAATTCAGTCTGGATACACTCAAAAAATAAATACATCAAAATGCATGTATCTCTGCTAAACCCCACAGTCTTTAATCAAAATTCCCACCGAAGTGAGTAGCGAAAGGTGAGTTGTTGCCAAAGTTCATAGTGAGACCCATGGGATGAGAAGCAAAGTTCTGTCAAAAATAAGAAATTATCAAGGAGAGGGAGCAGGAGGAGCGGACTGGTTCTCGGCACGACAATCTCAGGCTGCCTTGAAGTCAAGGGAGCTCAAAGAGCCACTTAAGCCAGTGCTCGGGATTCTGCTGAGCTGTGGCCTGAGCAGTTATTATTTATACTCTTATCACACAGAAATGTGAATTCCACTGGAAAGGGAAAAAAAAAAATAAAAGAAGGGAGAGAAAGGACAGTAGCACATACTGCTGCAGGCTGACAGAAGTACTATAGACATCTTTGTTCTGCAGATTTCACAGAGAGAATTTAAACAGGCAGAAGGACACACTGGATTTTTACTTAACAATTTAAAACGTTGGCACTTAGCTATACACGTAACTCATGCATTTGTGCAAGGTCCAAAATGAGCCAGTCTGTACAGACACACCACCAAAGTAGCTAAGTCACCCATTGGGAAAGTCTAACTACAGCAACCCCAACAGGTCCCAACACCCCAAGCCATGCAGATGTGCCTGTGCCACAGCAAGGTTTGTATTCCCACAGTCACTGCCTGGGACTTGCAAATTCAAATACACTTCAACCACCTCCTACACCTGTGGCCATAAACACAACCATGGTGTGAACGTAACCCAAGCAACCCACAGGTTGGGCTGGGAAGGGAACAAACACAACAGCATGAAAAGCGTTAACAGCTTCACATTTCTACAATCAGATGGAAAGCAGAGGAGTGCAGCCTGTCCACAGCCCAGCTGGACCCAGACCCACCTCCTACACCAACTCACTGCTTTCTAGAAGCAGGTTTGGACAAACAAAAGCCTTTCTGCTTCAAAGGCAACTCCCCTAAGAAAGCTTCCTGCAGGACCAGAGACAAAATCCTGAAGCATTCAAACCACTTCACTTGCAATCACGATAACCACGTAAAACAGAAAAAATCATGCTGTACCTGCTCCAAAGGCAAAGAAGAAGCTCTTGTCTGTGTTCTCCCTTAAAAGCGCTATCACTCTCTTCCCCATCCTCTCATTCCTCTTGTAGATGAGCTCCTGTCTGAAGTAGCTGTCTATCTCCTGAGCCGTCACCTGCTCATGGGGTGGGAGCGTTGTGTTGATGAAGTTAGGAACCTGAAATGGAGAGAAAGACTGTAGTTCAGGTGACAGTGGTTAAGTAATCCCCAAAACACTGGATGTTTTAATCGAGCCTTATTTTAACCACCTGAGCATCACTATCATACAAAAAAACCAACCCAAAACCAAAACAACACTAGAGGATGAGAGCTTGTGAGGTTGCTGGGAATACTACAAAGAAAAAAACACATCACCAACTGATTTTTTTTTTTTTAAAGTTAAATTAGCATTTTACTAAATGAAACTTAAGTTAATTTTTACTTTTCTCTGTTCCTTCAGCAGAATGTAGTTTTAGGTGTTACATTTGGGTTAGTTACTAAAACCTTTATTCTCTGCTTTTTCAACACAGTTCATTGGCTATTTAATACCAGAACAAATCCTGTAATCTGTTCTCAGCCAAGTTCACTGTGAACTTGAGTAAGGACTGCAAGATTTGGCTTGTATATGTCCCTTTTTAATAACCTAACAGTTAAACAAGTAGGAAAGGTTAACAAATCCAGACATAGGAAGATGTAAACAGGGTAAACCCCGTCATCTTTCTTCCAGCTTTAGATGCTATTAGGTCTCAGAGAAGACATGCATTGCAACACATAAATCCCTGGAACGTTCCTGCTATTTCCGAGGAAGGGATTTCCACAGGAACTGCTCCTTTAGTCCCTGTTTTTGTGAGGAGAGACAGAATAAGGGTTGAAACCTCAAGGACCATTCCGAGTCAGGGCAGCAGACCCAGGAATGAGCCAAGACCCATGCTATTAATGGACAGACAAGCCAGAAGTCTCTGATTATTAGGATAGGCAACTTGTTTTGACACAGTGAGAGTCCAAGGTCTACCATGAGAGTTTGGGAGCTTACGGGCCCTGCAGCGAGCAGTGCTGTAAGTGGGCAGTGTTTGATGACTGCTAACAGGACCCAGGCACCTTCCGGCAATTTTCTGTGCCTCGCCACTGGAAAGCAGCTTAAGCTTCAAAACTCAGACTCGGATTTCTGAGTCCCCGGGTACATGTAAAGCTGCCAGGATTTCCAGCGTTAATCTGAGTCGGGGGTAATGACATTGCATGCATAGACCATAAGGGGAACATCCCTCACTCACTGTGCTGAAATACTTGATGCAAGGACTCTGTTACTTCGGTTAATGCTTTCTCTGGTTTTCTACTATACCAAATTCCTGTACTCATTTTCTAAAACTTGCCTTTAGTCTTTGTTTTTCAGCCCACCTCTTACCCTCCCACTTGGCCACGTGATTTTATCACAACAATTTTTGTCGCTTTCCACCCTCTTCACTCATACTGCCTCTCCAAAAGCTTTCAGCAAGTTTTATGGAAAGAACTGATTTCCACCTTCTCAGTGGCTCTCCTTAAAGCTTTTTCATTGCAGCCTCCTCCACAGCTCTCCTCACGTGCGGAGTACCGAGCAGCAGAGATTCCTCACCGCACATTATGCAGAAGGACAAGTCCAGGCCTTGCTGTGGATTCCCACCAAAGTCTGTACCCAGCTGGGCGAGACAGAAATGGGCACCACATCTCCTGAGCCAGGGAACCCCATGCGGCTGGAGTTAATCCTGCTGCTGACAGCAGCCTGCCCCAGCGTATTGGGCCAATGCCGACCAGCTGGACCTTTGATTTTCCAAACGACTTCTCAACCTGCTTTGCCAAATCACCGCACTTCTCACAGCACGTCCCTCCTTAAGGGTTCAGTTGCATTACCCTGAATCAATCCTTCCTCCAGGCTTTCCAGCACAGCTTGGCTTTGCCAGCGTATCTTGTGAACTCCTCAGAGCATGCAAGCACTTTGCACCTTGTTCTCAGTTTAGCCCTTTGCCAGCACTCAACAAATACTAAGTCCCATTAAGCCAGACCTATCGGAGACACCAGTTTCTTGTTAATACACAAGGAAGCTGCCTCCATGTCTGGCAAGAATGTGCGTTTGTCTCAAAGGGACGCAGGAGCAGCCTGCCGGTGTTGGAGGGGTAAATGCTGCTCGCTATGGCAGCAAAGGATGTAGTGGCTTTGATTCCTGGTGAAAGGCAGAGAGAGATTTTGATTGTAGGAATAAAGTCTGAGGAATGAGTAGCCATTTTACACTTGCAATAACCTCTGCAATGCAAAGCTGTAGATCAGTTGGTCCACGCAGATATCAGAAGCCTTTGTATCTCGTCTATACTGAGGGTCTGTGTTTAACGGGTTGAGGTAGCTGAGCCAGGAGTCAAGGGAGCCTTCAGAGACTGAAATGGAAGGTGAAATTATTTGGGAACATCTGAAGGCTCAGCACCCACAAAAGAGCAGTCTCTTCTTCTCCGCTTTTGGCTGAAGGGAAGTGAAGGCTGGGAACTGATGGGACCTGGTCTCCAATCACCTAAGATGCTTTGGGGGAAGGAAGGTACGGCATTGCCCGTGAGGACAACCTGCTCTTACACAACGCAGGAGCAGCAGCACTGGCGGATCGAATGGCTTTGTGCATCCCGCTCCAACCAGGGGAAAGCTCTCCCGCTGGAAGTCTAGATAGCCCAAGGACAGAAGTTGTGTTCAGACCTTCGCCAAGAGGGTCTTTGCCAAGAAGGAAAGCACCTTTCTTCAGCTTGTGCAGCGCCATCACTTGCAATCCTACATCCACATTCAACCTCCAGTTTGTTCCTCCTCTTTATCTAATCTAAAATACAGTCCACAAAATGGAGACATTTTCTTACCTTTTTTCCCTCCCTTTCTTTCTTTCTCTTCTGTGGGAAAGAGTTTGCCAATGGCAGAGAGAGAAATATAAAACCAAGGACTGAGTTTTGTCAACATTCCTCACGCTTGTCCAAGGAACAGCACAAAGGCAGGCATCACCTCTAGAGGCACATCATCAGCTACAGGTCCTGCTGCACCTTGTGCATTCCTGCATTTTTAATGAGTGCTCCATCACTGGCAAAAATAAAACATGCACGTATGTTTCTGCGTGTGTGTGGCAGAGGACAGAAGATAAATGACTGAATTAAGTATGCCTGTACACAGTAGTGCAACCACACTTTGAGCTACGACACTGGCCCCATTAATCACCTCCGCTCCTCCCTGTATCGCAGTTGCTTTCCACAGTCGGTGACATACACCATGCCTGGCTTCAAGGAGGCAGCTGCTCCTGTTGATTTAAGAAACCCTTTGGATTCCTAACCACCAGACAGGGATCAGGAAGTCAAGAAACAGTGACACGCAATTAGGAGGCTGTTAACTGCAGCCAGAATTCAAGGGTTTTTTTTTGAAAAAAGAAAATCTGCTGTTTTAAAAGGATGGGCTAAAGAATGCACCAGAGGGATGCGCCCTCCCTGTTCCACTTTATCAAATATTTTTGTTTCCATTCAGTGTAAAAATTAATTGTAACATTTTAACAATAAGTATTTGTTATTTTGAACTGAGAGTGAATGGATGAGACATTTGCTTTGCCAATGGGTGAGAGACTGACCTCCTGATAATTGCTGAATACTAGTATTTAAATTTATAGTGGGGTGGATGATGTGACTGCTGAGAAATCCTAACTTCTAATTTTGCTGCTCATCTAGGAGAGCAGCAGTTGGATCAGCAGAAAAACACAGTGCTACCCATCACCTGGGGTGTGCTCACTTTGTAGTGAATATACATGACAAATAGATTCTTTCTGTCCAGTCTCTGCAAGCCACGCAGTCTTCTGAGAATCCAACCAGCTCATATATGTATATATATAAATACACACACTACATATATCCCATGGAAACTCAATAATATATTTCATTCAGAGGTGTTCAAAATAAAGAATATTTTGTTTGACTGAATCAGCTGGAACTCTTCCTTTTTTCTATTCCTATTTACTCTGGGTTATGGCTCTCCTATGAACAGTATAGATGGACCCCAAGCTCAGTCATTAGGTACACCCTGCATTTCATAAGCTTTTGAGGTTAAAGGAAGAGAATATGAGAACAAAAAGAAGTTAAGTCCCAGCCTTGCAGAAATTTCTTCCTCTCCACACTGCCTGTGTAATTTTACTTGAGTCAGTATCCCTGATGGAATATATGTGTGGGTAAAGCTCTGCACACACGTCCGAGCTCACAGTGCTGTGGGATGTGGGCCATAATTCTTCACCTTTGAAGTCAGTGGGAGCTTTAGGAAGAAGAAAGAGGAAGGATTGTGGAGTGGTTATGACACTACCCTGAAAAAATGGTTCTGTTCCCATGGGCAATACAAATCTCTTACATGATCACAAGCATGCCATTTGGGTTTAGACCTTCAAAGGGAATTCAGCGCTTAACCTCCACTAAGTATCTTTGAAGCATTTGGCTTTATTCCTCCTGTCTCTCAAAAGTCCATCTGTAAAATGGGGACAGCAAGACTTTCCGACTTGATGTTACATACAAGGCGCTGGCTGAATCCAGCTGTTGAAGGACCCAAAGGAAGATCCGAAGTCCAAGACAATGCTCAGCAGTAACCTCCTTTCCCACAAATACTTTGTGGAAGGAGGTTGGGATTCTGCTGCAATCATTAGCATAAGAGCTAACAACATACTTTAGCTTAGAAAAATGCATCAGCTGTATCTCAAGATCTAAGCTATGCTGTCAGCTTTGTCTATAGAGACAGAGAAAGAAATGAGAAAAAAAAAGAAAAAAGAAGAGAAAAGTAAAATACATTGGTGCAGAGTCTTTTATCATGTTTAGGGCTTACTGCCAAAGTTCAGCTGAAAATTCATAAACACCGGACTACATTTAAGTACATTTTCTTATTTACTATTTTTTATATTTGGACAACTATTCTGGGCAGAGGCACGATGCCAGAGTGTGTGAATATCTATCTGCAAATAATCTTTTTGGACACATATAAGCACCATCAACTTTGGTTAACTTTTTTTTTCCCTGCTTTGGATCTATTGGCTACAGTGGAACTGCTCTAGATTCAGTCCAGTATCAAATCACAATCAGATGTGGAGGAATAGCGTTATTGCTCCTACTCCTATATACTACATTTCCCAATCCTCTGATAACCTTTTTTAGCCTCGTTCTGTTCCAGTGATGCTAGCCTATTTCTGGAATGTGCATCCAAATTGTAAGATGATGTCAATGAAAAACCAATACTACCAACATTAGAATAAAGGGCTGCATGCCCTTTCTTGCCTGCGTGCAGGCAGAGGTGCTCTTCAACCATAAGTCTATCTGCAGATGGAGAAGAGAAAGCAGAGACAGGGAAATGGGAAGCCAACCCCTGCCATGGAAAATATAGTGATCCTAAAACCTTTCCTGCCATTATCTTCCTATACCTTGGTCAATGCCTTCGGCTTCCAAGACTCCTCTCTCTCACTCTCCTAATCAGCAGATAACTAATGGCTTTCCAGCCTCACCTCCTGGGCAGCGTCCAAACTCCAGACCGCTGCAAGTACAGCATCATCACTAATCCTTGCAGGGGAACCTCTTAATAAGAAAAATGCCTTATTTCTCCTTCTCTCCCCAGAGCGTTCACAGGCTAAACAGAGAAAACAGGAGGAGGCACACCCAGGGTCACAAGGGACGTCTACGTTGGCCATCAGCTTCCCCAGTTCCAGTCCAGCACCTCAATACAAACCCCATCTATCATTCCCTGACAGGAGGGCTCAGCCTCCATGCTAGTAATCCTTTATCTCCAGTTGTTAGCAGGAAGCTGTTCCCAGATCATGCTGACTATATTAATTTTTTTTTTAAACATGATAAAGATTGGGTTCTTTTTATTAGTCTTCTAGTTTATGAGCTTTACGTGGGCAGAGGCCAGAAGACAAGTAAGGGATCATGCTTTGAAGGATTTCCCCTGTACCACACAGGTCAGGAACTTTTATACGGTTGACAGCACTACGCAAGATAAGGATCTCAAGAGCTGACAGCGCAGCTTATGGGGGCTGCCGGGGAGCCAAAGCAGCATCCCAAAACCCGCTGGCTCCTCCGACAAACTGGATGGCCTTAAATTCACACCAGCCCTTCTTGGGTCAGAGGCTGACATCTGAGCTCGAGTTATCATTCGTTTATGAAGGGAGGATACCCTCCCGTTAACCAGCCTTGACAGGGCAGCGTGGTTTTTACTGCGGTGCAGCAAAATATACTGCTCTGGACTTGGAAGACACCTGTTCCCTCTGATTTATGGACCCCTCTGGCATCTGGGAGAGCAATATCCACTTACTGCAGCCTCTGATACGAAGGACTCAAATAGTGCAAAGTGAACGGGCTGCGAGAGCAAACTTCTTCACGAGGAGGACGTGGCTGCTGCATAGATGAACGCTGCTGCTGACTTGACTGGTTTTCCTCCAGCACTCCTGAGTTTCCATCCTGACGGAGACATTCAGCAGCCAAGGAAGGGGGGTGCCTGGTTAATCTGATTTAGCCCAAAGCCCAAAGTTGGCAGGTGCCAAGAAGATGAGCTTCCAGCTTGTTACGGAAAAGGGAAACAAGGAAGGAGCTCTGTGAAATGGTGTCCTGTTCAAGCATGTTATGATTAACCCATTATTGCTTTCTTTTAAGCACCAAAATGTAAAGTAATATATTAGAAGCCTGAGTGGACTGTAAAAGGAGTCTTTGATCTTCAGGATAAGTCAGTTCCATCACTCCTTTCCCTTTCCCAGGGCAAACATCTACCCAAGATGGGACTTGAGAATATATTACAGGCACATCCAGCACATTTTGGTGGTTACGGTCGGGATAGTTATGTCAGTTTGGTGGCTTTTGGGCTGCTAAAATGGTTTATGAGAAGCATACCCTGACACCAAACTCAGATACAGACTCAGATTGATTTGAAATCACAGAAAGCTTAAACATATCCCCAGTCTGTGCTCATCCAGTTTTGTTCCCACCCCTTTGCAGAAAGCAGAGCAGTTCCCCAGGGACAACTCTCACTGCAGCCAGAAACTTGCAAGTTTTGGGCACACATCAAAAAGCCAGTTGCACTTCTTGCACCCACACTTGCCCACCAGCCACGCTGTCCAGCCACAGCCATCCCCATGCCATGGAGCCCTTTGGGAAATACTGTTTGGGTTTGCACCAATTCAGCATTTCCATGTCAGGAACGGATTTTTCCATCATGTCCCTTGGCTTAGCAGGAGCCTGTAGTGTCCCAAACCTCCGAAAGCAGGGAACAGCCCTGAAAAACTGCAAGGCAAAGGGATGGCCAGCTCTCCCTCGGTGGAAAGCGCGGTTTTACAAACCAGGGGCCTAACGGAGAGGGGCTTACGAACCCTGAACTATTTTCTGGCTCCGATTCACTGCAACTGGGATGCGTTGCTGCAGTTTCCAGCATTTCTGCTCTGCTTAAGCACGTCTAATCCTCTCTGAGCTAAAGGCTGACGACTCCTTTTGCCAGCTGTGCTGCACTGATAAGGTCCCCATTCCCATCCCATGGGGGGTGTTCGGGCTCACGGGGCGGCAGCTGAAGTCGGGGTGTCTCACACCCCCATGCCAGCAAGCCCAACTTCTCTTTTCCAGCGCGTTGTTTCCTCCGTCTGCTACCTCAAAGGAAAGAGGCACAAGGCTAGCGGCCCCAGCAGCCTGCCTGGACCCTTTTCCCTGGGAATAGCAATGAGAAGGAGGAGAAGAGTCTCCTCTCGCAAACCCAATATTGTAGGCGCATCAGAAACCCACAGGTAATACCTGCATGAGGCTGGAGGGAAAAAAAAACAACCAAAAATGCTTTTTGCTTGAAGGGAAGTGAGGGAGGAAAGAAAGTCTGAGAGCACAAGGAGAGCCAGTGTAAGAGCAAGCACATTTCTTGGGACCAGCTCTGGGGAGCAACTTCTGGCTGTGAGCTAATCCCTGCCCACTCACATTACTGCTCAGGGGCCATGTATGTGGCAGATAAATTGCAGCTCACGCCAGCAAGCTTTCTGTAATTGGCCTACCCGATTTAAAGCTAGCTTGGGTACCTCTCAGCATGGCGTGGCAACTTGAGTGTGAAAACGGAGGTCTTCAAAACTGAGTTTCAAATTGGCTAGCGCTCAGGTCTATGAGCCACTGGAGCATCCAAATTTGTAAATAGAGAAAAATTACAAATAGAAGATGGGGAGGGCGAAAGCAGGCCGAAAGCTCGTGAAGTCTCTACGGATAGTGCATGATACTTTTAAAAAACAACTCCGCAGGTGGCACAAAAGCTGTAGGAGTCATTGCTGGCCTGAGTGTAAACGTGCCTGCAGGCAGAGCGGGCTGCAGCCCCCGGAATGCCTGGACACCCCTTGTCCCTGCAGCTTCAGCCCCTACGGCACCTGCGTGGAAACCCTCTTGGGAGCCCCAAACCCGTCCCGCCACTGCTGTTCTCCCAGGTGGCACCCGGCCAGATGACAGTCATGTGCCCTGCCTGCTTTTACCTTCTCCTCCCATACATTTGGATTGAGGGAAAGCATGTTTTCAAAAAAAAAAAAAAAAAAAAAGAGGTAAGGGGGGAAAGGCAGAAAGGCCACAGGGATGGGCTGTGCATCTCACAAACAGCTTGGGGGGTGATACTTTTATCCTGTTAAAAAAGACTTTCAACAAATCCCTGTGAAGTCATGACCTCCATGTATGTTTTCTATTTGTTTTTCCACACCAGTTAAATAGTTGCTTTCCAAGCACTTAGGAAAAAAAAAAAAAGAGAAGCAAGCAACACCAACCCCTCCCCCCAGGCCTCCCTCCCCACCCCAACCCCGTCCCTGCTCCCCTCGGTAGCGATGCCAAAATATGCAGCCGGCCTCTCTATCTGAATGAATGTTTTGATTAAAGAAGTCTTAACAAAACACAGTCAGAACAATGATCCCGGCCCCCTTTCTGCAAGCTTCACCCAACTATGCAGTGTATATTTAGGACCAGATTACAGGGACCTGTTCATTAATTGAATAAGGATGACAAGCCTGCAGTGTATGCAAATAAAGGTTTGGGTTTCAGCGGGGAGGGTAAATCTTAACTACCTAATGATACTCCTGCCCCATTTAAAACCCCTTAAACATTGGGATTTTTTTGAGGCCAGCTTTCACGAGCTCACAAACATATGGAAAAGTTCAAGTTTTTCTACTTCCCTTCCAAATGCTTTGTTTCCTCTGACAAAGAATATTTTTTTTTCTGTTCTGACACTAAAACCATCACCTATTATATTGCCATGACACCCAAGTAAAGATACTGATCAAAGGGCAAAGCAGGGCAATAAAGTGAAAAAACTGGAGCCAGAAGGTTTGGTTTGGGGATTGGTTTATTAAAGTATTGCAATTTTTTTTTTTCGAAAGGTATTTTTCATTTTGTCTTCTGTTACACAGTGAGAGAACAGCTGGTCAGTAGCGGGTACAAACTCAGGTTTGGTTGTCTTGAACATATATTGTTCAGGGCTCTTCCGTGAGTTTCTTCCCACCTCTCTTTACTAAAATGCTAAGGAAAGCCTGAATGTTTATGTGAAGTTTGCAGTATGATTTTAACCTAAGGCAAGTGTGATCCAAAAGATATAGTTTGCAAAATATCACATAACTTGGCAGGGAGCAAAAAGCTGGTTAATAACACAACAGCAGCTGGGCTGGACACAAGACCTCCGGAGCTGACACCACAAGGCAGGGCTGTGTGGAGATGTCCCTGCCCTCCTGTTTGGTCCTAGCAAAACTCCAGGCTACTCCAAATCCAACCACCTGAAGCTTTCTAGTCACACTGGCATCTGGAACGATTTGGATGATGACTTTTGAACTAATTTTAATTTTTTTTTTAAGGTGGGGTTGTTTGAGGGGCTTAGTATAGGACATAAAAACGCAGAACGTCTCCAAGAAAGCATTTAGAAATGGAATAGGGACCAGTCAGGAGAAAAATAAGGAATAATTCAGATGAAGTCAGTGAAATAGAGACAAATTAAGTTATCCTTGAAACTGATTTCTTTGCATCTAAGCTGGTGGAACTGTGCAAGTCTTGACTTCGGGTTTATCAGCAATCAGCTCTCTCAGAGGAGAGAAGAGAAGATCCAGGTCTGAAGTCACCATCAGATAGCACAACCAGTTTACACTGGAGAACCTGATCGACGGTGTTTGCTATTCGGTAATGCACAGTAATAATGTCAGACCAAGAAATGTTGTGTCAGGGAGTACCCAAGAACACAGACTTTTCAGATAATGTCTAATACTAATCCTGCAAAGTCAGCCAGGACAACCAGATTTTCCCCTTGTCCCCCTTTCTTCCCCTGCCTGTCATAATGAGGTGACAAAGACATCTTCCGGATAAAACACAATGGGAGAAAAAGCATTTTGCACATTCAACCAACAAGATATTGTTCAAAAAAACTAACAAGTCTTCTTCATTTCTCTTGAACAAGTCTTTCTCATTTCTCTTGAACAAGTCTTTCCAAGAAACACCTCATAAACCAGCTCTTTAAAAAGAAGGGATAGTAAATGCTTTACAGCAAACATACAGCAGTGCACAGAAAGCAGCATGCTACTACCTTGAACTCCAAATGTTTTTACCACTCTTTCATACTCTTTTATAGTTTATTCCCTTACTAATAAATACAGGTAGTCAACAATCCTTAAACGTTTTTAATGTAAATCAACCCTTTTCTGTAGGTGAATATGTTCCTCTTCTAATAATGCAGCAGTCTTTGAAAGAAAAATCTTTGCCTTGAAATGTCTTCTTCCAGTTTCTCTCTGACTTTCTCTTCTCTCCCATTGCTTTCTCCATGGAAATTGGAAAGAGGAAGGAAGGAACTTCCAAGGTAAGACAACTCTAAATGCAAACATGTAATGAAAATTTTCAAGCAAGAACCTATTTGCAAAACTTGTAGCATGAAAATTATCTGGGCATGTTCCAGATTATTAATAAAAAAAATAATCTTTGCAGTGTTTTCCCCAGCACTGTCATCAACAAGTAGACTTAATTCTCACAATCTGGATCTGTAACCAATTTTCTGAAACACATAAGCCAAAATATAATATTGCTCCACTCTGGAATCCTGTTCTGACATAATATGAAAATTAGACTCTGAAAGTTTTGGCTGCACTTCTGTTTTTTTTACTTCCAAATGCTCACAATATACCAAGACACAAAGCTGTAACTCAGGTGTAAGTGGAAAGAAAGTACGATCCCAACCGCAGCGGATCAGGAACTACGGGAAGGCAACACCTCTCCAGCAGCACCCAGTGCTACGGCCCAAAGACGAGAAGGCGGCAGACGCGCTCTGCTCACCATCGGGCCACAAGCGGCGATGAGCGCACGTGTCAGCGTCACCCGGCCAGCAGCGGGACTGCCATCAATGCCATTTTAACGAACGCCCCTGGAAGCGTTACTGACCCTTCGCCTGGACCCAGAATGAGAAACTGCACCCGGGACAACCTTGCACTTGCTTCACTGGAAAGCCTATAATCATTTTCCCTGGAAGAACAAGAGGCTGTGCCAGTTCGCCTGCACTTTGTTACAGCTGAAAATGATAAGATGCTTCCAAAGCGTTACATTACAATAGCTGTGCCTTCAGTTTATGGATTTATCTTCCTTTGCCCTAGATAAAACTCCATTCCTTGGACAAATTAAGTCTGCTTGTCATTCAACACTCTACCTAATGGTCTCAGCTGTGTGTTTCTGCAGTTATTGAAGCTGGGGCATTCCACAGATAGTTCTCATTGATTTGAGAAGTGAGCCAGAAATCCAGTTGTATTTTATCCAGAATGAGAACAGGGCAAGTTAATGATGTAATTAGAATTATCAGGACCCTTAAATCTTAAAGGACAGGTTGAAATGCAGGATGATAACATTTTTAAAGAGATACACAACACAACCTGGCTATTTATAAACAGCAAGTGCATTGTGAAGTGAGGGACTAAACCTTCTCTAGTTTAGGGAGGCCGACGACTGACATCGGGTTAGCGTACGGCTCTCTAATGTTGTGTTAGCAGGACCACCATATGCTTTTCAAAGGCAACACCCACTACCTAAATCTGTATGTCCACATGAATCCGTGGGATTTTGATCTGCAGAGGCAACTCAAGATATGGGTGACATCATTCTGGTAAGTTATACAAAAAGCTCAGTTGTTTCTGATGGACACAGCTTGAGGAAGGAGGCACAGCGATCCCTGAGCACCTGGAAGGGGTCGAGGCATGTCTGCAGGCTGTGGTGACCGCCAAGCGACTTCACTGCGTAGCTTGCTTTCCTGTGCAGGATGAAGCCAAGACTCTACCTCTCCTGGCAACAAGATCATTATACTCAGGTGAGCATAAAGCCCGGAAACTGGGTTAGTCACTGGCCTAACTTGATTTCTTCATTTTGATATCCAGTGATGGCTGAGCCCACTGGGACTCATACAAAGCCTGCTGAAGGCATGGAAATATTCTCCATTATTTCCATAAGCTTTCAATACAGTCTAACACACAAACCATGAAGGCCCTCTAGATGAAGGGTGCTTTATAAGTGGCAAGTATGACTCTTGCATTGTACTGTTAACTCTGAACAGGACAGGCAAATAACAAATATGCAACCAGTAGAACCTGGCTTAAAGAAAACTGTCTATAAAGTAAGCAGTGCAGCTGTAGGCCTCTGATATGCCAGATCAGCAATGAGAGGGGAGAAACCATCTTCTCGGACAGGAGCCTCTCCTCAGGTCAGGAGCGTGGCTGAGGACAGAAGAGGAGAAACAATAGCTGGAGACCACAGGTATAGTTCTTGGGAAAGGTTGAAGGAGAAAAATCTCAGCCTCGGCTTTTCAATTTTCCTCTCAATAAAGCATGCATAGGAATACAAGGAAACACAGAACCGGCTAATTCCACGCTGGCAAAGATGAATCTGCTTTACAGAATTGTCCTTAAAAATCGAACAGCTCAAAACCGACCACAGGAAGTAACTGGTACAAGATATCCCTGAACCCCAAACTCAAATGTTTATGTTTAAAGACCTTTACATCAGACTTAAGGAGGAAAATACAAGATAAATTGTTCTGCACCCTATTTTTTCTTCACCAAGACTTCAGGTCATTAGGCAACTCCTTAGCTGTCTCAGGTAAGAAAAAGTATCCTCTGGAGGTAGGTAATTTTCTAATTTTGCACTAACAGATTTTTTTGCATTTTAACACATCTGGACATACTGACCTCAATTCCCTTGTGAGAGCGTCAGACAGAATACAGAAGTTAAAGCTACTGATCTAATCCAATGCATTTTTGCTTGTAGGGAACTTTTTTCAAAAGGAGAGAAAGAAACTATGACTTCTTTGAGGCAAAAAAAATGAGCGAGCAAAAAATACGCCTATCCTATCTTTAACTTAGAATACTTTGTCTTTCATATCATTTTGACTCTCTGCCCAGAAACTCTAACATAAGCCTCTTGACTGCAAAAGTCACAAGAGAATCAAGTGTTTGCAGAAGGCTGTAGAAGAAGGAGAGATGTTTCCTCCTCCACTTTTGGGTCATAGTCTGAGTAAACTCAGCCCCTTAAAGTTTTATTAAGTTTAAATAAGGATTTATATGTTTGGAAAAATGGTGCTTGGAAACAAAATTTAAGAAAAAGAGAGAGAGAGAAAGGAATGAGGAATGTAATATAACCACAGGAAAGTGGAGGTGTTTCCCCCTTTCACTGTTCTTAATTAAAATAAAATTTAAAAAAAACCCCACCACTGAAACTGAGAAGGATTTATTTAGTCCTCCACTGTCATCAGTGCTGATGGCTCTGGGACAGGAAAATGTCAGGGATTTGGGACCAGCTCACACCCCTCCGCTTTGGGCACCCTACCCTGGCTAAGCCGGGCTTCCCAACCCCAAAGCAGGCAGAATCTCCGTGGGCTGGTCCTGGTCCTGGTCCCGTCCCCAGGTGCCGAAGGAGCTGTCCTCTGACCTGGTGCCCAAGCTCCTGCTTCCGTCTAGGAAATAACTTTCCCTGCACTTTTCCTCCCAGCACCGTCCCTTCTGTGCACCCCCTTGGCACAGACTCGGTCCCAGAAGGACTCTGCCCTCTCCTCCCAAACAGCGCAGGAATCAACAAGTCTGGTGCTGAGAAACTGCACTTTTCCCAAACTCCCTGGGGGAGGCTGAAGGGGCTCAAGAAGGTAACCCGTAACACCTCGAGTCAACTGTATTAGTATTTCCACTTCTGGTCCTTCTTTCCGCTCCAGGATGAGTTTTGCTCTAAAGACCTCTCAGCATCTTGCAGATGGCTACTGAAGATGCTCCATCTCCCACGATTCACGCTAGAGGAATTTAGGAAGTTACTGCACCGAGATAAATACTCCTCACCACCACTGTCCCTGCAGCGATGTTAGACCTTCTTGGCTACTTCCCAGTTCATTACAGTGACCTAAACCAATGGCTCTGCACTGAGGCAACTGATGGACAGGTTCACCTTTATTTTGCAGCTCCTGCTAACCTCCAAGGCACAAGCAGGCACTAGTAACCTTATAAACAGCCCCCAAATGAATCCTCAAAGAGTCACAGCCTTCTGCAGGTCTCCCTGGCCACACGGGCTGGAGCTGAATTCCTGACCTCCACCGTTGACATAAGTGCTGAGTCTTACAACTCCATTCCTGATCTTTTGTTCCTTTCTATGTGATATTTCAAAGTTGCGTTAATGGTACCAGCTCCAAGGACTCACCAGACCTCTGAAGAGCTGGGCCAGCAGTTAGATATCAAGGAAGAATGGGCACACCTTCTAAAAACACTGTGACACTCTTGTCTCCCAAGATTGGCATGGGTACCTACCCTGAAGTTAAAGTGATGATACATCTCACTTGGGATATTTATAGGTTTTCTGCACTTGTAGGCCAATCGTTTGTTGTCACCTGATGAGACCTGCAATACAGTCTTTGCACATGATAAATCTCTGTGCTTACATTAAATGTCTCAAGAGAAAGATCCCATGGGGGATGCTTCACGTGTAATATTTAAGCCAGGCTAATCTAATTTGGTGACCAAACGGCAAAGACTCTCTATGGCAGAGAGAGTCTATCATCCTTGCAAAAAACACACAGAATAAACTTTGGAATTACTACAACTAGCAAAAGTTGACCTGAATAGGGAGTTTATTTTAGGTTTTAATTTTCTATTTGGTTCTGCTTGCAATTAAAAATAAATGGTATAAAGCTGTTTTATAAAAACACTACCAAACAAAAAACCTCTTTACCCAAATTAAAAACAACAACCCATGAGAGGAAAATACTCCACAACATTTAGAGTTCTGCAGGGACTAGTATACATATAGGGATTTTAATTTTCCATGGCCTGTAAGTGTTATAATCTCTATCAACTGTGTGCACTCTGGGACCATGACTAACACCAGTGGTTGAACTCCGATTGCTTATTGGCTTCTTTCTTCTTTCTTTAACACTGTTCTTAAACTCACATTTGATCCAACAGTTTGCAGAAATAAAGAAGTTTTTACAGCAATCTGTTCCTCTCAAGTCTAACCCACAGGTCTGTTATAGGACATTGTGTCAACAAATCACAGATGTCTGTGAGTCAATGCAACCAGTGTGAACGGGCACAACTTGTCTCAGGGCCAAAGGCTTTACTGATTACACTGATAGAGACTAAAAGATGACACAGAACATTCGGATGCCAGAACTGCCTTCATGGTTTTACCTACTAGTAGTCCTTTCTTTGCATCCATGGCACATATACCACCACACCTTGCAAGAGTTATTTCTCCAAAATCATTACGTGTTTATCTCGTGTGCTGTGCCTTGACATTGCAGGAATAGTTACAACCATTGACTTCTCCAGGACCCTCTAAAGTCATGAGCTCTCTACCTTTTCCAACACCCCGCCCCCATCTTTAGAGATGTATTCCTATCTGAGTTGCTTTCTCCCTTTACTTTTCAGTGCAAGGCTGTCCAGAATGAACAGCTCTGGCAGCTTTGGTACTACACAGACTTCTGTTTCAGTACTGCTACATTAACCACCCCATTATATCCTGCTTAGTAGCGCTAAAACAATGCTTCACTTTCTAGGACTGGATTAACTGGGACAGCAAAGGGGTTTTATCCCATTCATTACCATTAACCGCTCTTTCTACTATTTGAAAATAATAACCAGATGGGAAAAGGAGACATGACCATTTTTCTAGAATTTAAGGACCTCCGATTGTCCAAGCTGATGTCTTTCTGCTCCTGTTGAGAGCAGGTTAGTTCTGTGATAGGTGACACGGAAGAGCAGCTCCAGCTGCTGCTGGGTGTCTTTTACATTTTTACCTGAAACTTCTCAGAGGGGCATACAAGACCTCTGGGAAAACACCCATGTTGTGGAGTGTGGCTGGGAGACTTTGTTACCTTACAGCCAGGCTGGGGCCCTCCTCACTTTCCCGACTGTTCCTCTGAGAACCAAGTGACCCACAGAGCCCTGTGCAACTCAAGATAGCGACGGCAAGATAAGATGTCTCAGAGACCTCTGCCTCAGTCAACACACTGAGCTTACCCTATCTCAGCTCCCTCTTGAAGTCACATAGTTATCCTCGATTTGCATTCGCTAATGGTAAACCGCTATCATGGTTTAAATGTTTCATTGGCAAAACATATATAATATTGTGTCTGCCAAAGTTTATACGGGTTCCCTCCAGTCACTGCACCTGAGACAGGAGCCTGGGAACATTTATCAAAAAAAGGAGAGGCAGGAGGTGACATCTGAAGACCGGGTTTCCACAGAATTAACGGGAAAGGAGAAAGGAACCCACGTATTAAATGAGAATCTCAGAGTTTGCCACGAACTATCAAACTGGTCTGGAAAGCAGATTTTTGCTCCGTTGAGAGTTTTTAATAGCATTGGATAACAAAGATAAACAGAGACTGAAGGGCTGCCTGAGACACATACAAAATTATTGAATTATGACATGTTTGAGGAGTTATTTACTTTATAGAGTATTTACATAAGGTTCACTTCCTCTTCATATATAAGCTCAAATATTACAAAGATTTTTTTTCCCTCCCTTAATGAGGGGACTACATTCAACAGCCCCACAAACATCCATAATTAACTTTTTTTCAGGCACACTCCTAGGAAAGTTTTCCAGGCGGTCCCTTCCTTGTTCCAAGTGACAAGCAATACGACAAGAGGAAATGGCCTCAAGTTGCGCCAGGGGAGGTTTAGATTGGATATTAGGAAAAATTTCTTCACTGAAAGGGTTCTCAAGCATGGGAACAGGCTGCCCAGGAAAGTGGTTGAGTCACCGTCCCTGGAGGTATTTAAAAGACGTGTGGATGTGGCTCTTAGGGACATGGTTTAGTGGTGGACTTGGCAGGGCTAGGTTAACGGTTGGACTCGATGATCTTAAAGTTCTTTTCCAACTTAAACATGATTCCCCAGAGTGCAAGCAATACCAAGGAAACCCCACTCTCTCACCAGGCAAACGAGGCACGTGTGGAAAGAAAACACAGGGCATCAAAAGGAAGAGGGGAAAGAGGAGACAGAGTATAAAGTGGTGACTGGGACATTGCTATTAAAACAGCTGATCTGTACTCAAATAGCCGGCCCATCTGCAACACTTTTGCTTACCTGAGAAGTGTCATGGTTGAATATGACAGCATTCAGGTCTCCACAGTTATAATGCTTGATGAGATCTTCAGTGGTATATGGGGCCTGCAAACTACCTGCGCGGAGGCTTTCATGTTGGAGCAGAGTTTGGTTTAGAGCAAACAGCACCTGTAGAAACACAGACAAGAAAAACAGGGGAGATGTTAAAAGGTATTAGGAATCAGAACAGCAAAGCCTCAAAGGCCAAACTTTGAAAAACTCTCCTGCACCTGAAGTCCATGGACCCATTCTGGCCCACAGTAGCAAGGGCTGGTCTTTAGGCATTCCCAACGGGAAGGGGAGTCAGATGCGAGGTTCCCTACTAGCAGAAGACCTTTCCATAAAACTCTTGATAGTCCACATAAAGTATAACTTCACAACACATACATATTGCTCAGAGGTCATGGTCTGAGGACTTTTAGGCTACCTGTGCTGACTACTTGGCTACATGGAGACACTGGAATGAAAAAGTCCCTAAACTATGAAACTTCTGTTGCCTCTGAGTGTTTCCTGTCCGCCAGCTTAAATCCAAAGCCCAAACTCAGTTGGAAGGTTTGTGATAAAAATCAAAATCTTCTGAACTTCTGAAGTCACAGCGGTTGTATTGGACTTTCTGCATGCCTCTAGTAGCAGAAACTTTAGGAAATTAATTATTAGTCTCCCTCCTTTAGTCTTTCCCCCTTCACCCACCCTTTTGCAAAGTGAACAGAGATACCGAACTGTAACACTGTCCCAGCAGAGTAGTTGAGCATACCCATCCCAAACCTGAAAATACTAAAAAAGCAGAAGTACTGTTTACTACATAAATTTAGGCAACCAAGAAAATTACTGTCCTTAAAGATGATTTTTTCCTTGCATTACCAAAAAGGCTATTAAATTTCACATGAATTATCACAAATATTTTTATATTTGTGATAGACTGTGGGAGTAATTTATACCAGTTACTGAACCACGAAGTCTGGGCTTTTTATGTTCAGCTTTCCAAGAACCTTCCAAAGAAGCTTGATAAAAAGTAGATTAATAAATCAGAGGAACAGCAGTTAAGACAGTTTGTCACAAATAAAGAAGCAAATGCACTTTTCCTAAAACAAAGTGATATGTAGTGACTGCAAATTCAGAGTTCTGAAAAATTACATTGATGTGTTATTTTTCATGAAAAGACTCCTGCATCCCTCAGCCCCATGTTTCACCACATTTTCAGCTTCTCTCATTTATAACAGCAGTGACCTATCCATCCTAAAGAATAACCATCATCTCAAAATCTGGGTAAAGTAACCCATGCTGAGCTCCAGCTGGCTGCAGTCTGTGACACATATTCTTACTTACCTTCTTAACTTCGAGCAACTGAACCCGCTTTAAGGAGTGAACCCCAGAAGAGTTTAAAATTAACAATGTACATATGCATTTGCAGGATGGAAATTCTTATTAGTTTAGATTATGACTCCCATTGAAATTTATCTGAAGGAAACAGTCAATTGGATTTACTCCTGCAAAACCTCAGGTATATAACAAATATGATCTGATAGTTTTAAATAATAATAATAATACTAATGATGATGATAATAATAATAGTAATAATATCATCACTATCATCATCATCATCTCCATTACATGCTAACTAACATACACAAATTGGTTGAGGAAAAGCAAATGTTATTTTTTAATTTACTTTTTAAAAGTATAAAGACGGTCTTTCAACCAAACTTGTTACACCTCATTTTCGCAATCAGTTCCCCACCGAGATCCAAGCCCAAAAGATTTCCTTGCCCAGATCTAAGGGTCTCTTCAGGCTTTTCTACAAGGAGATCAATCTTTCCCAGGACCATAGCCTAAAGTTAAGCATCTTCCTTACTTAGTTTTTCTCTAATTTAAAAAATATGCAAAAAATACTGTTTGAAAAAGTTCTAACCTTTGAAAGGATCTGTGCTTTTTCTTTTTCCCCTAAGGGCTACAGCTCGAAGAGGAAATGGTTCATCCCAGGATTTCCTGGGGATTCTAAACATTTTGGCTAATAAAAATAAAAGCTTAGAAAAACGTTGACAGGAAAACTGAGAGCAGAGGTTTTCCCCAAATGCTTTTAGTAAAATCCTTCTAATTTTTGATTTTTTAAAAAATAGATGTTGCTGGATTTTTATATACAAAAGTATGTATACACATAGGCACATACATATACAAACCATCAACAAACCCTGAGGTAAGACAGTGTGGTTTATGATAAAATATTAAGGCGGTGATAAACAAATCCTTAGTTTACTCCCAGTGCCTTTTTTGCTTGTTTGGTTTTGTGGTTTGTTTTTTTTTTTGTTTGTTACTCTGGCTTCCTGGGGAAACCAGTCCTGTGCATTAATGCTCTGGGTCTGTCTGTCTGTCTCCTCCTAATAAATTTGGAACCTATTAGCTGTCATTCAGTCACATTTGCAGAGGGTTAGAGGTCTTAAAGATTGCCTATATGTTCCTTGAAAATAAATGCCGGGCTGCAGCAAAGCCCACAGTACGAGTTCACTTCTTACAAGATGCCAAAGACTCCACATGAGAAAGGATGAGTTATTTGGAGTTTACAACAGCAGATGAACCCCCATGCACCAGATCCCAGATTTCATTAGTGTCAGGACGTTCTTGTCCCTGCTCTCTGCCTCTGAGCAGTTTTGGGACCTAGGGGTGATGCTGGCCACCAGCTGAACTCCAGCTGCCACCACTGCAGGGGAGCTCATTGCTGGGTTCAAACTACTGCCTGAAAAGCAACTCAAGAGTAGGAGCGAAGTTAAAATTAGAAACTCAAACACTTGAATATGCTAAAGGAAAACTGTAACCACTTAAACAGGTTTCTAGAGAAGTCTTGCTTAATCAAGCCATAACCACCATGGGTTTTGGTCGGGCGGCTCAAAACAAACTTCATAGAAGCATAGAATCATCAAACAGTTTGGGTTGGAAGGGACCTTACAGATCACCTAGTTCCAACCTCCTGCCATGGGCAGGGGCACCTTCCACTAGACCAGGTTGTTCAAAGCCCCATCCAACCTGGCCTTGAACACTGCCAGGGATGGGGCATCCACAGCCTCTCTGGGCAACCTGGTCCAGTGCCTCACCACCCTCATAGCGAAGAATTTTTTCTTAGCACCTTATCTAAATCTACCCTCTTTCAGGTAGCCATTACCCCTTGTCCTACACCTTGTACCTTTACATGCCCTTGTAAAAAGGCCCTCTCCAGCCTTCTTGTAGGCCCCCTTAGGTACTGGAAACTTAAGGAGAAGTGGGGTCTTGTCACAGCTGCCTGCTCGTTGGCTGGATTTGTAGACCATTTCCTTCAGAGTCAGGTTAAAGCCATCTTAAAACCTGAATTTGTTTTTCCTTACTGTTCAGATAATGCCACAAAACCCACACTGTTTCCTTTCCTTCTCTCTATCTTAGTATCAGTGACCCCACAACCTTCAGCCTAAACCTCTATCTGAGTTAAATCTCCCAGAGGTGCCTGAGATTACTGAACAACTGATGACTTCAAAATAAACACACTTAGAGTGACTGCTCATACACAGTCCCACCTAATAAATATAGCAGACAGTATTTGTTCTGGGAAGTGATGGGAAGTTATGATGTTGGCTCTGTGAAAATGCATTTATATTCGCACAATTTATGGTCCTCACGCTGGCGTGCTTTGAAAGCCATTTTGCTGTCTCTGGCCCCCATTTGTGACCGATCAACCATGGACAACAGAAAGGGGTTTTCACCATGCTGGGAGGAAGCCTTTTTATCTGAGCAGTGACATTCTCCTACGCAGAGCAGCAGCCCATCACACAGATTTTATCTGGGTGTTTGGAGACACCAGGTAAGCCCTTAGGGCAGACCTATGGGTCCTCTTTTACTGCCTAAGAGAGCGGGTACCACCAACCCTACACAGTGCCAGGAACCACTGGTCCAGACTTTTCAGGAGCAATTTTGTACAGACTATGGCCATATCAAGGGTAAGGGGGCTGGAGCCGTCATTTCTGCCATAGGAAGGTCAGAGCTGATGCAGCAGAGCTGGGGCAGGGAAGAGCTCTTGGATCACTGGTGACTTTAACTGAGGGATCCCCAGCAGGGGGGAGGTCTGCAGGAACCCAAAGTTTAATTTCTTGGTGAAAAAGACCGGGCTGTTTCTTATGTTCGTGCCAACTGTTCTCACCATCACCCAACAGCATCTGTGCTGCTGCCTCACTTTAACCTTTGCTCTTTTGCCTCTACGATCCTGGGCACTTCGGTTGCAACCAAATCCGCAGAGACCAGCCTTTGCCACTCGTGCAAGCTCACTGCAGCCCTCGATGAGAGGCCAGACAAGTCCAGTGAAGACCACAGCTAACAGCTTTACTGATTACCTTGACACTGAAACAGTATTTCCCCCCTACATGCCTCTGGATTACAGAGCCAGGAGTCACACGTGAATGGAATGCATGTGTTACAAAAGTCTACCTCACATATAAATCAACTTGAATGTTTAAGGCGTTTAACTTTCAACTTCAAAAAGATGAAACATTAGAAAACCTCCAAACCCCTCATATATAGCAAGCAGACACGACTGCATTGGGTCCCAAGGTCTCGAGGCTGGCATCGCATAAAAGTGTTGGTATCAGCAGCTGTACAAGTTGCCTTGGGACAGTTTGAACTCCATTTTGCAAGCCCATGGGAGAGGTTTGATTTTATGTGAGATTTTAATGAGATTTAGGTTTTAGGCAAGTAAACCCAATCCACAGAACCAGATCTAAAAAAGCATTGCCACCTTTTCAAATAGGGAGGGGAAGTGAATAGACATGTACTTAGACTGGGCTTAGGAACACCTGAGCCTTTCCACCAGAAATTGTGTTCACTGTATTTGGTTTTGGGAGCAAAGCTAGATAAAAATCCCACTTGTTCCAAGGTACTCTCACAAACATTCACCTATTGTGTTTTACTGTGCCACAAGTCTGTAACTTCAGACTGGATGTTTGAAGGCTCCTGAAGGCCAGCAACATGTTAATGCTGTATGTGATAGCTAAAGAGGAGAAATCACGGCCTTGTGCAGGACAGATTTCTCCTTACCCATCTTATGGGCATTTGTCCAAAGCTGGAGAGAATAAAAAAAGCCCAGAAAACAAAAAACAAGTTAACCCCCATCAAATACAGCATCATGCCTGGTTCATGTCAGCTGCTTGTAAGGTCTTCTGGTCACAAGGTCCTGAATGGCATGAAAGTAGAAATAAGATGCTTACTTTTCTAAGACGCTATTCAGTACATGGATTCTTTGCCACGATCATCACTGAACATCAGCTCAAGGATGCAGAGTTAGCTCTATCCTTTCAGGTCTACATTTTTAATACTTTTGCATAGGTAAGTTGACTTTGGTTCATTATCCTGAATGCTCACATGCTTTGTCAGAAATCAATTTCTGACAAACTCTGACGGCAGCTCACCTCTGTGCCTATCAGCTTGTCTAGAAGGCAATACTATGGTTTTCTAACCAAGTGGAAAGGTTGCCAGGTCCACCTCTTCGGTTCATCTGACTAAGGTCCCAAATGGTGCCACAATGGAAGAACAGCTTTGAGGGGGCATCTAAGAGGCTACTGTAAAATAACACAAGGAAACCTTATTACCAGATAAAATACTTGAGCAGTCACAAACCTTCTTATGAAATATATTGCTAATAAAATAGACAACAAATTCAGGAAGTACAACAGAAGAAACAAGTTTCGTATTAAGCTGAAGACAAATGGACCTGTGTTCTTCTGGTGTGTTTGCTATACAGGAGATTTGAGAATGAAAGGCAACTCTGAGAAAACTCTCAGGCCAAACTTTGGTGCTCAGATAAATTTCACTCTTACATGATGGGGGAGAAATGACTTTCCAGTTGTAAACTTATGAAGGCTGAACTACAAACATTGCATTCACAGGACTCCAGTAGCTGGAGTAACAGGATGACCCCTGCATAGAACCATGATTAATAACAATACCACAAAAACAAGTACTTAAATTTCATACTACGATGTCAGCTTTTGAGCAGGCAACTATTGTTTCCCTTTGCTCTCCCTTTTGGACATATGCCACCATAATGCAAATGCTAAATAAGCATTACTGGAAATGTTTGAGCGACTAGGTCCTGTCAGTGCCCAAATTTCAATTCTGGAAAAGAAGTGTCCATTCTCCTGCTTGGTTCAAAACAAACTGCAACATAAATATTGAGAAATATCGTTCTTCAGAGGTTCTTCTTTTGTTGTTACCCTTCTCTGTATTCAAATAGAAAATAAAATATACAGTTTCATGTCAAAATAGTGACCTGGGGGGAAAAAAAAAGAAAAGAAGAAAAACCCAAGTCCCTGATTTTCCAGATTAATGAAAAGCAATAAAAGTGTTTGCCCAAATCTGTTCAGTTCCATTGGTTTCCAGAAGACGGGCTTCCCCTTTCCTTGAATCTCTTGTGCTGTTGCTAGGAATTAGTGAGCTGTGAAACTCACCTAATGAGGTCAGCATCAGGAAATAGCTCCAAAAAGACAGGTCCCAAGGGATCTACTAAAGGACTCCCCCAGTGTCCAAACGGAATCCTGGATGCATCGGCACATTGTACAGCCGGAGCTGTGGGAGGAACGCGCCCGACTTTGTTGTTGTTGTTCCTATAAAGGGACAGCTAAGGAAAGTGAAACTATTAACTCATCCACTGGAATTTCTGCTCACAAACCGTGCCCCCTGTTAAAGCTCCTCATAAAAGCCTTTCGGCTAGTTGGTTCCATATGTTCCCCAAACCCGCAGTTATTGCTTCTGAAAGGCAGGAGTAGTTAACAGTCTGCGGCTTGGCACTGACCAGGGAGACCTAAGGACCTCGCTTTTTCCCCCTCCCTTTCAAACTGCCAATTAACCAGTTTAATAAAACAGTTTGAATCTGACCGAGGCGCTTGGAGAAACCCCTAACCACCACCTATCCTACCGGCTCAGCCACAACAGTGACACGCAGGCACGGCCAGCTGCAGAGCAGTCGCGCTACTAATGTGCAGCCTCAGGACTAAAACTGGTTTTTCTTGATGCTGAGAACGCTGCAGGGAGATCAGGGCTCCAGCCTTCAGCCCTGCAGACCCAAAGCTCCTGCTTAAGTTGACTTCCAACCGCTTGACTTCAGCGCCCTGACTCTGGTTTTTATGCAAAGTTCCCATGATGAACTTGCCCTTGCAAAAGTAATTTTTTCATTTTCTCTGTGCTTTGATTGAATCAAGGCATTCAAAAACAACAGAAAATTTCTAGACAGAAAACGCTGCAGTGTGGATGAGACCCCCATTCCCTCGGCCCCAAGACTGCCTTCTCAAGCCAGAGGAGGACTCTCCTGGTTGACAGCAGCTCTCACGCGTTCCCTGGGCAGACTCAACTATACTATGGCTTCTGCACAAAGTTCCTGGCTTCAGCGGGGCTAGGGCAGGGAAATTGTTAACTCAGAGCCCGGAGAGCAGTTGTTTGGGGGTTTGGTGGGTTACCTGTCACAACAGGTGAGCTAGCTATAGTTTGTGCTCTTAGATACAAGTCTTCCCTTCCACAGGGTCATTAAGACAACAAACAAAGACCACGGAGTTCATTTGTGTCTTGACAGCACTTTAGAAACACTGTAGCATTCCCAATACATATACTATAAATACCACACGCACCTTAAACAGGTCAAACCACCCCAAAACAAGGTCTTAAATATGTAAACTGAAGTCAGCAGCAGCTGTACCACAGGCACTACTGGAAGAAGGGTAAGATCTGAAACCTTTTCTAAATGTAGTGACTGTGTTACTGTCTAAAGGTACTTAGAGCCCAGATTAATTTAGAAGAAAGGGAGGGGGGAAAAAAGAGCTTTGATATGGAATTTCCATCCTTTCCCCCCTTGTCACCACACCACAGCAGAAGGATGTTTTCGTTTCCATGCCCTCACCACATCATCAGCATGTCTCTTTTGCCAATAACTCAGCTTGATGTCCAACCAGTAATGGTGTAAGCAAGCAGTAACTCTGTAGGATAACTCTCTGCTTCGGTCAATGCCCAAATTCAAGCTTAGGCAAATAAATTAAGACATAACAGGAGGCAGGATTTGCAACTTAATCAAAACTGAAACACTGGAAGGGATAGAATTACCTCTGTTAAATTTGCAGCCTAAATGTATGACTTTTGTGGATTTTGTATATGGGATTTACTCGCATCCAGTATGCTTGCATAGGTCTAGTTTCTCAGTTGTACTGAGTTCAGTAGATTAATTTTGATGACTAAACCTACCTAAAAGGCTAAATATTTGCACCAAAAGGGTTACACTCTGAGTAGTCTGATTCTGCAAGTGGTTTTCTGGTTCAAGTGCAACAAGTTCCAGTAATCAACACATTGCCAAGCAGTGACGGCTTGCAGGTCCAAGTGCCACTGGTTAGACTTCTGGACTGCAGTCTTAGATCTTGTAAACAAAAAGGTAAACAGACAGTAAAGTCAGTTCATACCTCTGGCATGAGACCATACTCTTGAAGGGAGACAATTTTTTTTTTTCTTGTTTATAGCTGAACCAAGAGTGGTTCAGAAGAAAATGCCTTCTCCCTGGAACTCACCTCAGCTATTCAGTTATGTGACTTAGAGGTCTGTTAACCTGCTAGACAACAAAACACTGCATATGAAATGCCTACCAGTAACCTAAAAATCCCATATTAATCAAGTCAGACCTGATGGTGCAAATTGTTTCCTTCTGCTTCTTTCTTTACACCCCTCATGTTAATCTGTGGCAGAGGAATAACAGTTCTTCCAGGGCTGAGTAGCTGGCAACTGGGTTTCATTTTAAACAGACTCATAAAAGATATCAGAAAGACCATTACAGGGACAAAAGGCTGGAGTGCTCAACTGCCATGAATGGACCAAACTCCACAAAGAGGAAGGAGATGGACTGCGTGACGGGATGATGGCTGTCTAAGGTACCACCTCCAGAGCACATGAAACCCATCGGCGTAGAGGAAGGCAGCGACATTTCTCACCCAGACAAAGCAGGCAGTGGTCCAGCAAGACAAACTGGACGTAGCCCTGCTATTTGGTGATGCCCTGGGCTTGGCTACAAGCCCGGCTCCTGCAGGTCCCTTGGTGTCCCCCCCGTTCCTTCCTGTGCCACCCCCCCAGCAAGCCTGGCTTGGCCTTTTGCTCCACTCAGTTATTCCCGTCCTGTGGGTATCTCACCACTTACTAATCAATAGCAAACCCCTATATTCAGAAATCCAAATGCTCTCTCAACAGCAGGGAAATCCCCCCATGTAACACAAGAGTTTTGCACGCACCAGAAGTTTGTGAGAAGGTTTGTGGAGAAGAGCAGCGCTCCGGGAGAGGTGCCGTGAGGGCTACAGCACGTTCCTCCGAAGGTGTCACTGAAACAAGAGCAGTCACCCCAGATAAGTCCAACACCCCCCAAAAGTGTCTGGTAACAGATACTTTGGGAAAGAATGTAAGAAATGAGGTGAGCAGAGGGTGAGCTTTTCTCAGACAACACTTCCCATCTTCTGGAAATCTGCCAGTTGGGAAGCTTGTGGTTGAAAATACCTCTTCTCCTATCACTCCTTCCCACCCACCTCCCGGCTCCCCGTGCCTTTACCTCAACATTATCACCGTGCTTGGTTGCACCACTCTATTTAAGAGCAGCCAGCTGCCTGATCTATGCACAGAGGAGGTCACAGCCTGCTACTTTGCTCAGCAATTGCATTCCCCAAAATGATGCCTGGCAGGATGCCCGAAGGGCAGTGCCCACGATCGCTTTCCTCCACCTTAAATGGGCACATTGTCCCTCCTTTTGGGATCATCACCTTCAAAGGGGGCACGTGAAATCCTTCCCAAGAACCTGAAACCACGTCTGCGCTCTTGACTTGCAAGTAAAATTGTTACCAGGCCCATCTGGGGTTTCGGTTTTACTTTTTTGTCTCCACCGTAACAGGAGGAATGTGGGAACATGCCCCGAGCAGAGCGTACCAGTTGGCCCCAGTGACGAGTGAGCTGCAAAGAAAGGGGCACCCTCACGGAAAAAGGCAAAGCTCTGGAAGGGTTTGGGGAACTCCCGGTTTTAGGCACCCAGCCTGCGACAGTTTTTTAAAAAGCCTGGTTTCATGATATGCTAAGCATCCACCCATTGAAAAATGCAACCTGTCCTGGGTGTATTTAATTCAGGGTTTTATTCATATTACTGCTTAATTTTGAACTGTTTCTTTTTAATTACCAGCTGAAGCTACACAGTAAAATGGACTAGCCCCACAGGCATGTTTTTCTTTCTATTATATTACAGTGAGGCAGCAGATTAACTCCTTCAGCCATCCCAGCTTAACACCTTGCGATGCCAGCACAGCCCCTTCCTTTCCAGACTGCTGCTCCTGCAGCAAGAACGGCTGAAGGGGACATGAAGATATATGTCCTGAATTTCCAACTCCCAGCCCTGGGTATCAGCAGAAACAGGTGCCAATTTCAACACACGTCAGCATGCTGGAGCATAAATCACAGCCCATCGGGAAGGGGAGCACTTTCCAGCAAGCCAGATGGAGCTACAACCTCTGGCCAAGGACAAACACTTTGGGGCAACAACTGTCTCAGTTTTCTAGTCTCCATGTGAACACGACCGAGTTGGCAGCTGTAGAAAAGGGAACATTTCCTAAACCTGAAGGTGACTGCGTCCTCATGAGGTCAGCAGGGAAAAAAAAATAATTAAAAAAAAAAGTCAAGATTTGGAACAGCATGAGAATAGGAAACCTTCAAGAGGAAGCAGGGTGCTGAACTCATCAGGAGTAAGAGCTTAGGGTTGGTTTTTTTGTTTGTTTGTTTTAGCTTAGCATTATCTCGAGTTTGAATTGATGTTATTATGCAAGATGTTCTTGCCATTGGGAGAAATGGTGAATGAGCATGGGGTACCCCATGTCTGTTAACAGACAGAGGGCTTAATCTTGCAGCCTACTCACTTCAGGTCTTCCTCACCTAGAGAAAAACCCACACCATGAATCGGGACAGCTGACGGGATCCCACCTGTGCCAGCTGTTACGGGGCACAGCAATCCCTGGGTGGCCTCACCAGGGTAATCCCTCCTTCCTCCTAGAAATTCACAGTTACATGCTCACGATCAGCTTCAGGGTTGTAATGCAGACCTTGTAAAGCATGTAATTTGGGGAGCACTGGCAGCAGCTCCAGCCCTCCGTGCTTTGATGTAGCAGCTCTGGGAGAGGGAGCCTGCACACGGGGCACATAGTGCACTGCCCATCACACCGGCAGCCTGAGCAAAAGGCTTATTACCTTAAAAGCATCAGAGGAAAGAGCCCAGAACAAACAGCGCGATTTTTGTGAATAAAGATGCTGCATTGGCCCACGTGTCCCTGGGCCCAAAAGGAAGGGTTCACCCTGATCCTCCCGCTGATGGCAAAAGGGTTTTTGGGTGCAGAAGCAGCATGTGAGTGAACAGTCCATATCCCGGGCCACCTCCTCCTCCAGAAAAAAGCCAGCGCAATTAGGCAGGGACATTACAGCCCTGGGTAACAACAGATGGCCACAAAAATCCTACAGACAACTGCTTGGAGGCGTATTTTATCAAAGCCTGGGAAAGGGCACCAAAGGTGATCAATCATAATTCACCAGGAAGACAAGCAGGCGCTTTGCAGGAGCGTTAAGGCTAGAGCTACACCACCGTGCTCCTCAAAGGCAGCCTGCCACTGAAAATGACCCTTCAAAATGCTCTCACCAATCCATACACTGAGACCGATACACGGATTTTAACACAGAGCTGCAACCCTCTCTGCAAGCCCTCTGGCCAGCCTGCACTGCACCGGAGGAGCAGCAACCACCGACCTTATCCCCAGGTCCTCTGTCGAAGGGGACAGATAGGAAAAGCTACAGATGCAGCCAGGAATTTAACAAGAAAGAAATGCAGCATCTCCTGCTTCAGCTGCCTTTGAGGGAGACACGGCAAAGGGCAAATGTAAAGGCAGAGATGCCAAAGACCAAAAAAAAAAAGTCACTTTGGAGCTCAGGGCACATGCGCAAGAGGAGGCGGCATCAGATCCATACGCTGCTGTCCTTATGGCCTGGGGAGTGCTGTATACTCCTCGTATAGTGTTACAGCCCTGTTGCAGTCTACAGGATTTTTGCCTGGAAGGAGCAAGTTACATAAAAATTATTTAAAATTCAGTTAGCCAGGGAAAGAAGGTGACCTACCCATCAAATCACAGCAGCTCAAATTTCTAATATCATTTACTTGTAGCCAAGCACTTGCCTTCCAACTAAGTGGAGGCCAAGAATAATTACTTACTATTCACCGAGTTATTTACATCAATTATTCAGCAAATAAATTCAGCTAACAAATAGCTTAAAGGAAACTGCAATCCATTCACAGTCAAGTTGCCAAGATAGAAGAAATTTATAAAATTAATTATTTGCAACAAACTACTCTGTTAGCTTTCAAGGTCAGAATGATAAATTCAGACACTTTATTTTCTACTATATATTAGGCTCCCCCAATGTAATTCTGTTGTTTATTAATTATGGGAGGTTATCTTTCAAGAGACAGCTATAACTGCTATATTTTCTTTATAATTGAGACTAAAAGATCATATTGCTTGAAGCTTTTTTAAGCCCAGGCTAAACAGTCTCCACTCCAGTCAGAGAACGGCTATGAAACCAGCCACTAGAAAGGATACACTGCTAAGGAATAAAGAATAGCGTTCACAGATTTTTGCTCTCCTGGCTAGAGCAAAGAATCAGATGTTGCTGTAAAACATTTACACAAATTAGCAATTTCTGAAGAAAGCACTTTGTTAAAGTAACATTTTGGTTTTCATTTTTCTTCTAACTAGGAAGAAGGGATCTAGAGGAATATTCTTTGCACAGCTTCAAATATTTCTGAAGGTGGGATACTTCCCCACATAAGTAATAATAAAGGTAATTAATACTGTTTTCAGGCACCATCCTGGCCCACACACAGAAACAGCAGAGAAAAATACATGAAAGAGATAAGCCACAGGTTCACCTTCTGCCCCTTTAGCCACATCTCATCGCTCCTTAGATGTACTCCCAGAAGTAGAGCCAAAAACTCCTTTCCCCATCCCCTCTTTTTCCTTGCCTGTTTAATACTGATGCTCCGTAAATACACCCACATGCAAGCAAGCCATCCCCTGAAACACTCCATAAATGTTCAGCAGGTTGTTCCCTGTACAGCTGTGCTTCACCAGGAAGATTCCCAGAAATCCTACGGCCATTGAAGGCATTGCACATGGGGACACAGCTCAGACAAGTCCTGGAGACCCCGAGGTGAAAGAAACCAACTCCCCAAAGCAAATCTCTTTGCTGTTGCCTTGGAATAACATAGATGAAGAGCAGCCTTTTGCACGATCATGACCATGGGGCTGGAGCTCAGAGGCTTCAGCCCACTCCTCTACCTCAGGACAGTAGGGAAGACATTAAACGAGGAATCCCAAAGCAGTGCTGTGGGTACCAGGCAGAGCACAGAGGATCACCTCCAGGTTTGACTTCTTAAGCCTAACTCCTAGGAGCACAAGGAGTTCCAGAGCCACTCTCAGCTGGTGTAATTTAGCAGTTCTGATGATTTACACCTGCTGAAATCCTGCCTGCACACCCTGGAGGAGGAGAAGGGGATAATGCAGGGGGTAGGAAATGACATCCTCCGCAAATCTGTGGGGGATCAGCTCATTTTGAAGATAACATCTGTTCTGCATTTTTTCCCTGCTCATGATCTTTTTACCTTCCCTAAATTAGGTAAGATGGGGAGTAGGTTCAGGTGGTTTTATAGACCAAGTTCTTTGCAGATGGAAGTTGGTCAGCTTAGTTTGCCCCAACCATGCTTTGCTAATTCACTTGACAGGGAATTTTGTTCCATGTTTATATTCTGTGTAAGAGCAGTTATGCTTGTCATTTAATTGTTCTTTGAATTTTGAGATATAATTATCAAATTCTAAGAAATTTAGCTTGGATTTTGAATAGCAAATGCTCAGGATGGCTTAGAAATGAGCTGCAGGTCTGGAATTATTCAGTAAATTACTCCAAACCATGAATATATCTGAGAAAAATGTCAGACAGTAAATATAGAGAGGCAAAAATTGAATAGATTGCAAAAGAAGTTACCCAGGACACATTCTTCACTGAGCTCTGGTAACTAGAAGTTACTGGATTCAAAGCATTAGGATACAAACATTACTAAGACAAAGACTTCACGGAGTCTTGTTTAAACTGAAAATTCTGACTCTCCTTTTTCTGATGGGGTGACCTCTCCTCTTTGCTTTTAGGAAGCTGAATTACATTTTAGTTTGCCTGTTTTCAATACATTTTGCTTTGGGCAGAAATGACTGAGAGAAAAAGCTCTGCTCTTTCTATGCTGATAGAAATTGAAAAGGGATTAACCAAAAAGCAATAAACTATTCCCTCTGAACTGCTAGCCCTAAATTTTCTTATTAGTGTCTACCCACACTAATTTGAAACTTAGCAATGCTAGTTTTCTCCAAAGCTGTCAGCTGAAATAAGTTAGTTCTGATCCTTGCAGGCTGCGTTTGCCAACGATTTTTCTGCTTTCAAAACACACCCTCTCCACCAAATAGATCAAGATTGTTGCCCTTTTCAGAATTTCCCATAGGTACATGGCCATGTTAAAGAGGGAGTAAAACTAGCATAGTATTTTTCAAGTTATTATCATGGGAATGTTTTGTACACAAGAATGTCAAAGCAAAGTCAAGCGCTGTGAACAGTGCTGAAGGTAGATGGATGAGTGTCTGAGTCAGTTACTTGCAAAGATGGCAGACCTGAGCCATTAAAGAGTCTTGAGAGGAGAGGAAGGACTCCCGATGCAAGAAGATAGTAGTTCTGTGAAAGATCCACAAAATCTCTTTCAATTACAATGGGAGCTGCTTGAGAAAAGCAATCCACGTTGTCTTCTCTTTGGACTTGTCATAAGAGCATTGGGACTGGCAGAGCAGAAGTCCTTGTAGCACGGTATGAAGTCTCCAGCCCATCCCTAGCCATCTTAAGGCACTTTTGCCAGTCTCCTCTCTAATAAATTCAGAAGCTCTGGCACCTAAAAGTTCCCAGATGATACTGCAAGCCACCTATTCAGAACTAACTCGAGCCCCCATGTCTCAGTTGTACTGTATGACCAAGAGACCAATTCCCAACTGGCACTGGCATTTCTCAGAACTGGTCCTGCTGCCTAACGCGCAGTCTTGGGCATAGTTTGACCCTTTGTATTCACAACTAAATGCTACCAGATGGATGCATCAGTTCAAAGGCTGGTGGAAACAATTAAGATTACAGGAAGCCACGTTTATCCTTCCACCTATAGCACTGAATTAATCACGGCTGATAAGGATCTAAACAGAGCAACAAGGTCTTGCCTTTGTGTCCCACTCAAGCCCCTGATTTATATCACTACCTGTCAAGAGATGGCAGAAGATTGCCCAGTAGCTGCTGAATGTTTCTCTCCCACCCTCTCCCTCTCCTGGGGAGACAAATATAAGCCAGGACATTCCTGCTCTGCTCAGGATGCCATGAAACCTAACCTCATGTTGACACAAGCATTAGGCCCCAGGACTGTATAACAGGTCACTGACAGAAAGATATAAGATAGAGCTTCCAAATTTGGCTGGCCACACACAGGCAGGCACTGGAGTATGAGTATTGCTGGCTCCCAGGGCTTGCATACCTGTGAAGGAGACTCGGTAGCTAACAGACACCCACGGGCACAGCACTCGTCAACCCGTTTCTCAGCTGTGTCTTCTGGTAGGTTCAGTGGCTGACGCTGCTTGAGACTTCTGGGGGTTTTATATTAGGTATTTTGTTCCAAGGCTTCAAAGGTTGGATTTCATTCTAAACACAGGAAAAATCCAGGGATCGCTGGACAGCTATATCCCTATAGTTGCTACGAAAAAGCACGATAAAGGAAGGAGTGCCAGAACCCACCCATACTGGATGGGACCAGGAGTTTGAATGCCCACATGTGGATTTGAATATTTGTGCTCAAATAAGTTAAACCTTCAGTGCTCATCTGCCTATCGGAAATCCTATGTTAAGGACCCAAAGAGGAGTCTCAGTAACTGTGAGCTCAGTGCTTTCTTTGGAAGCAGATCTCCTGAAGTCTGGTTCCTCCCTCTTCCAGCGACACGCCGATGCCCACATTTCATGTCAACCATGAAATGCGAATGGATCCATTACCATATGCTAAGCTTTTCTCCATCCGTGGGAGCAAAGCAAAGACAAACAAGGAGGCTTGAGTCAACACAAGGGTTAATTTAAGAATTGAGCTTGCTTAAAATAGAAGTTGTCACCAACCAAAAAGAACAAGTAGCCATTGAAGAGAAAACTGTTGAGATTTATGGGCCCCATTCTAGAGATATAAAAGGGGAGTCAATCATCATTTGAAGTTTATTTTTTTAATAAGAGCTCCTCAAACATTCCCTCCACTTTTCATTGCCAGAAACGTAAGCTTGTGGCTGTTAAAAAGTTAAAAATTAGGGGTTTCCTAAGTGGGAGCAGAATGCATGGTTGCTCTGTATGACCCCAGCTACTCTAACAGCTACTGCTAATTCCCAGTGGAAGCATCAATGGCTTGTGAAATAGAGTCCTTTCTTTTCTTGTACAAATTATTCCTTTATATTTTTGAACTTCTGAACCTCTGGGCTTAATAACAACTCCACAAGAAAGAAGAAAAATGATTGAGTGTTTATAACAACACGCATCTTTTTTGATTATCATTCCAGGCTGCGGCACTTTCAGTTTAGCAAAGCCTTAGCCTTAGCCGCTCTGCAAAACCATTCAGAAACGGGAGGAGGAGAGGGATGGGAAGGACATCTCCTCCTACATAGAACTGTGGTCATTGGACATTTTTAAAAGTTCCCAAACATTCAGTTTTACTGTCTTCCTCCCACTCCCTAAACTATAACCTACCCACTTACTACATGTTTGAGTTACAAGCAGAAATCAAACACTGCCCACCCTGGTGCAGTGCAGCCTCGCAGCCTGCAGATGAGCTGCAACACATCAGAATGTGGGCCATAAAAAATTGCAAAATGAAGCAAGACAAAAACTTTAACAATCCACCCACACATGCAAGCAAAGAAAGAAACAAATCAAGGGAAAATAATAGGAATAGTCTTTAGCCTCTTTTTATTTTTCCAGTTGTAAATGGAAACCAATGTGACAATGCTGCAACAGATGACAGTCTATTTGTTTTCTTTAAAAGATCTACAGTTGTTGGATTCCCCACTGCCTCTCAAAAGGCTTACATGGCTTTCAATTAAAAAAGGCTAACACTAGAAAATGTGTTTCACTCAATAGAAAATGGCAAGGCCAGGCTCAGGAAGCGCTCATCTAACTCCAACGGTCAATTTAACAAGCAATAAATCACTGGTTATTACATTCTAGATCCTTTGCTGCCCAGTACCATCACTTTGTTGATTAATACCACACTAACTCATAATAATGACAGATTCATAATAGTAAGCTTGCAATTCGTATTCTGAACTAGTTCCCCAGCCAAGGCACAATTCTGTACCCTCTCAAGTCAGTGGTGCAGCACAACTCAACCCTTTTAAAGGAAGATTATGACGAACCTTAAAATCAGAAGAGGTTTGTAAGTAGCTGGTCCATATAACCCAGCAGCACTCAGCATTTCCTTGAAGAGGCTCAGGTAAGAAATGCCACCACTTACACTTTAGCAGAGCTTACCACTCAGAGACACATCTTTGCTTGACTGTCAGCAAGGAGAAATGAAGCGTGATTCACTGAAGCAGCTTCAAGCCAATAAAACTCATCTCAGACCAATACTGGCTTGGCTGAAATTGAGCTGTGCTAAATCAGAACTCAGCATCCTTGAGGTTTTCAAACATTTTATCAGTTATTTACAGGTGATATTTTTCAGGTTCTCACTGGTATAATCTAGCAGTAACTCTTTCAAGCTGACGGATTTGCACCAAGCTACACCACTCCACTGATTACACCGTGAAGGTGAGGGACTTTTTCCTTTGCCTATACATTACAATAATTGACTGAAGGGACAAATTGAGAGGGACCGATTTTAACAGTTTCTTATGGGTGATGGAGATATTTCCTTCAGAGAGTCACATTTACTTAGACAGCTTTCCGTTCTCCTTAGTGGAGCTTCTCAAATGCAGCTTCAAAAATCCCAGAGGTCAGGCTAAACCCCTACTAAAATTTTCCTCATTAAATGAGGTCCACAGTGGCTGGAACATGTAGATGCTGTAGGATTCAAGTGGCAGCCGCCGCCTGCCACTATCCCAACCACTGGCATTTAAATTGAAGCCCATTCATCAAATGCTTATGGTCAGATCTAACCCTAAGTGAGCCACTCCAACTTTGTTCTAAAAAATTTATTACTTCTGAGTTAGTACATTAAGATGGAAAATAAAAATCCAAACCCTAAACCCAAAACAAGAAACACAACACTTGCATCCCCGCAAAAGGCTGAGCAGGAGGGTCTTGGGCTACTATTCACATATGTACAGGATATGTAAAGGATCCCTCTCATTTCCATCAGCGGACATTTATCTTGCAGGCTGTACAAAGTTATTAGTACCAGCTGTCAAAAAAGTGATGCGAACTACAAGCTTCATTAACTAAACAAGGTTTAGAGAAAAAAAAAAGATGAAACACTCCTGAGTTTATTTTGATTTTTATATTTGCTGAAGTAAGTGGATGATTTCCATCATATTTCTTCACCCTTGAAAATAAAGGGGACAAGAATTCATTTGTCCCTGTGTTAGTTTTGCAGCCTTCTTGTTCAAGGCTACTGCCTTCTTACAACAGGTAATGGAGAGAGTACAGATCTCCAAGCAGTTATGTTCCTACAAGTCCTCAGAAAAAAGGTGACGAGGCAGAGATGATGTAAAGGGAAGGCTGAGCAGTAAACTCAGCCCTCAAGGAATCCATGTAGGTCTTCATCCTGGAGACACAAGCCCTGGACAGACGATGCTTCCCCTTGCTCTGCTCTGCACAGGCAAAGTGTTTGGGCTTCACAGCTCGGGCTGAATTTGAAGTGCGGTCAGGCAGGCTGCTAGCAGGTGGCACGTTTTGTGTAAACTCCCCACGTGCAATAACGCAATCTGACATGCAACAGAGCTCGAAACTGCACGGGTGGCCCAGAGCTGCAGTAGGTGCTGAGGACCCGTGGTGGTGAAGGCTGTGACAATCCCAGCAGACTGCAGGATACCGAATGCCAGAGGATTACAGACTCAGCTAACAAAAACTAATTACCTCAGCTCAACCACCCATACAATTTTTCTGCTGTTCCAGCCCTAATTCATATGCGAGCTCTGCCAATGTGTCTCAGTATTGACTTGCAACGGAGCTAGAAAGAAAGTAAGTTTGTGCCCAGTGGTAAAGACGTTAGCTTTCCTGATGTGGGTTTGGATAAATCCCCTTTGGGAAGAGGAGAGTGAGAGACAATGGGATTCCTTCTTGCGAAGGGGTGACAGGAAGACGGAGATGAGTCAGTTGGTACAGCTTCATGAACCCATGTCCCAAAAGACTGGGATGCACAGAGGTGGGAGAAGCCAGTCACGGAGAGGAGCTGTCTTTAATTAGCATGGAATTTTCTGCCACGGCATTGCTGCTTTCCAGGCTAAAGCCTCAGACACTGCACAGTAACTGGTCGTCAAATGGTGGACATCGCATTTCTTCTGACTGCTCAAGTGGGGCATCATTCACACCAACCCTTCTACTTTCAAGTTGAGTGAGAAAACTTCCTTTAGCAAGTATTTGAATCACTGTTCTTCCTCATGTCCCATTAAAACAATAAAAAAGTCACAGCCATCGTTTCTCAGCCAGTAAGGAAAGAACATTAAGCAAAAAAATTCAAACACAGAAAAACACAACAAAAGTGGTTTGTTTCTCATGATATAAATTGTTCTTCAAAATTGAGTGGGCAAAAATCCACAGAAATGGGCCAGAGGAATAGGAAACTTCTGCAATTTGGTCCAATTTCTATTAAAGTATATGGCAAGCCTAAGATTGATTTCTATGGATCTTGGATCAGGCCCACACAGAGAGAATTCAGCGCTTTCCAGGTTAGAACAGAAGCTCTACAAAACCACCTTCTCATAGTTCGTACCAGGTTTTGGTTTCAGAGACGTGATTGAGAAGGTTTTAAACAATGTTGAAATCCTCATCCTGAAGTCCAAAGGGGAAAATGAAAAGGCGCTCAAACAATTCCAAGTGAAAAAGCCAGCAAGGTTGCTGAATCAGCCGTCTATACATCTCTCCTGTGTGCTCCAACCCAGATTTGTACGTGAGTTGTGTCCATAAAACCAAACTCTATTCGCTACAGCCCTGCTGAAGTCCAAGGGTCATGCTTGCAACGGAAATCAAGATCATTTATTTTCAATACTGCCTCCTCTCCAGGGTTTGTTCCCCCTAGACCCTGTCTTTCTCTCTCACTCTTTTTTCCAGCTCCCTTCGGGCAACTAAATACAAACCTCATTTTTGTGACTCAATGCCACCTCCTGCCTCCTGAGGCCTCATTCACGGAGTTCTCTTGTTCTTTCAGACCTCACATCTGTGCAAGTTTTTATTCCTTTTCTTCTGTGCTGGCTTTGTGGGCTATGACTGAATGTATCAAGAGACTGACCCACAGACTGTGTAACATTGATTTCTGTCTCTTTGGGTGGGATTTTTGAGGAGCACTCAGAATTGGTCTCACAGGGAGCTGAAGTCATTGAGAGTTTGGTTGAGAAGAAGCTGCTGGCTAAGACCACCAGAGAGATATTTGGGACACTCTACTCATCCTGTTTCTCAATTCTAAGACACGCTTGTATGAAAGACACTATCAAAAAATCCCAACCCACATCAAACCCACAACCAGTTGGGATTATCACTACCGCCAGTCCTTAACAGCATCAAGAAAGGACTTTGAAGGCAACTTCCAAAAAACTTGTCAGTGGCTTTGTACTGCTGTTTTCCTACTTTCAAACTCAACCCCACAAAAGTCTCCACCCCCAGGCTTTCAAACACCACAAGACATCTCGTAACTCCTTAGTTGCAATCTATATCGTTGCCTTAACCCTGGCTGTTATTAGAGCCATGGTGTCTGGCTACGGACAGCGCGGTATTAAACGATACATCACTGGGTGCTCGTGAAACCCTCCTTCCCTCCCCTCCACCTCCCAAGTGCCACTTCGACTTGACCTTACTGCAGCAACGCGTGGGCGACCGAGCGCACTCTGTCACGCAGCACAGGGAGACCAGCTCCAGCCTGCCGAACACGCCGGGGTTTTCCTGACTTCCTGACACTTTCGATCTGATGGATTTTGTAGTGGTCTTGTAAATGGGAATTAGTCATGCCTGGAGGGTTGAGGTTGTCAGACCTCATGCTGAAGTGCACATGTATTCCTGTAAGGAGAATTAACGAAAGCAGATTCTGTGCCAGGCTAGGAGAGCAAGAAGGTATCAGCAAATTGACAGAAAACGGCTTCTGTGACTTTCCAGCCCAGCAAAGCCAGATGGCAGGGCATGGAAAGGGAGAAAAGGGGAAAGGGAGAAAAGGGGCAGGGCATGGAAAGGGAGAAAAGGGGAAAGGGAGAAAAGGGGAAAGGGGAGGGGAAAAGGGAGGGGAAAGGGAGAACAGGGGCAGGGCGTGGAAAGGGAGAAAAGGGGAAAGGGAGAAAAGGGGAAGGGGAAGGGAGAAAAGGGGAAAGGGAGAAAAGGGGCAGGGCATGGAAAGGGAGAAAAGGGGAAAGGGAAGGGGAAGGGGACAGGAGGGGAGGGGAGGGGAGGGGAGGGGAAGGAAGGGAAGGGAAGGGAAGGGAAGGGAAGGGAAGGGAAGGGAAGGGAAGGGAAGGGAAGGGAAGGGAAGGGAAGGGAAGGGAAGGGAAGGGAAGGGAAGGGAAGGGAAGGGAAGGGAAGGGAAGGGAAGGGAAGGGAAGGGAAGGGAAGGGAAGGGAAGGGAAGGGAAGGGAAGGGAAGGGAAGGGAAGGGAAGGGAAGGGAAGGGAAGGGAAGGGAAGGGAAGGGAAGGGAAGGGAAGGGAAGGGAAGGGAAGGGAAGGGAAGGGAAGGGAAGGGAAGGGAAGGGAAGGGAAGGGAAGGGAAGGGAAGGGAAGGGAAGGGAAGGGAAGGGAAGGGAAGGGAAGGGAAGGGAAGGGAAGGGAAGGGAAGGGAAGGGAAGGGAAGGGAAGGGAAGGGAAGGGAAGGGAAGGGAAGGGAAGGGAAGGGAAGGGAAGGGAAGGGAAGGGAAGGGAAGGGAAGGGAAGGGAAGGGAAGGGAAGGGAAGGGAAGGGAAGGGAAAGGCTCCACCACTGCTCAGTGTATTGGATAATGTCAGGGAAAGAAATCTTACTTTGGCTATGGCAATCACATACTAGCTAATCACTCAGGATCCTTTTCTAATGAGGAAGGATATAAAAGCATTGCAAGACTTGATGAGCTCAGACTATCTGGATAAGACAATCCTCTGGTCTTGCAATAATGCTGTTAGCACAAAATGTATTGATAGATAAACAGGACTGAACATGAAGATAGAGCTAACGAAGTAACAATAGACTTAGTTGGTGCAAGTCAGCCTAGGTGAGCTAACAGCATCCAAAAGTCAACAATGATAATTTTCCACAGCTTATAGTCTAACTTCACATTCTCTACTCACGTGAGTAAATCCTGCCCCTGTGAGCTGCACCAATTCACACTGACTACAGTGAAACTGTGTGAAAAGGGTTTCTTGTAACCTGTGAGATGGAGGAGGGGTTGGGGGAAGCTATAAAAAATCAAAGTCTGAATTGGCTAAATTGGCAAGTAGTGTGGCCCGACAGGAACGGATCAGGGGAGAGGTGGGGCCTGATATAAACATTATATACATTTTGGGAGGTTTATTTTGGCTTAGCACGAGGCTGGTCCCAGGGACTGAATGCCTGTTGAATCCGCAATAAGCACTAAGGTGCAACAGAGGTAAGACTGAGGGATATATTTTAAAAGCAAGCTCCTAATCCAAACTAAATGCTGATGTGGACAACCCCAAATTTATTTTCATGTGGAGACTAGCTTAAGTCCCCCTATGGTTATAAGTGTTTTGGGGAGGGATGGGGTAGGAAGGAGTCTCATGCACTAAGAATGCAAACCACAGTTGAAGTTACTGCAATGTAGCAAGTTAGCATGACAGATAAAGTGTAAATAGCTGTCCACATGCCAACCCTTAGCCTGCCACGACTGCACAGGAAGGTACCTTGACTTAACCATCATTTAAGAGGGCTCATGCAGCCTGTTCGGGAGCTCTGCAGGCAGGCAGCAACTTACTGAGTTCCCAAAGGTCCCATATACCTGAACTCCTAGATGTTACTTTTGGGTGGGTTGCCAGTGCTGAAGGGAAAGCTTAATATGAGAGATCCTGACCCTGCAATAAACGCTCAACAATACTTCTTCCTATTCGGACTTACTTAAACCTATACTGGTTTATCTGCTGAACCACCACATTTGGTGGGTCTCCTCCGAGTGAGAAGATCAAGTTTGATCATGATAGAAAGTGTGAGAAGGTTTTCCAGATGGATGCCAATTATTCACTCATGGACAGCAAGTAGGAGAAGCTGCTAAAACGGGAGACCTGTTTCACCTGGAGTTCTCCTCCAGCCTTCACGATGGGCTGTAATGCCCTCCCTGTACAAATGGTGCAGCAGAATCACAGGGCTGACATACAGCCACAGGGAAACGGTAACAGGACACGAGCTCTTATCTAGTAAAAATACAGAACAAAACCAACACTGCAGAAGCTCAGGCTGTCAGGCATTGTTTGTCTATGGTGCTTGCATGACCTTCACTATCAGCATTTCTGCTCAATGCCCTAGCTGGTACTGCTGGGAAGACCTTGAGGGGCTTTGCTGGCTGGTGCCCAGTGGATTAGTTATGGACTGCATGCACAAGCCCATTGCAATGTGCAAACTTCAGCTGTCCCATCCACCTTTCTAGTGACAATATGAGGACAAAAAGATGATCCCTTCTCAGGGAAGAGAGACATGCTTTAACCCATTTACCCAGAACCACATAGGAAGTCTGTGGCAGACCATAACTCCTTCAGGACAGAACTGGCAAATCTTTATTTTCATGGTATAGCAAACTACAATCTCAATGTATTTGATTATTCATCTACTGTTGGTTGTGCAGGAGGATCTACCAGCTTCATCTTGGGAGAGAATGCCATTTCACTGTGAGAGATGTTGCATATTATCTATATAATGGGAGGATAAGGCCAGTCCTCGACAGAAAGGGTTTTCAAAGAGGAGGCAAAGAGGGGCTTGATGCTTCTGTGATAACAGTAGGGTACTCAGGTGTCTGAGGTTGCTTCGAATGCTTTGCCAGTCATGAACCACCCAAAGAGCTGTCAGGAAAAAGGCGTTGTATTGAGAGAAATCCCAGTCCTCTGACACTTACTTTCATGCTGATATGAGCCCAAAAAGTTGAAAGAGCAAAATTTTCCACTCCCAGGTGTGACAAAACAGAGAACATCACCTTCTCTGGTGGCAACAAAAGGGGCAAATTCAAAACAGTCTCCTGACAGCTTGCATGGAGGATCTGCCCTGGAGAAAGCAGCATCTCTGTGTTTCCTGGAGTACTACTTTTACCTTGGAAAAAGTTCAGCCTAATCTAAAATTGGCCCTGACAAGCAGACCACAACACACTGAAAGAGGGAGACCAAGGTACACGTGGGACACTCGCAACCAGAATAATAACCAGCTGTTACCCACTACACCAAAAGGCACCAACCTGCCCTGCTGAGATGCCACACTCCCCTTCCCTCTGCTCGCAACCAGACTGAAAGGCCTCCTTGAGCCAGGCAATAATCCCAAGCAGAGAGATCTTAAATGCAAGAAGGCCCACCTGTGCCTATAAACTATATTGAGGCAAAGTTGCTCGTGCTTATCAGTGGTGATAGTCAGAAGTGCAAGCGAGGCCCCTGAATGGCACAAGTGTTCCTGCTTTGGTCACAAAGACATCATTTCCCTGCATTTTATTTTATTTATAGGTATGCTTTTATTTTAATAGCCTTTTTTTAAGACCGTACGCTAAGATGGCCTTGCTTCCCCAGGGGTCTCACTAAAAGCCAAACTGCACCCGACTCACCAGTGTAACTTAAAAAGTTAAGCAGTGGTTAGGGACAAGCCACCTCATTCTTTCCAGCCCTGGAATCTTAGTGCATATGAATTTTGGATACTGCTGCAAAAGTGGCACATTACAAATTAGCAACAGTTTAGTTTATTAGTCCCCAAGTGGATTTATTTATGACACAGAAAATATTGCTATAGGTTCCCTGAGACCGGGAGTGTGACGTCACTGAAATTAAAAGGGATTTCATGTGGAAGGCTGTGCCAAAATGGACTTACTCCTATTGTGCTTTCAACATGTGGTATTGTTTTACCATATACTTCTTCAGCTTGATGCCTTTACACCTTACAAAGATCTCCTGTTGCAGCAGCTGATGGTGGATTCTGCTGAGGTTACTGCCACGGGCATTGAGGCAGCCAAATATAATGAGAACCTGGACTCTTCAGCCTTCCTTCCACTTCTCCAGGGAACAGGCCAATACACGCTTAAGACTCTCAGACAAAATTATGGTGGAACGACTTTTTGCTTCACCCAGTTCCTTCTTGAGGCAAAAGGAGCAGACTCCTTCCTAAGTCAGTCATGTGGGCACACAAAGGAATCACCCCCAACTTGGTTTCTCACTTGAGACCTCCATCCTTACAGAGACATCAGCACTGTCTGCTATTCACAGCAAGGATTCAGGACTTCAGGTGCCTTTGACTGCTCAGAGGCAACAGGGTCACATAGGTTTGTTAGTGGTGAGGCAGATGGGAAGAGGTTTCCATCCAGGGATTTACAGTAATTCATCCCCTCTTGTTAGAGCAATGAAGAAAATCCCTTCCCTTCCATAGCTGGGGAAACTGAGGCACACAACTCTGCATATGCAGCCCTATTCATTGTATCAACGAAACCATGTTGTCTCTGATTAAGCAGTACGTTCAGAAGCTGTCTCCACAAAGTTTAGTTTCCCTGAGTTTTCTAAATGAGGGAGCAGCCAGATTCTGACACCGTTTTCCACAACACTACAACGAGCAGCTCCAACATCCAAAAGTCAGAACAGGGTCCTTCATCATTACGAAACATGCACCCAGTAACAGAGCCAGCTCTGGGCAGAGTTAGGAGCCCCTTAAGCAGATTAACCTCCAAGCACAGCTCCTGAGCATTGCAGAGAGAGGAAGGGTGAGACAAGGAGCTTCACCCCCACTTCATTCCCACACTGCCGCGCAGCATCCCAGTATTAATGCAACTCTTTTCTACCAGTTAGATCAGCCCCCTGCTTGCCCTGAAAGAAATAAGCCAATACGTGAACCTTCAGTAACTGGTGGAATTTGATGATATATCTTCTTTTCAAAGAATTGACAAAGAATGACCCATGAATTCAGCATCTTCGTGTCTGGGATGGAAAGTAACTGCTGCAGGATTCACATGGAACACCCTTTATTTTAATGTCTTCCCTCTGAGCTGCTAGTCATTACGAGCAAGACACTACTGTTTATCCCAGCTGTGGCTTGGCCCTTCAGCAACGCAGGTGTCACTTCCCCATCCAACAGAAGGAAAATCTGCCGTGCTGCAGAGCTAAGTGAGTCTTCCAAGGCCACACACTGAGCAAATGGCAGCGCCAGGACTAGAAATCAGGAATCCCGAGCACCCGACCACAAACACAATCCGCTGAGACCACAGCTGCCTGACACAGCCAATGCCCACTCTTCGCGGACTGCAATAAAATAAGTAAAAAAGCAGAGTTTGGTTTTAGCGCTGGCTGGCCTCGCTGGACCAGCTCCTGGCTCCTGGGGAGGGAGCAGAGAGGACATCGGTGCTTGCAGGGGACAGAGGGAAGGTGCCATCCCCGGGTGATGGCAGTCCCAGTCTGTCCCACACCCATCGCTGCCGGTGCAGATGGAGCCCATGCGGTGAGCCTGTGCACGGACCCAGCAGCAGGAGAAATACAGGGATGGGTTATGATGGGAGACCATCAAGATTTCGGTCCCTTCGTAGGCTTTCCGGCAGGGGTGATATGTGTATGAGGCTGGCTGGTGTGAATTCCCGTTGCTGAAGATGTTTTGGGGCTGACTGACTGTGTCCCTGTCCCTGGCTTCCCATCAAGGAGTGAGAAGACGCCAAGCAGGATGGGAAGGTGGAGGCTGTACTCCTTCCTTCGCTCTCTCTCCTCAGCGAGGGTGAAGCTGATGTCCATCTGGCTTTCTCCTGAGGAAACAAAACCTCCTCAGAGCGTCCTCACCAACTGCTGAACTGCAGAAGAGCTAAAGGAAAAATGACTTTAACAGCTGAAAGTGGCTTGCACCATGTGTGCCAGGGCTTGGGCTGTGTAGCAAGGCTTGGTTTGTCTCCATGGACAGATTTCAAGGACGTGATCTTGATCTCCATCACAAGACGTTACTCATAAGATTTGAGGCCAAGTCGTGGCAAAGTTCACACAACCTGTTACCTTCTGCCTGGGACAGCAGACAACAAGACTTGACTGAAATGTTGGACTTCATCCCCTCCCACATGAGGGACGCACCTGGACGCACTTAAGTCAACAGAGTTGCCTCAGTACAGGTCCTCACCATCAGTCTCCTTTGATTTTGAAACAACTTTTGGCATTATTTAGTACATCTATTTCTAGCGCCCAAGGCCGAGATGCTGATTACCAAATTGCTAATTTTAATTACTACCTGGCACGTAGAAAACAAAACCAGCTACATGTGCCATTACCACAAGGAGAAAAAAAAACAACCCAGTATCAAAACTTAACAACAAAACCAAGAACACTGTGTTGGAAGAGAAATCAAACCTCCCTCTAACAAAACTGTTTCTGCGGCATTCCTTGCTTCCTGTGTTTGTGTTTCTCTTTTTCCTAAGGGCTATAACATTTAGCATACTAGAAATTGTGGGTTGCTTTATGGAGCAAAAGGTTTGGTTTGCTAGAATAATTTGGCTTGAAAGGGGTACTTCTTTCTGACGGCTACCTGGCTACCCTAACTAGTTCGACACCTGCAATTTATTCATCTCTTTCTTCCCAGAACACATGCGGGTCAAAAGCAGCAAACCTAATTCCTCTGAAAATTTCTGCCTGAACACGCATTTCTCTCTGTTGGAGAAGCATGAAAATAAAAGTTTTGCGACCTTCAGCACCTGCCAAGGAACATCAACTCTTGACCTTTTCTGAATTACTTTGAACCAACACTCTCTGTCTCTCCCCCACCTCTAGATCCTAACTTACTTCTTCATTGCTTCATAAATTGGAAGCTGCCCTCTTTTTTTTCTAGCTTTTCACTGGCTGAGAAGAAGAAATTTCTCATATGAAAACCCACAGTGTCCTGTTTTGTCTCACTGAAGTGGGTAGATTCACATGCCCTGGAAAAATCAGAAATTTCTCACAACCAGATAAACGACGTGTTGTTGGAGTCTGCCTTCAGCTGACCTGGTTCTGGCCCTTTCTTTCACTTGCACAACCCCTTCCAGTCTGTCTTGATTATGAACTGACGTCAAAAAATCAGTACTGTTTGCTCTCCCAGTCACTGAAACTGCAGAGCTATAACGTACCTCTGTCTGCCTCCTCGGCTCTGCTCTTCACCTCTTTTGCGGCACTGAGTGGAGCAAAAGGAATGGGCAACAGCAGACCACTGCTTCAAAACATAGGGGTTTTGTTGTTTGTTGGTTTTTTTTTTTAACCAGACATGGACAAAATGGATTTGAATTCTAATTCCCACTCCAAGCATGTTGCTTTTTTCCAGCTTTTAAAATCTGTTCACCTGGAGGGCTTTTTCTCCAGAGATGTCAGCATCATTTTATTGTTTGTTCTCTCTCTGCAATGCAAGGAAGCCGCATTTCTGCTCAGCCAAAGACCAAGCACGAAGCCTGTCTTCGTTCCAAATTGAGAACAAAAAAGGCAAGTTTTCAAAATTTCTCCTGGAGCAAAACTTGGGGAATAAAAAGAAACACAACAACGAACAATGCATTTTGAACCTGCTGAAGCATTTCATTTCAGTAACAGCAAAATTGTTTCCTCTTCCTTTGATAGACTAACAACATCTAATTCTAATTCTACTTCTGGAGTACAATAGATGAAGATATTTTATGTCAAAATGAAAAAAATCAATCAAATCAATAAAGCTAAGCTGTATCAAAGCATTAGTGAAATGAAATATGAAGTCATTCATTTGCCATCAAAATCAACACAGGCCAGTGAATCATACTCAATGTCAATGAATGTGCCTTATTTTTAAGAAAAACTGTTCAGTCAGGATTTAATTGATCAGTGCTCATCACTTCTTATATTCCACTGGTGTTGACCTATTTGTGTCTTAATGAAATAATGCTAGCATTAATCTTCTTTAACAGCGCAAAACTACATGGAGGGTTTATAAGCAGGACAAGTTTTGCTGGAAGGGGCAGTATCTTTTCACTACAACAGCTGCAGAACTTTGAAAAAATAAGCAAAGCATTTTGGTACCTAAGCTCTTCCTCAGTGATCATCCCTCCTTCCTCCCAGACTCACAGATATAAGGTCAGAAGTGATTATCAGATTATTTGATTTGACCTCCCCTCAGTTGCTTAAACCTGAAATAACCTAAACATAAAAGTTTCACAAGTTCTCAGGCTGATTGCATTGTTTCAATATGGTCTTGAGGCCATCCCCCCCTAGAAGATATGGAGGATGTCTCTTCCAAGAAGGCATTGGGTTGAATATGAAAATCACACCCACTCTAAAACTCGTGAGGAGATTGAAAACCCAGCCCTGGCTTTGGTGACTTGTCCCAGAGCGGGTAATCACACTCTCTGTCAGAAGCAGTGCCCTTTTTTTAATAACAGTCTCACTAGAATCTGTTTCCTGCTGCTGGTGTTAAATATGTCATTCTTGGGTACATGCAAGTGTCACTTGGTATCCAGTCCTTGTACCTGGTCATGGAATCAAGGCACCTCCTCACCTCCAACTTGGCACGCTAAATAGATGGAGCAATTCACGTCTACCAGTGTAAGAAATTCTCCCAAATTTCAGCTGGTTTTGTACGGCTCCTTTTTGCCATCTTCAAATGTTCAGCCTTTTTTCAACAGAGATGAAGGATGTCAGAAAATCCTTCAAATGAAATTCACATCTCTAAGTAAGGCCAGACACCAGTGCACGCGTCTTGTGCTACACCTCAGCATAAAGGGCAGTTTCATCTCTAGACCAGGACTTCAACAACCCTGCAGGAAAAATGTCCTATAGGACCCTCTGCATCTATTCCGTAGACATGATGAATTAATTATGCCTCTGAATTGGAAGACATAATTAGTTACATATTAAGTAGCACATAAGGTTTCTGGTTCAAACCTTGCTATTCTAACGAAGGTGGTGACTGAGGTTCATCACAGTGCAGTCAGTCAACAGCATTGCTCATTATCTACAACATTAGGCTTCGTTTCACCTCCTTTCCCAGCCACGAGTTTCACTAGAGAGCAGACTGGGGATGTTAGTTAAGTAGCTGTATTGAGCTGAACGGGTCTACCCAGATGATGGAGGAATGACAGAATCAGTCATCAAACAGGTGAAATTCCCACTGGTGGCATAAAAATGTCAGGACTATATCATACTGTAAATGTCACTCGTTTCTGCCAATGTATTTGTATTTGCATTGTTTCTAGTACAAATATTCTTTTCTAAAAATGTCAGCGAGAAATGCCAGTTAGTTTGTGACAATGATGACAAAGAGAAGATACATGGGAAGCTAAGTACTAGAGTTTCCCAGAAAATCATAGGGGATTTTTCTAATGGAAACTATTGCACTTTTGTTGAAAAAATCTCTAATCCTTTGGCCACCCACCAAAGTCTCTTGGAATGAACAATATTAGGTTTGGCCAATGGGCTTTCAACATGGATCCAACTTCTCACAGAAAACAGACACATTTGGGTAAAAAGAGAAAACCCCAACAAGTTATACAGTCAAGAACTCAGCTGTCCACCATATAAGTTTTGATAGCACTTTTAAAATGAGCTGTATCAAATATGTCACCAGTATTGACACTAGAGTCAATGAACTCACTGCACCATAAAGCATTTAGCACAGAGAACACCAGGGATCTTCTCTGATCTATAATTCAGTCTGGCATTCTGCTGATGAGGATTTTCCAGGCAAAGCTGTAACCTACACTGCTTTGCTCTAATATTGCTGATTTATATATATATACACATCTGTATATATATATATATATTACATATATATATTCTGAAGTGTTTGATTTCCTTTATTTTTTATAAAGAAGTGTCCCAGAAACTGTTTAATGTGGTTATAAATTTTCATTGAGGATTTCCCTGCTTTTATAAGCAACTATATATGAGATTAGCACTTTAGAGAATAAAAGGAAGCTTTATGAAAAGCTGGATCATCCCCAGTCACTGCAAAGTCTGAACTACGAAGCCTCCAGTATTTCCTACCTGTGGTCATGAAAGCTGCAAACCTAGATTTACATAATTTTTTAAATTAAATTTATTCTTATCCCATATTGTCTTCTTTTGATAAAATAAGCATGTTTCTGATGATTTTTTAACTCCAAAGCCTGATTTTCTACCTATATTGACTACAAATGAGTACAGCATTAGCCACCTACCATGGATTCACACCACTAAAAGTGAGCTATGCTATTTGTGCTGCTATATAGTTTTCACACAGCAAGAAGTAAATGTTATATCAAGTCCTGCAATGATGCATATGTCATATGATGTCTGCGGTGTGTGGTATGCCAAACTAAAAAGGAGTTTACATAAATTGAATATTGCTTGTCATATTTATGGAAATCCAAATGTAGAAAGCAAATTCTTTAAGACATGACTTTTTGTTTCAAGGGATATACTCTAAAACTGGGTAGAAAGGAAAAAACCTTAAAACTGTATTTACAAAGTACTTGACCTCTAAGATCTTTCTTTTTGCCCTTTTCTATTAGGGCTGAGAGTAGTTGACAGTAATATAGCCTAAAGATCAGGTGGGCAGAAGCAAAGTCAGAACAAGCCCTTCATGTTCTCAGGAGCCCCACGTAACTCATCCTTACAAGTTTCGGCATCATGTAAGGAGCTACTCTGGAAACAAGCTCTTGCAAGGTATAATCCAATGTGTGAATGTATCTCAGCCCCTATAAGGAAAACAACTGCTCCTAGTTTTTACCCAGGCATGGATCTGAAAGCCAACAGACAGGGATTATACTCGAAAACCCTCTCTGCTTCTCAAAATCCCCAGTGTTGTCTTTGAAATTTCGCCATTTCTTCGGAAAAAGGCACACAACTCTGTCCAGCTCAGTCTCAGTAGCACCTCCTAAAGTACCCCAGCTCCTAGGAAAAGCATGCTTCACTTTCCAAAAACAAAAGTGCCCACTTTATTTCAGGCTCCGGATCTGGCAAGAAAAGGACGCCTATGCTCCGTGGGGCGAGGTGGAGGCACTGCTCCCTTCCCGCTGTATTGCCGTGCGGAGGGAAGGAAGCCTCCGGCATACGGGATCACTCCCCACGTTGAGGTTCCTCTCCCTGTGCGCCGAGCGGAGCCGACCCCGAGTGAAACCTAAACAGAGCTGAACTTCCCACTGAGGAAAGGTAACTCTGACAAGGTGAGAGCTTAAATTCCCCCTCTCAGTAAAGCCATGCTGTCCACACCTGCCGATTAGGCTGGAGGCATGTTGCAATGCCATATTCCCTTGACTTGCACGCCTGCCAGGCTTTGACACAACCGTGCTCCAAAACCAACTCTTCATCAAAGATGTCTTACATTCAGCTGAAATCAAAGAGCCTGAACAGATGTCTCTAAATATATTTCCTCCTTGTAATGATGGCAAATAAAAGCAGTGTCCTCTAACACGTTCTGTACAGCATCTGTAACGCTAGTGCCGCAAAGGGAAATCAAAAGAAATGGGGTAGGATGTTATGTATGCTGCGTGCTCAGAGAGTATTTTAAACTCCCTTAGCCTCTGTAATGAAAACCACACTGTCTGAAAGTGAAACACTGCTGATTGTTAACTGTAGGTCTGTTGGAAATAAAATGAGGGACACAGGGAAAGGGAATTTCACGTAAATCTAATTTCTTCTGTGTCAAACAGCGCTACTGTATTTCCTTCCATCTGCAAGGATACCCTATGAAATGTGGATGAATGTTATTACAGTCTGCAATAAGCAGAGTTCAAAGCAGGGAAAATTTGGTTCAGATTTGGATTCGGCAGTTCAGAAGTTTCTTCACACTTTCTTCAAATGACCCAGAAAAAAAAAAAAAATCTCAAGCTTTGACTTGCCAATCATATAAAAAACTTTTACACGAATCAGGTTGCTATGCAAAGTAGTTAGGATTTAAGCAAATATTTATAAATTTTGCTTTTTCAGCAGAACTAAACTGGATTATTTTGCGGGTAGGATACTGACTGGGATGAAAGAGAGCTACATCACAGTTCCCAGTTCTGTCTGTGACTCCCTGGGTGACTTTGGGCAAGTTATTGCTTGTCTTTGTGCTCCATCCCCTTTCTGTAAAACAAAGAGACCACTTTCCCTCCACCCTTTCTTTTCCTTAAATAGGTAGGAGTAGCCTGTGCTACACGAGCGAGCAGCAAAGACCACGTAGGAATGGTAGGCTGGGAAGCTCTGATGTCTGCTGGGACCTCTTGGTGCTATTGTGATGGACATTAATAACAGAAGCAGCATAAGAGCTCCTCGTAACAATTTCCACTCAATTCTGACCCTCCTAGGAGATAAGTGAAGGGGAAAGCTATGGTCACTATGCCTAACTGAACATCCAAATTAAAGCTTGAAATGGGCTTTTAGTTCCTGAAATACAGGCTTTTCTGCCCGTCTCTAACAGACGATGCTCCAGTTCATCCATGATGCTGTCCGATGCTCTGGACAGCAAGGCTGCTTCCACACCCCACGACTCTGGGCTCCTTGTCTCATCTCCTCCCTGGATGCCTGGTGCCAAAGCCCAAACAAACACCCCGAAAGGTGCATTAACAAAACTCAAAGACAAACCCTGGAGCACCGCCTGGAGCTTCCTTCCTCTTAACATCCCCGTCGGCTTTCCAGACGCCTTCCCACACACAGTTCTGGCACCAAAAGTAAAACATAAGCTGGTAGACGTCTCCCCACCAAGAAGAAACTGCTGGCACCTCTGTCTCCCTGAGCAATGTTGGCTGACAGGAGAGGGGGTTTTGGAGCCAGCCTCCCGTCCTTGCTCCCAGACCCACAGGTCCCACCAGCCCCATCCACTGGGGTTCCCAGGAGACCTCTGCTCCCCCAACGTCCCAAAGCCCTCACCTTGGACATTGGACCTACTCACCGCTCGAGTTCCCTCCAGGGACCGTTAACTTTTCTTTCAGTTATTATTTTCTTTGTCAGACGGGTGGAATAAAGACCCCCAACACACATACAGATCTGTTCAGTCCTGAAGGGACTTGGAGCTCCCTGCTCGGTCTTGAAGGGACCAACATATCCCGTTACAAAGTCCCAGACTAAATTCACTCCCAACAAAAAGTCATCTCCCTTTGGACGGGTAAAGTCTACCTTTTGAAATGTCCACATGTTGTCTCAGCAACTCTCCTTTATGGCTGTTTACGTTGGATAAAAAGTGGAACACAAAGCAACATTCAGATGAAGAAAGTGCTCAGAAGTAGTAAAATACTGTGTTATCTATTTTTTTAGCTGAATAAATTGAGCTTGCTTTGCATTATTGCTGCCTGTCTTAGCACAGCTCTGAAAGTGAGAGAGAAAGAGAAAGGGAATCTTGAAAGGCAACTCCCAGGAGGACACTAATATTTTTAATAGTTTGTGGGTTATGAAACAAATCTGTGTTAGCAGTATTATATATCTCAGCCTGAACCACTGGGGTGTTTCCAGGCTCTTTAATGAAACTAAAGCACTAACACAGCATTGCCAAGAAAGTAGATTTATTCACAAAGAAATGTTTGCTAGCAGAAATGAAAGCGTAGGCATGAGTGGGGCTGTAGCATACTAAAGCACAGTCTTGTCACTCACATTGCCCCTTATCACACCAGCTGAACTCCGTTGTCACTGCTGGATCACAGGTCGCACCTTTTCTCCCTTTCCTGCCATCTGATCTTGCCTTTTCCGTGGTTTTTGGAGCCCACAGCACAGCAACGCATCAATACGGGCCGAAACCTGTTCTAACAGCAAAACTTGATCTATAGCTGAGGAGAGCTGAACATAAAAAGAAAAAACATACACAAACACTAGGGACTTTTTTTTCATTTTACAGTGTGAAATAGGACCCAAACTAATCAATGGAGCTCAGTGGGAGTGCATAATTATTAATAGGCCCTACATGGGGCCTCAGAAAATATGCAGTTCTCTTGGAAGTTTAAAAGGTCAGTGTGAATAACTAAAACATACTTTTCTTGGTAGTTATTATGCAGTAAAAAAATAATTCATAAGGAAATCAGTTTAGGAAAAAAAAATTCTCATGTTCTAGCAGGGTGGTTTAGGAGTCGTTCCTATGTCTTCCATGTATCTTTTCTGGCAGGTTAATGGACCATGTTTTATTCTCTGCCTTACTTCCTAAAGCCCACAAAGCCCAGTCCTTTTTCACTGTTTGTTATTACAGAACTCGACTGCATGCTGCCCGGCTGAGAGCGGGAATGAAAAATGGTGTGCCCCTGGAACAACCCACACGGGTGGAGAGCAAGGCCAGATGAAACACCTCTGTGCGATGCTACTGGTTAGCCTTGTTTACTAATTACACAGCAGCCTGAGGGGTCTAGTTATGTACATGCTACTCTTCAGGCTGATTTCTGGTGGCGTGTGAAACACAGGACATGATGGGTGTCGTTAAGGGCTCAGACCTTTGGAGGAGCTCTACATCATGTCTAGGCATCGGAAAACGTTTCAATGAAAAATGCTGAACAAACCCCAAGTCCTCCTCATAACAGTCCGTGATTAATGCTGAAATCAAAGAAGTTGTGCTCTTTCAAGAAACCCTGGGAGGCTGGGATGAGGCAGCAGGAGGCTCTGGCAGCACTCCTGGGACACACATCAGGCGCACGAGGTGACCTGTACGAGAAAAGCCTCTGGGCAAGACGGCTGATGACACATAAGAAGAGATCCCACACCGAACAGTTTAAACATGCAGCGAGGTAGCGACTACAGTGAAGATCCTGATGGAAGGAATCGCTGTCTGGCGTGAGGCAGAGCCCAGGCAAGAACCGCCTGGAGCCAAGCCAATGCTGCAGAATACTCCCCAGGACTGTGCAGCCCAGGTGAAAATCACCCCTGGGAGAAAGACTGGCATGGTCACAGGGCATGGAGGCCAGGTCCAGCCTCAGGACAGGGATATAGCTTTCTCCCTCGCTTCTCAAATGAATTCCCTTCAGGCATCCTCACGCCTTTTTCTGCATTCAGTTCCAACATCCACTTGAGTGATGTTGGAATACAACACACAGAGGTCAGCACAAGTGAATTCTGAATTTGTATGAATCTCAGAGAGCAGAAGAAACTGCACCGGCTGTGGCTGATGTCGTGTAAGACGGACAAAACGGGTTTACCCTTACCTCATACCAAGGAATAAAAGCCGAGTGGTGTGATGAGTTAGAGGGCTGCCACCACGCACAGACATGAAACACGTGGACAGCTGAACAGAATGCCACAGTGCAGTGGTGAAGCACAGTGCCAGGGTGGGCTGGGATGCTGAGCAAATAGATGTCTTAGTTCTTAGACCTTAGGGAAAAAGCCGTCAAGCGATGTTTAATACAAGCGTGGCCTCCATCTGAGGTGAGCTGCACAGCATCAGAAGGTGGGGAGGAGGACAATGTCTGCTTATAAAAGTGCTTCTGGCCACTGGAAGCTGAACTAGCCAGATCCTTGCCCAGAGCTGGTCTGATAATTTTTATCTCGTATTTATGTTGTCATCTGCTCTGTCAGGCAGTGTCAAGAGGTGCACACAGCAAACACTGACTCGGTGCAGAAATACCCACTAACTGGCCAGGTTTCAATCTGAGCATTTTTCTCAGGAGTGAAGTCATTTTATGACTATGCTCTCTACCCAGGCATGTGCAGCATCTGGTTAATATATTTCTGGGTAGTTCCTAGCTCTCTAAACGCTCCATCCCTGCCATATTGCAACACACACAAAAGGCAAACTTTCCAACACTTTGCTTGGGTACCTGTTCCAGGCACTTACAGACCTGGTTAGGAGTATTTTCCAAGAAGCCAGCCTGCATTTTCCCATGCTTAATTTAGTTATTGGAATGTCTGCCATTTATATGTGTTCTCCTTGGCTCCTGCACAGGTCAGCTACTATAAATCAGCCTAGTATCGCTGACTGTAATGGAGCTACAGTAACTTACAACAGCTGAGTATCTGGTTTATGAATGCAGTTCCCAGAGCTTCATGTTATATACAGCCCAAGGCTGGGGCATTTAAACAAAATGAAGAGGTTATGAAAGGTACATATGCGTCTTCCAGTTCAATATTGTTTGTCCTAGATACTTACTAGGTGATGAAAGGATAAATAAACAGACCCCAGGCACCGTGATGTCAGACACTGTTTTTGCCAGTGATAGTTTCTCTGTAAAAGGAGTGCACGTGAAACAAATGAAGAAACAGGTGAGAGCGAATGTTTGGCTGCCAAACTTGGCCATAGATAAAACATGATGAAGATATTAACCCTGTGGACTGGAATGTGTGTGGAAGAATACCTGGGGAGGGAAAGGAAATCATCGTGGCCACTGAGAGCCCTGCCTAAGTACCCGCTGGCAGCTAATGAGGAGGTGCACAAGGAAATTCACTTCTGAAGCTGTATCAGGCATGATCCTTAACACCCTGATCCCATCCGGTGAGGCAAGGAATTTACTTCTGAAATTTAGTTTGCTATGCTTTTCCCCAATCTTGCTCTTCTCCAATTCCGTGTAGACACAGAACTGCATCCTGCACAGGCTGCACACACCTACATGACAGGAGCTTCATATTCTTCACTCAAAACCCTTTTGCTCCAGCAACAATGGAAAGTAAAAAGGAGCAGACTGCCTCCCACTGAAATGGAAACCACGTGGAAAATGTCTCCATCTGATGGAGTTTTGGTAGGGTTTGGCTTTGCTCTGGGGGGATGTGTGTTTCTGAACCACCGGAAACAAGCATTTTGGATTTCTTGAAACAACTAAAACACTTTCAGAATTGGGGCAGGAGCACCCATTGTACTTGCTGCATCTTTTTACCTCTTCTACACCCACAAGTGTGAAGGGCTGAGCTTTCAAACTCTGGGGTCACAGCTGCAGCCTCGGCCACCACGTGTGGGAGCACAGTCACCACCACCAGCCAGCGCAGGGCAGCTCCCAGCACGGGAAGGGAACGGCAACCGGGACTGGTAAAAAGCTCCACCACGTATTTGTGTGCCGGCTCCCTGAGCCGGCAAGGCGCTCATCACCAGGACACCCTCCGTCTGCCAAACCTTCACAAGCCCACCAAGCCCGCCCCGACGGCCCCGTTTGAGGAACGTCCTCCTGAAGACGAGATACATAAAAGCATAAAACCCACTACCTGCCACAGCATGATTTGAAATTAGCTGCGGGATTTGAAGCAGCTAACCTGAGCCAGGAGAGACCCCAGCTGGCAGCTCTGCCCATCCTAGTGCTGCAGGAGTGAGCTTTCTGCTCCAGATGTCTCTGTCTGCGGATTAAAGAGGAAAACCAAATGACCAGCTTATACCAGACATCTAATGACAGCGAGCGGGGTAACTCTCATGGGAACTGGAAATACTGTGCTAACTTTCC